>NW_023270464.1:16576047-16591649 GCF_011800145.1 Mirounga leonina
GACAGAATGGGAGAAGATATTTGCAAATGACATATCAGATAAAGGGCTAGTATCCAAAATCTATAAAGAACTCATCAAACTCAACACCCAAAGAACAAAGAATCCAATCAAGAAATGGGCAGAAGACATGAACAGACATTTTTCCAAAGAAGACATCCAAATGGCCAACAGACACATGAAAAAGTGCTCAATATCGCTCGGCATCAGGGAAATCCAAATCAAAACCTCAATGAGATACCACCTCACACCAGTCAGAATGGCTGAAATTAACAAGTCAGGAAATGACAGATGTTGGCGGGGATGTAGAGAAAGGGGAACCCTCCTACACTGTTGGTGGGAATGCAAGCTGATGCTTGCACTCTGGAAAACTGTATGGAGGTTCCTCAAAAAGTTGAAAATAGAGCTACCATATGATCCAGCAATTGCACTACTGGGTATTTACCCCAAAGATACAGAAGTAGGGATCCGAAGGGGTACATGCACCTCGATGTTTATAGCACCAATGTCCACAATAGCCAAACTGTGGAAAGAGCCAAGATGTCCATGGACAGATGAATGGATAAAGAAGAGGTGGTATATATATACAATGGAATATTATGCAGCCATCAAAAGGAATGAGATCTTGCCATTTGCAACGACGTGGATGGAACTGGAGGGTATTATGTTGAGTGAAATAAGTCAAACAGAGAAAGACATGTATCATATGATCTCACTGATATGAGGAATTCTTAATTGCAGGAAAGAAACTGAGGGTTGCTGGAGTGGGGGGTGGGGTGGGAGGGATGGGGTGACTGGGTGATAGACACCAGGGAGAGTATGTGCTCTGGGAAGCACTGTGAATTGTGCAAGACTATTGAATCTCAGATCTGTACCTCTGAAACAAATAATGCAATATATGTTAAGAAAAAAAAAAAAGAAGAAGAAGGTAGCAGGAGGGGAAGAATGAAGGGGGGAAAAAGGAGGGGTAGACAAACCATGAGAGACGATGGACTCTGAAAAACAAACTGAGGGTTCTAGAGGGGAGGAGGGTGGGAGAATGGGTTAGCCTGGTGATGGGTATTGAGGAGGGCACATTCTGCATGGAGCACTGGGTGTTATGCACAAACAATGAATTGTGGAACTCTACATCTAAAACTAATGATGTAATATATGGGGATTAACATAAGAATTAAAAAAAAAAGCCATTGCTTCACACACTCCATGATGCTTGGCTCCTGTACTGTGTAGAGTAACAGATGGTAGCTTTCAGAACAAATGCCAAGAATATTTTACTTTTCTAGGGTAACTGGTATGTGTTCTCTGTGTGGTCAAAGGGACCCATATGACTGAAGATGATTCTCTTTTGCTTTGACTGCTGGGAAGCTCAAAGCCAAATTTTCAGTTCAACTTTAACAACAATGTAAGTGTCAGTGAGGTTGCCTGTATTGGGATCTTTTTTTATTCTTTATATTTGTCTAAAGGAGGAAAGGAGATAAGAGGCAGTGGAGGGAGGGAGGCAATCCATTTGTTGAAATGGGATTGGACTGCTCAAGGAAACAAGAATGATCAGCGTATCCTATTCCCCTGCTTGACAATACTGGTAAACAAAGAGATTTGGTAATTTTTAGTAGCACCATGGTAATTTTTAGTAGCACCATATGCTTCTTAAGAAAATAGGAAGGATTCTTGGGGCACCTGGATCAGGTCATGATCCCAGGGTCCTGGAATCGAGCCCCACATTGGGTGGGCTCTTTGCTCAGTGGGGACCCTGCTTCTCCCCCACCCTCTGCCTGCCACTCCGCCTGCTTGTGCACACTCTCTCTCTGTCAAATAAATAAAATCTTTTTAAAAAATAGGAAGGATTCTTTAACACAAACTACATGGCTTGTTTTCACCAAATGGCAACAGAGGGCTTCACCTGCACCAAAGAGGAAATTTTTAAATTAGATAACCAGGACAGGGGACCTTGGCCAAAGAGACAGATGAGTTGTTCAGTTCTAAGCAGAAGTAATTATGAAAGTCTTCCTTTGGCATGCTTGAGAGACAAGTCATGGAAGCAAAAAAAAAACTTTTACTCCTTCTTAATTCTCAAGCTACCAGCTCACACAAGCCATGGAGAGTGAGACAGCAACAGACTAGGCTACTGCATAGGGCACATCTTCTTAAAGCTGCCTGCATCCACCATAGAGGGGATTTGGAATATGCCAGGTGCCTCAACTCCCACCCTGCCATGCGGTTGTCCTTCTGGCCCAATCCTCCACAATGTCCTCACAAGTTTAAACAAAAGCAACAGAACCGGAGTAGAGCATACTAAAACATAGATTTAAAAACAGATTAGGGTAAATGAAACATTAGCAGGCTCCTGAGGGACATAAATAGAATAAATAACATGCTTTTTCTTTTTCTCCTACTTTTTTATTTTTTTCCCACAGAGCCAGGGTTGAGATGGGCATGAAAATCCCCAAGGAATTCAGATAATATCCCTTTGCATGTAGGATTTCATGGGAACATTCCCACAGTTGTTAAGGTTCTAGCCAGATTATGAACAAGCTAATAAATTATATTTTAAAGAAAGAAAGAAAGAAGAGCCCCAGTTCCCGGGTCCAGTTGATGGCTACCATTTTGCAAAGGAAGCCCCAGCTGCAGAAGCCCCAGATGCAAAAGCCAGGAGGAGAGTTCGACCAACAACAATGCTATTCCCTGGGGTCCACGTTTGCTTGTTCCTTCAGCTGGTGTGTTATCTTCCTCAGACAGGAACATAAATAAATGTTGCCTCAGACAGGAACTGCAGCATCAAATATAAAAGCTGCGTATTTGAAATTAATTGTTTTCTGGCACAATTCCGTAAAAAAAAATGACATGCTTTCAGCTGAAGCGCTTCCATGTAAAGCCAATTAAGCAAGAGAAGCAACAACTGGGCTGAGGTCAATAAAGGATGTTGGCTATTGTTCAGCAGTGAGGCGGGCCGTGCTGGTCACCATCTGTGGAAGCAAGTTAGGACGCCGTTTTCAATAAAGGTTGTCGGAACCTGCTGGAAGCAAGATAACAGATGGAAGGAAATTAGACCTTCAGAAGAAAACCTTCCCATTCTCGTAGTTCTGTCCCCTTTATTCATCAGAATCACCTCCGTTCTTATCAACTCCTATTCTTGGGGGAAGAATTGACCATTTGACAGAGAGAGAGACCTTGGTGTGAAGGCACCTTGGGGCTTTATTCTGCCCAGGGATAGAGATCACTAAGCCAGATTGTAACAGCTTCCTTGAAGTATAATTTGCATAAGGTAGCATTCAATCATTTTAAATTGTACATTCAATCATTGTAACATCATCACCACAGACTAGTTTTAGGATATTTCCACTGGCCCCCAATGGTCCCCCATGCCCATTTGCCCAGTTAGTCGATCCCTGTTCCCCACCCCACCCCACCCCCCAGCACCAGGCAACCACTCATGTATCTACATATTTATGTGACATTTTATACAAATGGAATCATGCCGGGAAGGAAAGCAGCGAACAAATATCCAGCATGCCAGGTACAGAAAAATCAAACTTATAAAAGATTTCTCCTCTCTCTTCTTCTCGAATTGTTATGGATTTCATTTTTCACACTTAAATCTTTGATCCATTTTAAAATTTATCCAGAGTAAAGTTTCATCTTTTTTTTCCAGATGGTGACCCAGTTGTTTCAATCCCAGTCTGTAAAGAGCCCACATTTTGCCCACTCGAGATGCTACCCGTATTAAATAGTAAAATCTTACTAGTTCCTTCTTTTAGTTTCCTATTGTATTCTAGATTTTTCCATTCCACCTATGACTTCCTATGCCATGACCATACCTTTAAAATTACTTTCCTCTCTGATAGGAGCTAGTCTCTACTGTTTGCTCTTCTTTTTTGAAAAAAAAAAAAAAAAATCCCTTGCCATTTTTGATTGCCTGTTTTTTCCCAACAAACTTTAAGTTTCTCTTTGGTATGAAAGACCTTTATAAATCCAACTCAAAATGCAGAAATGATTAAAAGATTTGTGCATTTGTCTACATGATAGTTGTCTACATGATAGTAAGTTCTTCTGAATGACAAACTAAAAGAAACAAAAATCTATAAGGGGAGTCAAAAGACAAATGACCAACTGGGGAGCAAATACTTGCAACTCATACCATAGATAATGGGTTAATCTCCCTAAGGTATAAGAAGTTCCTAGAAATAAAAAGATCAACAGCTCAAGAGACATAGGCAAAATATATCAATAATTCACGGGAAAGGACTTTGATAACCCACTCAGTCTTGCCCTCTCTTTCTTACCTGGAAGTGTTCCTATGAGTGAGCATAGTAAACAAACTAAACACCCTTTGGAGGAACACTTGCCCCCAAATTAAAATTTAGCTTTGGGGGCACCTGGGTGGCTCAACCGGTTAAGTGTCTGTCTTCCGCTCAGGTCATGATCCCAGGGTCCTGGGATGGGGTCCTGGGATGGAGTCCTGCATCAGGTTCCCTGCTCAGAGGGGAGCCTGCTTCTCCCTCTCCCTCTGCCGCAACCCCCCCACCCCGCTTGTGCTCTCTCACTCTCTCTCTGTCAAATAAATAAATAAAATCTTTAAAAAATACTATATGTTGGTGAATTGAACTTAATAAAAAATTAATTAAATAAATAAAAAATAAAACTGAGCTTTGGAAGAAAAATGCTTCAAAAAGGAAGTAAAAAACACAATATTGGTACTTCAGGGGCTCTTAGGAGTTATTGAAGCAAACCCACAAAGACCACTAGGGAAATCCATAAATCACAAAAAGTATCAGTAGTGTCTCAAAATGGGGAATTAGGAAGGGAAAGTTATAGACTGGCTTTAGGACAGTTATTAATCAAGCCTGGGCAGGGACTGATCAGAACTTATAAATTAAACCAATTTATGGCACAGCCGGTGGTATTATCTTTGGAACATCTGGGTCCATACTGGGTCCTGGGAAAGCACTTTCTTATGGTCTAATCTCAGAATACACTGTTCTGAAGGAGCTGGTATTTGAACAACATAAATTTTAATAGTTTTGTTGCACATCGTCGTTTGAGATATTTTATCTGTTTGTGAGTTATAGAATGAGATTATGAGTTGTGATTTTTCTGTTTTCATTTCTCATGGTTTATATGGCACCTTGATATCCTCCGTAACTAATCCATTAGGTGTGTGCTAAAATATTCATTTTATCAATGAGGACACTGAGGTGCTATGATTTTAAGTATTTGTCTAAATTCCCACAGTTATTAAGTGGCCGAACTGAGTTGCAGAATCAAGTCCGTATAACTGCAAATCCTGGGCTTTGACCATCTACTTCAAATACCTTTAAAGCAGGGATTCTGCACTTGCTGTGCATCAAATAACTTCAAGAAGATTTATAACCCCTGCACACTGTATGCTAAATTTTGGATATATGTGTATCTGCACGGAGAGAGAAGAAAATGCATCTGATCCCCCATGGGTAGGTAGGTGAGCCAACAAGATAAGTTAAAAGTCTTAGCCCTAAAGGAATTGTCTCCTTAAACCAAGGATATTTCAGTCCCACATTAAGGTGGAGAGAGGACATCTACTTATTTTAAAAACAAAATGGGCAGGGTGACCTCTTTTGGAGCCATTACATGGATTGAGTTTCTCATCTGTAGCTTCTCTGGAATTAAAATAAAGAGCTAAAAGGAAGCAGGCAATTACCTTGGATTGAGAACCCATGGAAAAGAGAATCCACGAGTTCTCTCTAGCCAGTGCAATTGCCTTGGAAAGTCAAGCAGTGCGTCTGAAAGTCATCAAGTGCCTTGGGCTCTCTAAATCATGTCCATTTATTCCAGACAGATCCAAGAGGAAAGTGATTTCAGAAGGATAACTCTATTCTCTACACAGCACATGCAAATTTGAAATAGAAATTAAACTTTCAGTTTCTTCCCAACACAACCTCATCCCAGAAGGTTTTAAATCAAAAACTGAAGTTTGATTCATAGTATAATAGGTAAGCTTGTTTTCCCAAGAACAAGAAAATTTGCTTTAACTCATTTGTTCACGGGACTATTTGTTCAAGTACAAATAGTGAAGGAGTTTGGAAATGAACAAGACATGATCGTTCATTAAAAAAAAGAAAAAAGAAAACCAAACAAAACAAAACTCTGTGAGTTTCTCCCTTCTGGCCTGTTGCAAACTCTGCCCTCCAAAACAAAGTGAATAAAATTTCTTTGGGAGTAAGATCATAAGCTAACAGCAACAGCAAAAATCCCTTTACAGACACAAGGATTTAGCATCATATTTTGAAAAGGCAGAGAGACAAAACAAGCAAGCAGCTCACAAGACACAGCCTAAGTGAATTGTCTCTACTTTGAGAAGCCTGACAATTCCATCTTTTTGAACACTTCACATTTTTTTGGATGCTTATCTTTTTTTAGTATGCTTATATTATTGCAGGCAACCTGCAGCTGTTATGCATGTTTCTGAATAAACGTTAGTTTATAATAAGGTATTGTTTGTCACAGAAGACAAGGGGGAAATTGAACTCTTTCTGTCCATATGGAGATGGTGAGCAGCTGGTTAAAATCAGGGATCTGACGTATTTCATTTTCTAAGTATCTCACCACCTTGACACACCAGCCCAGCCATAACTGTTCCCTGGAATACATGTTGGTCTCTATCTTCAAAACTTCCCCATTATTCTGTGGCCATCTGGCTGGGGGTTTGTCCTAACCCTTGGAAGTTTTGCCTTCTGTGAAACAAGTGTCTGAGAATTCCTGAGAAGAAACTCTGTGCCACACTAGGGCAGAGTTTTCTCAATAGTCAGAGTCTGAAATTAACCATAACCAGACTGCATGCATGCCTGAAGTCAAATTATTCATATTACAGGGGAAACACAACAGCAATTCTGGGGCTGAAAAAGATTGCCTAGATCACGCCTGTGGCAAAACCATTAAAATGCCTAAGAGACAAACAAACAGAAAAGGCGAATACAAATCTGCTTTATATCCCTCTGAGTGTTCAGCTGGTGGAGGGTCACATCCAGATTACATGCCACTGAGAAACTCTGAAGTGGATCTTCACCAAAAGCTCTCTGTGAGGGCCAAGAAATGAACCACTAGCTTTAGAAATGTGCAAATGTCTATCAAGTGAGAGCATTCTAAATCTTGCCAGAGGAAAACCATTAAATTGGACATCTATCTTGTCCCAAAGCTTTATGATATACAGTTAGCTCATTTATTTTACTCTACTGTTACACTAATATATGTAATTTACATTTTCCCTAGACCCACTAGCCAAAGGGAGATAAAATTAGTGACACGAGGAGTAGTCATCTGGTTATTTCCTCAACATCAAAATTATTTCATTGTTAGTCCATAAATTCCAAGTATTCAGAGTTTAAAGTCATTTCTTCATGGTCATTATGGGCTTCCAGGTTTGCTTTTTTTTCCATATTAGTTTTATGGTTCATGAAATTATGGGGCACTGTAAAATAATTAAGAATCTTAGCCTCAGAGACCACAATCATACAAATGACCAGACTTTGTAATTCTGGGGAGAATTATCAGACTATCATTCCAAGACTAGCTTACCAACTTCTGCCAAGTCTTAGAGTGAAAATAAAATCTCAGGGCATCACCCAGAATTAAGGTCAAACCAAAAATAGACCAGGCCTGGATCATAATAGACCATGATTAGATCATGATAATTGGCCAATATCTTAACTGCCCAACAGAAAGTTTAAATTCTGTAGGAATTTTACATCATCCAAGACCTCTAGAATACTCTATAAGCAATTCCTAGCACTCAATCAAAAATTACTAAGCATGACAGGAACTGGAACAAATGACCAAAAGAGACAACAGAAATAGATTTACAAGTGATAGGGTGATTATAATCCTCAGACAAGGACATTAAAAAAAAAAAGAAACTATAATGAATATATTAAGAAAATAGATAAACAGATGCAGAATTTTATCAGGGAACTGAAATGTATTAAAAAGAACCCAAAAGAAGTTTCAGAACTGAGAAAATGATTTACTGAAATTAAGAGCTCAGAAGGTGGGTTTAACAGCAGAACAGAAAACTAGTGACTTGGAAAATAAATCAGTAGATAAATTAGATTGAAACACAGAGAGAGTGAAAGTGGAAAATTCAAAAAATAGTATTAAAAAACATATGGGATATAGTAAAAAAATTCTAATGTACATGTAATTAAAGAATCCAAGAAAATGGAGGATAATGAAGTAGCATTTAAATAGATAACAGCTAAGAAATTTCTAAAATAGACATAAGACATCAAGTCATAGATTCAAGAAACTCCATAAAACAAAGCAGAATGGATTCAAAGACAACCAACCCTAGGAACTTTGTAGTAAAATCTCTCAAACCAAAGACAAAGAGAAAATCTCAAAAACAACCTGATTACATGTTTCTATCAAAAAACCTACATGGGCGCCTGGGTGGCTCAGTTGGTTAAGCGACTGCCTTCAGCTCAGGTCATGATCCTGGAGTCCCAGGATCGAGCCCCACATCGGGCTCCCTGCTCGGCAGGAAGCCTGTTCTCCCTCTCCCACCCCCTCGGCTTGTGTTCCCTCTCTCACTGTGACTTTCTCTGTCAAATAAATAAAATCTTTTTTTTTTAATTTTTTTTTAAGATTTTTTTTATTTATTTGTTTGAGACAGAGAGAATGAGAGAGAGAGAGCACATGAGAGGGGGGAGGGTCAGAGGGAGAAGCAGGCTCCCCGCCGGGCAGGGAGCCTGACGCGGGACTCAATCCAGGGACTCCAGGATCATGACCTGAGCCGAAGGCAGTCGCCCAACCAACTGAGCCACCCAGGCGCCCAAATAAATAAAATCTTTAAAAAAAAAAAGAAAAAAGAAAATCTAAAAGTCTCACCTCAGAATCCATAATGAACACAAACAGATATTGTTACCAGCCATTATAGTACAATAAGACAAAGAAATAAATTATAAAATTTTGA
This sequence comes from Mirounga leonina, assembly GCF_011800145.1. Lineage (NCBI taxonomy): Eukaryota > Metazoa > Chordata > Mammalia > Carnivora > Phocidae > Mirounga > Mirounga leonina. Next base: position 16,584,986 of record NW_023270464.1, read on the forward strand.
AATTTGAAAAATTTGAAAAAAATTGAAAGATTGAGATTTACTCTCCTTATTTAGAGGCTACTGACTATATATAAATCTTTTATATATATAAATCTTGTTTTGATTACATATATATCTTTTATATATATAAATCTCATATGTGTATAAATCTTACATATATAAAATCATATATATATAAATAATAAATATTATATATATAAATCTAATGGCAAATTATTAGACAATCTACTGGCAATCTACCGGCAAAATATTAGAACAATTATAGTGGGTAAGATTAATATACAACTGATAGGCAATATATAAACTGATGTACAAACTGATATATACAAACTGATCAAATAACAACAAAATTTTTGTGAGGCTTGACAAACTGACATTAAAATTGATATGAAAAAGCAAAGGCCAAATATAACTAAGATAATTTTACAAAAGAAATACAATGTGTAGGAATCCAATAACCCATTCTTTTTAAATTTTTTTTTAATTTTTTACATTTTATTATGTTATGTCAATCACCATACAATGCATCATTAGTTTTTGATGTGGTGATCCACGATCCATTGTTTTGGTATAACACCCAGTGCTCCATGCAGTACATGCCCTGCTTAATACCCATCACCAGGCTAACCCATTCCCCCCGCCCCCAAAAACCCTGTTTGTGTCTCAGAGTCCATAGTCTCTCATGATTCATCTCGCCCTCTGATTTCCCCCCCTTCATTTTTCCCTTCCTTCTCCTAATGTTCCAGTAACCCACTCTTAATTCATACTGCAAAGTATAATGATTAAAATATGTGCCATGAATAAATTAAATATGGAAAAAATAGTATTAAAATAAATCCATACACACATTAAAATTTGATATATGATTGAAATTCAAGCGAGAAGGCAGGATGATAGCCTCCAGTTTCTAACAAATCATTGTGAGAGGCACCTGGGTGGCTTAGTCAGTGGAGAGATTGACGTTCGATTTCAGCTCAGGTCATGATCTCAGGGTCTTGAGATCAAGCCCTGTGTTGGGCTCCTCGCTCAGCGGGGAGTCTGCTTGAGAGTCTCTCCCTCCCTCTCCTTCCACCCCTCCCCCCACTTGTGCACACTCTGTCTAAAATAAATAAGTAAATCTTTAAAATTTTTAAAAAATTAAAATTAAAAAAATTTTTTAAATGGTGGAAAAATAACCAAAAAATATAGAAACATTCATGTGTATATAATACACACACACATGAACACACACATGCACAAGCATACACTCATATTTAAACAAATCACTTTATTCTCAAGAAGGTAAAAAAAATTCTTCAAAACCAAACATGTAGAAAAGGCAGAAATCCAAAAAGGCAGAAGTCCAAAAAGGCAAGTAACTTCTGAATTTATTTCTTATCCTGGATTCATCCACCTTGATGAATCAGTTTTTATCTCCACATTTATATGCAACATGGACAACAGGAGAGTAAGCCCAGGTTTTCCCAAATATTGGCCATCAACTACAAAATGCCTGCATAAACATGGGATTCCTGAGACCTATCACCTCAGTGTTTAGGTGAACAAGGGGAAAAAGTCATAAAGCAAAGAGGAGAGCAAGAAATGGGAGGAAAATAAAGCTTCTGTAATTATTCTAAGTCTTTTGGAAATATACACGTTTTATTTCTCCTAGGTAAATACTTAGTAGTGGAATTTTTAGGTAAGGGCATGTTTAAGTTTTAACTATCAAAACTTTTTAAAGTAGTAGTAACGTTTTCCATTCTCAACAGCACTACATGAAAGTTACAGTTCTGTGAAATCTTATCAATAGTTTTTAAGTCTTTCATCATTCCAGGGTTGAATTAAGAGTATCTTGTGTTTAATTTGCACCTCCCTGATTCCTAAGGATGTTAAGCCCATTTTCACATGCCTTTCAGCCTTTGATTGTCTTCTTCTCAAGCCTTTTGGCCATTTTTAATTGGGTTATTTGTCTTTATTATTGAATTGTAAGGGCTATTTACATATTTGTACAGATACAAATCCTTTGTCAAATGTGCTGTGAATAATTTCTCCTGGCCAATTCACTTTCTTAGTGATATCTTTTGATAAGCAAAATGTTCTAAGGTTGATAAAGTTCAATTTACCAATTAAAATAAATTATTGTGAGTGCCTTGGGTGCTTTAAGAAATTTTTGCTCACTTTGAAGTGGTAAAGATTTTGTCCTGTGTTTTCTTCTAGAAACTTTGTAGTCCTAAGTTTTACCTTTCAGTGTCTGACCCATCCCAAATTAACACTTACCAGTGCCATAAGAAATGACTTGAGGTTGATTTTTTTTTTCATATAAACATCTAGTTGTTACAGCAACATATGTGCAAAGGCTTTTCTTTGCTATTTTCATCAGCCACATTACCATTGTTGTCAAAAATATTTTGATCATATCAGTGTGGTTCTAGTTCTGGAATCTGGAATTTGTTCCAGTGATCTATATGTCTATTTTAATGCCAATAATACCCTGCTTTGATTAATATAGCTTTAAGTAAGTCTTGAAAATTAATATTGTGAACATTCTTCTTTTTGAAGGTTATTTGGACTATTGTTTCTTTGTATATCCACATAATTACATACCCATATAATTCTTGCATATCATATAATTTTTTCATTTTTTATTTTCTAAAGGTTTATTTATTTACTTGAGAGAGTTGGGGGGGGGGCAGAGGGAGAAGGAGAGACTCTGAAGTGGAGTCCCCACTGAGTGCAGAGCCCCACATGGGGCTAGATTTCATGACCCTGAGATGATGACCAGAGCCAAAATCAAGAGTCAGATGCTTAACCAACTGAGCCACCCAGGTGCCCCTCCATATAAATTTTTTAATCAGCTTGTCAATTTCTACAGAAAAGCTTGCTGAAATTTTGATTAGAAGCATATTGAATCTCTAAATCCATTATAAGGAAAAGATTGTTAAAATAGCCATCCAAAATTATGGATTTGTCTATTCTTCTCTTCAGTTCTGTCATTTATTGCTTCTTGCATTTTGAATCTCTGAAACTGAATGTTTATATACAATTACATTTCACTTCTACTGGTTTTTAACTATAACACTTTGGGTTTTTTGTTTGTTTATTTGCTTCCTTGTATCATGGTTACTCAAGGGATTACAGTTGTATCATCAATTTATCTTGTTCCACATCAGATTAATAGATTATTAATTATATCCCTTCATATATAATACAAGACTCTCATAACATACTTTCATTACCACCTCCTGTCTTTTGTGCTATTTTTGTTCTATAATTTTTCTTCTACATAGGTTATAAACACCATAATACTTGATGATTATTTTCACTTAAAACAACAAAATGCCTCTTAAATATATTAAGAAATTAACAAAAAGATTTTTTAAAATCTTTAGCCACATATTAACCATTTCTCACACTCTTCATTTTTCATGTAGATCTGAACTTATATTTGACATTATTTCTATGAACTTCCTTCAGCATTCTTTACAGTGCAAGCCTGCTGGTGACAAAGTCTCAGTTTTTATATGTCTCAAAATATCTTTCTTTCATATTTTTATATTATAGGGTGACAGTTCCCACTCAGTCCAGCACCATTAATGAATCATTGCTTTAGAGACTCCCTTATGTTTTAAATGAACTCTTTAGAATTTTTATTGACTTTCCCATATATTAATCTCTTCCACACCACCTCACTCCCTACTCCCAGGCTGCTTTTAAGAATTTCTCTTTATCTGTAGTTTTGGGCAACTTGACTATATTTTAGCTAGAAATGGTTTTCTTGGAGTCTATCCTTCTTGGTGTTTGTTGAGGTTCTTGGATCTGTAGGTTGATATTTTTTTTTATCAAATTTGGGGGGGAGATGTGCTCTTATTTCTTCAAATATTATTTCTGGCCCAATTTATCTCCTTTTCCTCCAGGTCACCAATACATCCTCTGATATGTTTTCAGCATTTGTTTCTCTCTTTACCATACTTTCATGGTTTTTGCTGTCCTTTATTCAAATTCATTAATTTTTGTTCTATAGTAGCCAATCTGCTGTTGATCCCATCCAAAAATAGATATGGTATATTTCAGTTATATTTCCATTTGGTACTTTTTTAGATTCTGTTTTTCTGTCATTATTCTCCATCTGTTCATTCATTATATTTTCCCTTAAATTTCAAGCATATTGTAATTGTCCTAAAGTCTTTGCCTACTAATGCCAACATATGTCTTATCCTTGAGCCTATTTCTACTTGTGTGATTTTTCTTTTGGTTTTGTTTCACATTTTCTTGTTTCTTCTCATGTCTAGTAATTTTTCTTTGTATACTGGACATTGTGTATGTGAAGACATTGAGAATCTGGATTTGACACCCTCTAAAAGAATGGTGAGTTTAATTCTGGCAGACAGGCAGGTTTTTTTCAAAGATAAGCTTGATCCAGCCATGGTTTATTTTTAGGCCTTCTTGGTAGGGTCCAAAGAAACCCTTATGCTAGGGAAGGTGTAATCATCCTGAAAAGCAGGATTTGAGGTGGGGGCATCTCAGCTAACAATCTGGCTGAGATGCCTGGCTAGTCAGAAACTTAACATCTCTCAATACCATGTGATCTCTAAAATCTTAGCTCAGCTTTTTCTGCTAGGATTCGAGGAATAGCATGTGCAGCTCATTATTTGGACAAAACTTGAAGGGGTCCTCATGAAAATTTATGAAATCCTTCTCTGAGAATATCTCTTCTCCGGTACCATGCTCTTTACATTCCAGCCTCATAGCAGCCCTCAACTCTGATCTTTGTCAATTCTACCCAGAAAAAAACTCTGTTTCAATTTCAATTCCCTATGTAGTAGTTTGGAACGTGCACCAGGCAGAAATCCAGAGTGAATGTGGAGTTTCCTTGAGTGTTTTCATTCTTTCAAGGATTAAAGTCCTGCACTGCTTGTTGTTCAGTATCTGAAACAATTTGCTTTATATATTTCATCTAGTTCTATAATGGTTTATGGTAGAAGCATAAGCCTTATAACCGTCCCTCCATCAGAGCCAGAATAGGAAGTTTCTCTAATGTTTTTAGCCTTTTCTACATTTACAATTTATATTGATCTCTCTCTCTCTGTTGTCTTTCCCATTGTATCTGTTTCCCCTTGAGCACCTTTTAATTTACCCTTTATTCTGAGATGGTTGTTATATTTTTCTTTAGTTTCTTTTCTGAGTTCTACAACTCCTGTTTCATAGTTTCTGTTTTTTATCTTTTCTATTCTGTGCATCATACCCCTTCATATGTGCAGTGGCTCTTTTAATGGTATTAAATTCACAATAGAGTGTTTTGTTGCAAAGTTCCTCATTTCATGACTTTTTTTCAGCATCTTCATCTGCTGAAGGTTTTGATACTAATTTGTTTTCTACTTGTAACAACATTGCACAGGTACTGATTTCTTATTTGTTATTGTAATTATTAATATTGAGTTTCCCCCATATTCACAATAGCAGGAAATTCCATGTGGAGAGATGCTTTCTTTTCCAGGGAAAGGAAGGGTAAGTAGTTTCATAATTCAGAAGTCAAAATTTCCATATTCTGTTGTTACAGTAAATAACAGGGCTTTTTCCCCTTTTGTTTTTCTTATTATTTTTTTTAGATTTAGATATTTATGTTAATCACCCTACATTACATCATTAGTTTTTGATGTAATGTTCCATGATTCATTGTTTGTGTATAACACCCAGTGCTCCATTCAGTACATGCCCTCTTTAATACCCATCACGAGGCTAACCCATCCCCCCACCTCCTCCCCTCTTTCTTATTCTTTTTTTTTTTTTAAGATTTTATTTATTTGAGAGAGAAAGAAAGAGTTTGTGAGAACATGAGCTGGGTGAGAGGCAGAGGGAGAAGAAGGCTCTCTGCTGAGCAGGGAGCCCGATGCAAGGCTCAATCCCAGGACTCCAGGATCATGACCTGAGCCAAAGGCAGATGCCCAACCAACTGAGCCACCCAGGGGCCCCTGTTTTTCTTACTCTTAAAAGCTATTTTGTTTCAGTAAGTTCTTTATTTTGGACTACTACCTTCATTATCTTTCTAATAAAGGTAGAAGCCTGAAGAGACACCACTTATATAATAGGTCTCCTTTTCCCTGAAGAGAGACCTTACCAGAACTTCCTTTTTCTTTTGACTTCCCATGGCTCTAATTCACCTGACCTAAAACTTTTTCACAACATTTGCCCAATCCTGATGGGACCATCCAAAAGGAAATTTATAATTTTTAAAGTGAAAGAGTCACATCAAAGATTTTTAAATATTGGCAATTTTTATATGACATTTCCAAATCCATTAGCTTAGTGTTCAGTACAGTTTTGATTGTTTGAAATAGTGTCAAATCTCTTAGACATTTTTTATGTAGAAGAATATAAGCACATTGCACTAATCAGTATTAAGAGACTTCCAGACTTCCTTCAAGTGAAAAACAATGAGTATAAATAAGGAAATGACATGGAGTGTTATTTAGCACAAGTACCTGGAGAGATTTTTCTAACAATGTGTTCTTGTTCCTTAACTCCATTCCCACAAAGGAAATATTATAATTTGAGGTGGTTGAAGAAGCTGGTGTGTATGTTTTGAAATAAATAAAGCAGGTGAGGGAGAGGGAGGAAGAAATGAAGGAAGAGTAAGGGGGAGGAAGGAAGGAAGGAAGGAAGGAAGGAAGGAAGGAAGGAAGGAAGG
>NW_023270464.1:16591659-16732087 GCF_011800145.1 Mirounga leonina
AGGAAGGAAGGAAGGAAGGAAGGAAGGAAGGAAGGAAGGAAGGAAGGAAAGAAGGAAGGAAGGAAGGAAGAAAGGAAGGAAGGAAGAAAGGAAGGAAGGAAGGTAGGAAGGAAGGAAGGGAGGGAGGGAGGGAGGGAGGGAGGGAAGGAGGAAGGGAGGGAGGGAAGGAGGAAGGGAGGGAGGGAGGAAAGGGAGGAGAGAGGTGGAAAGGAAGGAGAGGGGAAGGGAGGCGAGGTAACAGAGAAAGGAGGAAGGAAGGAAAATACTAACTGGGTATTTCTGGAAAACTCTCAATCACTACCATTATCAAGAAAACAAATACCAAAATGGAAGGATGTCAATTTTTTTAAATTTTTATTTAAATTCAATTTAGTCAATGTTTAGTGTATTATTAGTTTCAGGGGTAGAATTTAGTGATTCATAAGTTGCATAAACACCCAGTGCTCTTTACGTCAAGTGCCCTCCTTAATGCCCAACACCCAATTACCCCATCGCCCACCCACCTCCCCTCCAGCAACCCTCAGTTTGTTTCCTAGAGTTGAGTCTCTTATGGTTTGCCTCCCTCTCTGTTTAAGTAACCTAGGAAACACAAGGAGAGAGTTAGACATACATCAGTAGTTAGGGACCACTCAGAGCCAGAGGAGAAACTCGGTGTTACTAGAGAGCAGGAGAGGTCTTGTGGGGGTGGGTGGGCAGCTGATACACCAGAGGAGACAGAAAGGGAACCTGGAAATGCAGACACTCACCTGACAAGAAGCTACGTGTTCTTCTCCTTTCCCAGCAAACCAATGACTCTGACCTCCCTGAGCACAACTAGTCCTTGAACTAAAGGGAGTTATGTGCTATGATGAGGGAGGCATGATTAGCTTTTGGAAGAGTCCATAACTAACTTCTGGGGAAGTGGTGTTAATGCTTCATTATAAAGCACACAGGCAAACTGAGGGTATCCAATGCAGATGTGCAGGTTTGCAAAGGCATTTAACGTTCAGATATACACAGACTAGATGTACTAACTGGGGATCAATTAGGGGAAAAATAAGCCTCAGAGGTTTTGAAATCTGTGCCCAGGAAGAAAAGTTAAATGATCCTCCATGATCCCAGAGGGCAGAACTTTATGGCTTTGACATAAGGATGGCCCTTTCAACAGGTAAAGGTGGAACAGCATAAATAAAACAGATAGTCACGGATAAAACGGCCACCTGGTGGGAATGTTGGAGAAGAAATTGAAACATGGAAGAAAACTTAGATTCCAAGGCATCTCTCACTCCTACTGGGATCCCACGACTGCACATCAGAGGCAAAACATCACGGTGAGTGAAACTGGCTTGTTGCAGCTTCTACCACTCAACCTGGGACCTGGGGAAATGTCCTTAACTACTTTCAGCCTAGTTTCCTCAGCTATGAATGGAACCATTGATAGTCCCCATCTCATAGGGTTGTGAGATTCTTTAATGAGACGATAAATGTCGCATGTTTACTCCGAGCACAGTCAGCCCCTAATGACATTTGCTGCTGCTATTATTGAGAATGAATGTGACACTGTGACACAGCCCAGTTCATCTGCACTGTGCAGATTCAGACAAAGGAGGGAAGATTAAGCAGATATTCCACGAGGTTCCCATGTGTGTGGACACAGCAAGGTCAAAGACAGAGAACAGAAAATCAACAACAACGATACCAGATGGTATGTTGTCTGGAAAAGGGGAAAATGTGTCAGTCAATGATCAACTTACAGAGCATTCCAAGCTTGCCCCCCTAAGCGATAACTATTTGTAAGAGGAATTAAATAGAAAAAGTGCCATTTTAAAATAAGTATACAAAGCATGATCTAGGAAGAAAACTTCTTCATTGGCAGTCTTACAAAGAGAAGTCATGTGTGGGAATTCATGGAGAAGGAAAGAGACAGAATGACAGAAAAAGACTTTTTTCCCGGGTTCATGACATGTGAGAAGTGCAGAAAAAACTGAAATTTGGAACTAGAGGCGGTGAGGAAACCACATGATTTGGACCTGCACAAATGTATTTTAGACTTTGTTCTGCCACTGGGTATCATTATTTCTCAAGGAAATTGCCAGGAAGACACAGGCTGTCTCGGATAACCCCTTGGAGTGTTCATTCATCCCCTTCAACATAAAATGGTGCAACTGGACAGCCTCCATGATCACTTCAAGCTATAAACCACAACAAATCACCCTTAAGTTTCCAATTTTGCAGGAATTTAACTTTGCATGGAACAGCTTCTAAAATTCCAGCAAAGGGAGCCTGTTTCTTTCTGTCTCTGACATGAATGGTTGGCACTATCCTGGATAGAGCATGGGCAAAAATACGTGTGAAATTGAATCATTCCAGCATGGGGAGATAGATTATAGGAATATACCAAGAGGATTAAAAAGGAGTTAGATGCTGAGTAAAGAGCCTTCAATACTTCCCCTGAAATCTTGTCAATTGCCTATAATTAGACATAAAATAATTTTTGTTTTATTTACATTTTCTCTTCTCAAATGCATAATCAATTCTATAATTTTGGCTGAACTGTCAAACCTGCTTCAAATTTAATTATACTATAAATAAAAATGCCAGGAAGAGAAACTTTCATTAATAAAAAAAAATCTAGTATGACTTCATTCTTGGCTTCTGTTGTCATTTGTGACGTTCGAAGCTATAACTGTTGAAGGGAACATGCTGTGTCATGATCCTCTCTGGCCTCTTTAATAACTGGGATCATACCAATAATGAAGGCTGGTGGACCCCGAAATGAGGCTCACCAGAGCAGGAAAGGGGATCATTGATTTAATTCTGCTGGAAACATTAGGTGATACATTTTTGGTATTAGAAGTGCCTTTACTTCTTGGGCTCTGGTTGGTGCTACCCTCGGAGTGATAGGATTCATATCTGAAAACTTGTTTTACCATTTAGCAGCTTTGTGTTAATGTGAAAGCCAGTTAACCTCAGTGAACCTATAATAATAAAATTGCAAAATCAGGATAATAATTCAGACTTCAGAAAGTCGTCATGAATATTAAATGGAGATTTATACCAAAATGCTTGGAATAATTATAAATCAGCTTATAAAATTAAAGTAACAGTATTATTTTGCATAAACTAATTTTGTTACTTTGCATAGTAAACAGAATGCGAAGAAGCACAACGCCCTGCCTTCATTTCAAACTTCAGTTAGGAGGTTTATTTTATGCTTGATTCCAGAGATACTGCATACATCTCGTCTGAACTTTCTGGAAGTGATTTCTGTTGATTTCACTTGAGTCTCAACTCTAGGGATGTGTTTTGGGAGGGCCACCGGTTTCTGAAGAAATGTGGGACCAGAGAATCCATAAGGCCCTTTCCAGCATTGATTCCTGTGATCTGAAACCCACAAATGACCTTAATTATAAAATGTCATTTCTCCATTTGCTTTTCTTCAGTTCTGCCCTTAGATCACCCCGGCTTGATGTTTCTGCAAGCCCAGAGGAAGGGAAGGAGTGGGCCACGGGCAGAGAAACAAGCCTGGCAAAAGTGGGACACCAACATGTTCCAGGAATTTTGCTCCTTGTTGCTACCCTCAATCCATTCACTGGGTCTCTCTACTTGCTCTGAATGTAAGAGAGCCAAAAACTTTAGTCAATGCAAATATACAGTATTGAGTTGGCAGGATTGTTCAGAAGGGGGCATCTGTTGAAAAGGAGGGGGGGATATGTGTCAAGGTACATTAATAGAAATAAAATGTAGAATAAAATAAAATAAAATGCTGCAGAACTGTGGAATGATATGCATAATTTCAAGTACTGGAGAGGAGTGTGCGAGAACCCAGGGGGATCTTGATCAGGTAGCTTTAAGTTTCCTTGGTGGTGAGATCTTATTAGCCTCACCATCTCATAATAATATAAAAGGGGGGACCTCTGGGTCACCTGGGTGGCTCAGTCAGTTAAGCATTTGCCTCCGGCTCAGGTCATGATCCCAGGGTCCTGGAATCGAGCCCCACATCGGGCTCCCTGCTCGGCGGGGAGCCTGCTTCTCCCTCTCCCTCTGCCTGTCTCTCTGCCTACTTGTTCTCTCTCTCTATCTCTCTGTCAAATAAATAAATAAAATCTTAAAAAAAAAGTTAATTTGGAAGATGAGTAAATATATTTTTGTTAAAAGTCTAGTATTTTTGGCAAGACAAAAATGATGGAATAAAACTAACTGTAAAAATTAGTCAGGAGAGGGGCACCTGGGTGGCTCAGTCGGTTAAGTGGCTGCCTTCAGCTCAGGTCATGATCTCAGGGTCCTGGGATTGAACCCTGAGTCAGGCTCCCTGCTCAGCAGGGAGTCTGCTTCTCCCTCTGCCTCTGCCGTTCCTCCCCCCCACCATCACACCTCTGCTTGCTCTCTCTGGCTCTCTCTCTGTGTCAAATAAATAATAAAGTATTTTTTTAAAAAGATGGGGGGAACAAACATGAAAATGGAAGAAACAGCACAAAACAGCAGAGCCACTAGCCATAAAGCTGGTTCCTACTTAGAGCATTTCTCTTGGTTTGAATTTTTCACATCAGTAAAGAACTGTATACTGGTATCTATTCCTACATGCGCAGGTGTTCCTGTAGGATAAATTATTAGAAGTGAATTGCCAGATCTAAGGGCAAATACATTTAGAATTTGAATAGTGTGGATTTTCTGTCCAAATCAATGAGCCAAAACAGATTCCCATAAGCCACAGAAAAGTGTCCATTCTCCACATCCTCACCAGAACCGTACATCATTTTAAAATATTTTTGGGATGCCTGGGTGGCTCCATCGGTTAAGCATCTGCCTTCGGCTCAGGTCATGATCTCAGGGTCCTGGGATCGAGTCCCACATCAGGCTCCCTGCTCAGTGGGGAGCCTGCTTCTCCCTCTCCCTCTGCTTGTGCTCTCTCTGTCAAATAAATAAAATCTTTTTTAAAAAAGTAAAATATTTTGCTGGTATAACAAGCAGTATTACTTCAAGTTGCATTTGTGTGATTAGTAACAGAGTTAAACTTTTTTTTGCATGTTTCTTGGCCATTTGTATTTTCTCAGCTTGCTCACGGTATTTGCTCCTTTTCTCATTCGGTTGTTTGTCTTTTTCTCATTAATCTATAGGAATTCTTTACTCCGAATATGAATCTTTGTTTATAATTTTTCATGCTGATAAAAATATCTCAGCCATTGGTTTATCCTTCGTTGATGAGGTTTTTCATCATATAAATGTTTTGAGTTTTCATAGTGGTAAAATCTTTTTATCTTGTTCTCTATACAATTTCATTTTTATAGTTTTCTTAGAAAAGCTTTTCCTGCTCCAAGCTGTTTCAAGCAAAAAATCTCCCTCTTTTTTCCTTCTAGGATTGCTACTGCTGTTTGCTTATTTTTTTAAAGATCGTATTGAAAATGAGCTAGATTATGTTTGCGTATGTCATGGGGTATTTTTTCAGATAGATAATGAATTGCCCCCAAAATATTTATATCAATTCAGAATTTTTCCTCCTAAGGCAAAATACTATTCTTCTTGTACACCAAATTCCCATAGACATATGGGTTCATTTTAGTCCCCCGTGTAAGCCACTGGAGCAATTTGAAAGGTCACAGAAATTCAGTGGAATAAAACTGCATATAGCAATTACTTTATTCCACGATATTATTAAACCAAAAATAATATATACTTCATCTCCTGGAATTTTCTGTTTCCTCTAAGTCAATGAAACGTCCTTTAAATAACTTCGACCAGCCATAGAGAAGGCAGATTTCCTGGAGACAATTCAGCTGTAGCGTCCCAACCACCTAAGCCCCCCAGATCAAGTCAGCAGCAGAGAAATATGTCCACAGGTAATTGAAAAGGCTGTTGAAATATTTGTGTAGGGTTCAATAAGGTCAGAAAGCTTTTTCTCACTCAAGTAGCCCAGAGCCAGGCATCTCTTCTGAGAGCGCACGAAACCTTTTTCCTTCTGGGTCCGTAGGTGCTGGCTGAAGCTGGCTCTCACCAGAGCATGCCAAGGCTCTCCTGCTAACAGCTTTTGAAAGTGAGAACATTCTCAGCCAGGCTTTTCGGATTCGGCTCCTCTAAATAAAGAACTGAGCCAATGGGGTTGCAACCTCCTATATGATCCAAGGTAAGGGACTCTTTGACAGACATGGATAAATATACCGTTGGAAACAGACCCCTTGGGAAAGCAAAGCCCAGCCTCCAGCCAGGTTTTGTGCAGCCAACGGGTTACAGGAAAAGAGAGGATAAATACATTTCTTGACTTACCACCTACTGAGTCAGGCTTAGAGAGAGGCCAGGATTAGCAAGTGCTGTGTGACCAACATAGGTCTTTTATGCTGCAAGATAAATATGCACTCTTTCAGGTTATAGCACGTTAAGGATATCCTCCCCGTGCAGGGAACTCACCCGGTGAGGATTTGCCGCTTCCTGGTGACTCAGGGGACCACACCAACATACTTGGACTGATGATGGTCTCCTTGTGCCAAAGAAGAGCAGGACCCTATGCAGGGGTGAAAGAAGCTGAGGCTGAGCTTACCCAGTTCAATGCAATAGGATTTCACTCAGTGTCACAGAAGACAGCAGAGCCTATTTGAGAGGCGACAAATGTCCTCCTCCTGCTTTCAGACCAATCAGGCTGGAAGGGCCCAAGGTTGTGTGGATGCGTGTGGATGAATGTATATGTTAGTATGAAAAATGCAAAAATATCCCATTTGATGGCTTTGACTCTCCTTTGCTTCCACACATTGGTGATGGTGGTGTTCCATCCACACCCCTCCAGCCGAGTTCCCAGGCAGTGCTGTCCAACACAGAAGCCACATGGGGCTATTCGAACTTACATTCAAACGAATTAAAATTAAATAGAATTAAAAACTCTATTCCTCAGTCTTCCTGGCCACATTTCAAATACTCAACAGTCTGTGGCTACCATAACAGAGAGCACAGATTTAGAATATTTTCACGATTACAGAAGTTCTATGAAACTCACATAGAGTCCTTATATACCCGTCTTTCTATGTTTTGTTCTATGCTCTGCCTTCGAAGAGCATAGGACCCAGTAGGGAAACAGACAAGAGCCAGTATTCTCTCAAATAAATCAGCAATCCCAGTTGGTGATAGGGATACAAAGGGAAGGTGCTGGGTGCTTGGAGAGACTGCAGTGTGTGGTCCGACTTTCCTGGAGTGCCCCAGACTTCACTTTGAGACATCACTTTGAGAAGTGAAGTTTCAGTGGAGGACTGAAGAATCCGTGGAAGAAGGTGTGTATCTATGGCATGGTGAGGGTGGAATGCATATAAAGTGTTCAACGTACAGAGATAGACAGGGGAGAGAGCCGTAGGAGGACAAGATCCCAGAACATCTCTGGGTTTCCCTGCATCTGTTTTGTTTTCAAGCCCGAAGATGCCACTCTCTGATCTATCCTGCTCCCTGCTCTATCCCCAAGCCCTCAATCAAAATTAGGTTTTCCCCAAGGTACCTCAGCCTAAAAACAAAATAAAAACTTTTAATCGCTAAAATGTAGATTAAAACTGCCACCCTTTGCACATCTGGTGGAAAAAGTCAGGTTCAGTTTGCGAACTGCCTCCCCCCCAACCCAGCTGAGCAAGAAAGGTCAAGTTTGCGTCACTGTGCAGGCGGGTCTTGGTGAATGTACATAGGGAATCATGGAGCCCCATGGAAGGAGGAAGGGGAGCATTCGGAAAACTCAGATTCCCTCAAAAAGAGGAAAGTGACAGGAGTCCAAGATGCAAGTGAAAATCATTAAGCAGAATGTGGCTCTAAAATTAGGCTGAGCTGGCAGTCTTCATCTGAATATTATTTATGGAATTCTTTTATGACTTACATGCTTCCTCCTTAAACAGATGCTTCAAGAATAAAATTGTAAGGGAAAGCCAGCATTTAAAACAAAATTTCCAAATACTATGCTAGGTTGCCTAATTGAAAGAATAAATACAAGTGTGGAATCACATGTCTAATTTTAATAAGCAAACAGCTCAAGTTGGAAAACAGCTACTATTCAATGTCCCTTTCCAAAATAGCAGAATGAAAATGAACTTTAAGCTAGCTATTCTAATGATGGAAACAAAAGGACTGATTAAAAGGAGATTCTTAAAATAATCCCAACTTTGTTTGAATTAATGATTTAGGAAAGATTTACACATGGAATTATTGAGCAAGAAAAGGAAGAAGGGAAGAATGTATAATGTCGATTCTTGAAAAGCAAACATTGAGAAAACTCTTACATAAATAAGGAGAAAAATCTCAAAAGATTGATACCAGTTCATGATAATATGTTAAATATATATTCTATTTCAGTAAAATCAAATAGAAGCCCTATGTGTGTGTGCACACTCGTGTGTGTGTGTGTGTGTAACTGGCTTATAAGACCTTCATTTCACTTTATTTGCACATCCCACATGGTGGTGGGGTTACCGTGTTTAGTTAGTCCCTTTCTTGAGACCAGGTCTCTCCTCTCATCTGTGTATTCCTAGTGTCCTATGACAGTCTCTGGCATGCATTAGGCATGAGATGAATTGTTGTTGCATAAATGACTCCAGATAGACCAAACAGCATGGTTGGTGGAGGATGCATGGAAAGAAGTAGAAAAGCATAAGAGTTGAGGTCAGAGAACTGTAGCCAAGGTGTTCCCTGTGAGAGGCAGTCACTCAAAGACTTGGATTCTACACCAAAGACAGGACCAGAGATATAATTTGTGGAGCCCAGTGCAAAATGAAATTGCAGGGCTTCTCACTTAAAAATTATTAAGGGGGCGCCCGGGTGGCTCAGTCAGTTAAGTGTCTGACTCTTGATTTCGGCTCAAGGCATCATCTCAGGGTCGTGAGATCAAGCCGCACCTAGGGCTTCAAGCTCAGCACAGAGCCTGCTCGTCCCCCTCCCCCACCCGGTGCCTCTCCCCTTCTCCCCCTCCCCCAGTTCATGTGCACACATGTGCTCTCTCTCTCTAAAATAAATAAATAAAACCTAAAAAAAGAAAAGTAAAAATAAAATTGGTAAGAAGTTCAAGATGGCGGCCACGGAGCATTAAATCCATCAGGAGGCCCTGTGCCCATGCACAGTTGCACACCTGTGGCCACCAATCCCAATAAAGGCAACCAAGGGTCCTTCAGAGATCAATTTAAGAAAGCTCTTTAAGCACGATCAGATGTAGTGGAGACAACTGTTGGCAGAAGGCCTGGGGAAATCTCTTGGAAGAAGGGTGCACCTGCAGTGAAAGAGGAGGAGGAGAGTCTGAACAAAGCGACCACTGGCCGCAGGGTCGGAGAGGTGCAGACAGGGTCCAAGAGGAAATGAAGGAACTGGGAACCAATAGCCTGATTGCACTGAGGGTGGAGACTAGGGAGGAAAGCTGAAGATGATGGATAGATCAGCACGGAAAACTTGCAAGTTTCTGCCTCTGGCAACCAGGTAAATAGAGCTGTAGCAGAGGCAGGCCACCCAGACGTCCAACATGCTCCTGAAAGTAATAGTAAACCGGAGAAAGTGATAACAGTGATACGGCCAGGAAATGGTGGAAATAACCTGCTAATGATTTCAGAGGAGACTGACATCATTTCCTTTACAGGACCTGGGAGAATAGGACCTGTTCCATGGTAAAGCAGCATCTGTGTTGCATCTCAAAATATTGTTAATGGGGGGGGGGGGGCGGTCCCTGGGTGGTGCAGTCAGTTGAGAATCTGCCTCCTGGTTTCGGCTCAGGTCATGATCTCAGGGTCGTGAGATCGAGCCCCCAGCTGAGCTCCACACTCAGTGCAGAGTCTGCTTGGGGATTCTCTCTCTCCCTCTCCACCACACCCCACTCTCCAAAATAAATAAGTAAATTTAAAAATATATATATTATTAATTTTTGAATAAAAAGTGGTGGGGAGGAGAGTCCGGGAGTCCAGTCAAGTGCGTGGGGAGGAACAGAGTATGTATAAGGAACCCCTGATGTTTTGGATCACAGTACTTCTGTGAGTCAGGTGAGTTCTGTTTATAGGTGATAAAAGGAGGTCATATGGAAGCAAGGTGATACTCTCAAGGTTATGAGAGCTAGAAAATTATGTCACCAGACTCCTTTTCCAGGGTTTTCTCCAAAAGACCACACTTTCTCCCCTAAAAGTCTTCTATGGTTTAGACTGTTAATAACTGATTGGATTAGCAACATGGCAAATTCAGTGGAAGGCAGGATAGATGCCAGATGTTGCAACCACCAAGGATTTGAAGGGTAAATAATCAAATGGTTGGAAATGAGCTGGGCTCCAGGGTTAACTCATTCAGGGTAACAACATGCTCCTGGCAAAGACTTGCTTCCTGATTTTTATGATCAAGGCAAACTACTCAGCCAAATTCAGTGCACAAGTGCTCACAAAATGGCAGGTTTGGGGTTTTTTTTCAAGTTATGCTTGAATGCCTAGCATTGTCATGAGAAAGTGCTGGTTGGAACATTTGCTTCTCTCTTATTGATGAGCAGCTGTGGATGACAGAAACGTAAGACTCAGAAGTTTCTGTCCCTTGGCCCCTTCAGTCCATTCTGGCTTAAGATGATTACACAGCTATTTTATATAACAAGAGCCAGATGAAGGAGAGAGACAAATGGTTGTATTTCTCAAACCAGCTCTATTAAGGATTACTCAGAGCATGGTCTCATCTCTCTTTGCAGACTTTTACTCTCATTATAGCTTGGAAATGGTAAGTCATTTTTCACAAGGCTGATCCTTAACTAGTTAGCAGTGGAACTGTTAACATTGGTGCATCCTGCAAAACTGGACATTTGTTTTCTGACCCTTCTGGCCTCAGGTGCTCCATAAGTTCCCATCCATCATAGCGACCTCTTGGATAGCCTGGTTCTGCTCTTCCAGAGCCCTTCATGATAGAATCCCGGACCCTGAAGAAGGGGAAATGGTCAAGGAAACTGCTTCCCAGAACCTTTCAGAAGGAGCCACAAAACCACTGTTCCTGAGAGAAGACCATGTAATATATCATCTCCCGGAATACTTTTGAAAGTAAAGAAAGGTTTTATTAGAAATTACGTCAAGTCCATAAATATAAATCAACCGTAAATGAGAAAAATCAGAATATATGTCATTCTTACTCTTATCAATGTAATTTCATAGGTAAGCCAGAAAACCTTCCCTACTAAGATGGCACCTTACCTTATACATAGATACATGTTTACCAAAAGTAGAAATTAAATATATCAGTCAATTGACAACCAAATTTTGTGTTAGGTTTTTCTTCCTCTATATGGTTGAATCTGTTGATTCTCAAAGATAATCCTGGATGTTCAGAAAACACTAGAATTTATTTACTTAGAGTTGAAGGCACTTAAATCCCAGGACTAAAGAAATTACTATGGCAAGTCAATACATTTTACTTTGGCTCACTCAATTTACTGTATCTGGAGTTAATAAATATTTATTGAACAAATAAATGAAGTGATACATTAATTTCATCAAAGGCTCATCTGGTTGTCTCTGATGTTCTTAAAACATTGTGTTTCAGAATCAAGTGGTGATTACAGCTATTATGAGCACTTCAATGTAGCAAAGAAGGAAGAAGAATGGCCATTTCAACACATACTGTATGCCAAGCAGGACCCCAGGCCCTTTACATAAACTCTGTATTTTAATCCTCAGAGCAATCCTATTAGATAGATATTGATATCCTCATCTCAAAATTGAGAACACAAAGGTTCAAGTTAGTGAAGTAACTAAACAGAGCAATTGCATGTTGGCCTATCCCTATGCCTATCTGACTCCACAACCCAACCCTCTTCCTTTCCCATTATAGATAACTCCAACTTTCACAGATCACCCAAAGGAAAATCCAGCATTAATAAAAATGTTTAAATATCACAGAAGACATAAAGGAATTACAGTTTTAGAAGGAGGAGAAAAATCAGTTAAAAATTACATGTGTAAGTACACGAAACAAAAAACGTTCTCATTATGTTAGGGTCTTAAAAACCTATGTGTCTCAATAGGACCGGTCATCTTCATCAAAGAGCATTTATTAAGGGAAAGTCCTCATATGCTCTGCTGTGTCACTCACAAAAGGAACTATACATCCCTTGTGCTGTCCCTGGAAGGTGGCATCCCCTGTGCACTGGGTCCATGAGGGGAAATCATTTCCACAACTCACAAAATGTCCTAATCAGTGAATGGTGAGAGGAGAGGCCATTTGAGGAGAACTAAAATTAAAATGGTCTCAATAGTGTCCCTGTGGATTTCTACAAAATCTTTTAATAAAAGCAGCTGGAATTTCATCCTGGCTCACTCACTTTCGTTATGTGTCCCAAGTACTTCAATCTAATTTTTTTTCTTTCTTCTTTTACTACTTGTGCCAAATATCAGAGTCTTGAAAATACTGGAAAGATTGTTTGCTTTTCATTTTGTTCCTTTCTCAGGTTCCTTTTGCAAATGGGTTTCGGGCTCAACATTCCTCAGACACATTTCTTTGCAGTGAGTTATTGAAATGAGTGTTTTCTTGTGGCAAAGTTTAGCTATAAAGGCCACTAGGCCATTAAGATATAAAGCATAGTGCGGTCCCCCTGAGTATCACTGCCTTTCCTTATGTGCTGCAGACTCAGGAAAGGGAGGCAGGGAACCAGCCATGTCCAAGGTGGCTGATATTTTGCACTCACTGAAGGCTTGCTCTCATCATATCTCCTAGAGAAACCAGGCAGCCACCAAAGCTCATCCCAATGTCCCCAAAGTGTCCAACTGCCAAGGGCAGTGTTCTCTCAGCAGCACTGTTTGCCCGGTGAAGCCTAATGAGCACTATCCATGGACATCAGCTGGGCTAAAGCTGATGTCTTTCTACAGACCATGCAGCAAATGGGAAAATAATGCGTCTTGGCGCCCACAACCTTGACTCTCAGTTCCAGTTCTATCTTTAGTAGTAATTAGTATCATAATTAGCTGGGAAGGTTGTTTAGATTCATTGAGTATCTGGGGTTTTTTGTTTGTTTGTTTTCTAAAGTGGGCTATTCATATATAACTGTAGGAAAAACTAACCAAAAAAGGACATTGTTTTCCATAAAAAAAATAAAAATAAATTTAAAAAAATACCTAAAAAGCAGACACTTCTGCTTTGTGTGGCTGGCAGAATGATTCTCTGGGTTATTTAGAAAAATGATCAGTCTGGTCTTGATCAATCATTTGGGGTTGATAAAGATGATGCCCAAGTAGACCAAGACTTGGGAAGACCCAGATTTCTATGCCCAAAAATGTGTGAGGAACGCTAGTAGTCCCCATTAACCCTACACCAGGGAGAGGGGTTTCAGAAACAGAGCGAGGGACAGAGGGTCAGTGAGGGGTACCCCAAGGTTGTGTGACAGGCAGTGGCAGGCCCACTAGGGAAGCGTAAGCACATGGGTCCTGCACAAAATGGCCAGCAAGGGGTTGAGGCCACGTGACCTGGAATTGTGTTCAAGTCAATCCAAATCATACACCCTGGATGATGGGCTACCTCCTCCTTCAGGCCAAGGCACCTAAGGTTGCCACAGCCTTGAGCGGGGGCTACAAAAAGACACGGCCCCAGAAACAATTTCCGATCAAATCAAAGGTCAGGTTTGAACATACTTCATGCCCTGTGCCATCCTATTCATGCAACCCTCCCGCTGCATCCTCCTCAGACTCCCAGGAAATGTTTGCCACGCCCAGTGGACCTCGTGTTAGCAGGATTGCGGGGGATGAAAAGAAGGGAGGAGGGACTACAGCGGGGTGAAGCAGCGTGGGGAAAAGATGGCAGCCCAGGAAATGAGAAGTAATGGTTACACTCCAGGTACAAAAAAAGGAAAGGAAAAGAGAAAGAGCTGGAGCTAAATAAATAAATAAATAAATAAATAAATGACAATACCACAGCTGGAAGTAACTGAGTTGGGGGAAACCGTCACCACCACCGGAACAAAATCCATGGAGATGCTGAACGGGGTTCTGGACTGCCTGAGTGACAAGTCATGCCCCCAGCTTCTGGATGGTGAGGGGGGAGGGCTTGAGGACGTGGGGGACACTCCTCACAGGGTCGCTGCAAGAATTAAGTGACTTAAAGTTTATGAAGCATCTAACTCCTGGCCTTTACCTATTTCAGGTCACTCTCCTTTCTCTTTGTAATTCTCTCACCTCTCATTTTGCTCACTCTGAGGGCTTCCCTGTCCCCTCCCCAAATCTCTGGAGGAGTAAAAATATCCATGAGGCTGGACCTGCTCTCAAGAAGACCACCTCTGTTTATGACTCTAACATGGAGTCCCTGGTTGGCTTGGAAACCATTTAATTTCTGATTTTCCAATCACCTCCTGGACTGTTGGCCTCTTCTTGGAGAAATTTTAAAGGCAAATTTACTTCCTCTTCTCTTGAAGAAGCCTGAGATTCATTGTGTCCATAACTAATATCCACTTTGTAAAATTTCCAGAAAAAGAATTCCATATTTCAAGGAAAGTTATTAATAAATTAGGTATAATTAGCAGCTGTATGGCTCCTCACAATCAGCTCTCATATCCTTTTTAATCTTACTTAATCGTAGTTGATTCTACCTACCTAATCTTATTTAATTCTTACCACAACCCCAGTGGTATCAGAAGTGTTGTTAGGGAGGCTCAAACCCAGGCCCTCTCATACAGTTTCATTACACTACAAGTGAGGTAGCATCCTTTCCCAGATACGCCCACTCTTGAACTATATCCATTAGCCTCTCCAGCTTAATGGGAAAACTGGGATGATGGTACAAAATTAAAAGGAAAAAACCCACAAGAAGTAAGAGTCTGTGCACTTGAACTTTGTCCACTTGCCTTTCCCAACCTCAGGTGTAGCCTGCTCACCCTCTCCTTCTCCTTCCATCTCTGTTGGCCTGTGTGTCTAGCCATGCTGGGGCAGTTATCTCTGTTCCTGATGTGAAATAGTGAGGCCATGATTCAGAGAAAATGCTCCTCTTTGGAAATAGCCTCTGAAAATAAATCAGACATTTCTTTTTTTCAGTGAATGGCTTTATTTCCAAGTGTTTTCTGTCTGCTAGAAGTATGAGTTCCATTTGGGGTGTGAAATCTGCCACAATCCCGTGGGCATTCTGTGGGCAACAATCAGCTGAGGCTTAAGCTCCTTATTGTAAAATCTGCAAGAATCAAGAGGCCCTTCTGTGTTCCCAGAGAGCTTCAGATCTGGATGGCATAAGAAGGCAAGCAACTAAACCTTTCATGGCTGTGCCAAAACTCAAAGACCTCTTGTAGATGACAGGAGGGATGCCACAGGGTTTTTTAATGTCATCTCATTTGGCTGAGCTGCTAAAGAGAAGTTGCCAAACGTATGTGCCTTATGACATGTAAGGAGATATAGCCAATGCCTTGGAACCAATAGTTTTTTAAGCTAAGAGAAAATGAAAAGCCAATAGCTTGGCTCCATGTGCACCTGTGGCTTTCCATTAGCTCTAGCATGCTCAGGCCTGGCTTTGCCTTTCTATCGACAAGAGAAGGGGACCAAGGACAAAGCTGATGGTCAGACTACAGGACACTGTTTGCTATAGTTTTTCCATCCTCCACCTGAACATCCAAAGAAATTAATCTCATCTCAATGGATTTCAAGATTGTAGCATGGTTGGATGGCCTGGTAGTGAGAGAAGCTGGATAAATACAAAATCAAAAAGTAGATAAATGGTAATTTGAGCAATACACTCCATTTTAGGCAAAGGAAATGACGTACATGAAAAATGAAAATAATTCCTCTGCAAAGAATAGTCAGGGAAGGAGGGAGAGAGGGAGGGAGGGTGAGGCAAAAACAGGCAAAAGGAAAGACAGATTAAGTGTAATAACCACACACAGATTAAGTTTTTCCTCTAACTCTGCCCCCCTGTTGACTGTGCGACCATCAGTATGTGTGGATGATTATGCATGTGGGTGCGTCTGGGTGTATCTGTCTGTGTGTGCATGTGCATATGTGGGGGGAGGGAGAATGTGTATGGGCATAAGGGATGTGCAGGGGACAGGTGAGAGGGATGGGTACAGGTGAGTGGATGTGTATCTATGTAGGGGGGTACAAGAATGAGGGCTGTGGAGCTGTGAGCTTGGACAGATTAGAGAACATGCATATGGGAGTATGTAGGTGATATGTGTAAACCATAAAGGGGATTGTGTTTGGTAGGGTGGTAAATTGTGGGTGTGTGGACATCAGTTGGGAAGTATGTGCACAGAGCTGTGGGTACATGTGAAAGGTGAGGGTGTGTACATAGGGACTGTGTGTAGGTACAGTGTATTAGAGCAGGATGGCGCATCTGTGCAATTAAAGTGCAGTATGGACCCTCGGAAAGCCAACCAAGCCTTCCTTTTGCCTCAGCTGCCCTGTCTCTGGGTCCTGGTACAACACTTAGAGTGTCATCTCCCAGAGATGTCCCTGCATGCTTTCAATATTCGGTCCCCTGGAGCTGCTTCAGAATCCAAACCACACTTGGAAGTCCACACCCATGTCTCCTTTGCTGGGATTCAGAGGACTGCTTTGCCATGATTTATGTGATGACAGAACCTTTATTTCCCCACTGGACTGATTTGGGAAGAATGCCTCTGGGCCAGAATTCCTGCTGATAAATCATCTTCATCATGATCACCATCGCTGTCACCATCACCCCCACGTGTGGTGAGGCACTCGGCAGTTAGGATGCACCATCACCTCCTTGCGCTGCTACGTAAGTCCGCTCAGGACACATTATCCTTTGTGAAAGGTTAATTCTGTAGCATAAAATACAGCTGGATTTGCTCATGATTCCATGCTAGTAGAGAAAAAAAAAATGTTTGAAACCCTAACACTGGGGAGCCCTAGAGATCTTCAAATCAACATACAATCTCCATTTCTTGTCCAAAGCCTTAATCCATTCGGACACCTTCTTGTTTGTCTCTACCTTCACATGAAACTTCTTTTAATACAGCTCCAACTTATGTGCCCCTTCTCTCACCTCCTAAAATACAAAATTAATAATCCATACTATTTCCCTGGACGGTCGTGCAGAGAAATATTCCTTTGGTGGCTGTTGTCAGTACGTGAATAGACGCATCGCAATACTCCTAATGACGATGATGACAATGCTGTGTATCTGTTTTCCTGAATGGAACCCCACAGAGAGCAGTTTGTTACAGCATTTGTCCCGGGGAAAGAGCATTTTCACAGGCCTCCATATTTCCATTTCACATACACCCATTCCCAGGAAAGCAGATAAAGAATTTCTCAAGGACGGCACAACAGGAGCAGTGGGGTAATTTGCCGGTAGAGATATTGCAAGTGTTCCAAACCATTGATATTGAAGGCAGAGTTCAATCTAGTTAGGGCAGGGGAGCCAATGGCATCTCAGTTTCCACCTGATATTTTCTCCAAGGTAGGGAGAGAAGGAAAGAAATTCCAGGGAGGGGTGCACCCTGTCTCTATCTGGGCAGTGAAATTCTCTCTGATTGCAGCAGAATGAAAAGTGGAGAGGTTATTCAAACACACAGAGAATTCAGTTCTCACTTTTCTGGTCCAGTGAGTTCCATATCTTTCTGCATGAGGAAGAGCAGTGACAGTGTCCTCAGAACTTGCATCTCGATCCACCCAAACCTCTAGCAGGCAGCAGGAGGGAGAGCAGGTCCCATGCCTGGAGGCAAAGATCTGCAGCACCCCATGTGGCTGCTGGCTTAAGTCCTTCCGAAAGCCAGAGGGCTGCTTAGCTCTTCCAGAGACCCAGATGGCAGATTATGTTGCTGCATTCCTTTGGCATCAACCTCAGACCATGGCCAGGGCGGGCACAGATGCTCCAGCATCACTAAAGTTGGGTTCATCCCCACCATGGGACCGAAGCCAAGAATATTATGACTGAATTGAGAAGGTAAGGTCATTTGATTATAATGTCAGGCAACCTGTTGACAGGCTGGGATACTACTCTTCCCTTGTGGAATAATTTCAAAGACTGATTAAGACTTCACAGAGTAACAATATTAGTTTCAGGTGTACAATATAGTGATTCACCAATTCTATGCATTACTCATTGCTCATCACAACAGGTGCACTCCTTAATCCCCTTCACCTATGTCACCCATCTCCCCTCTGGTAACCACCAGTTTGTTCTCTATAGCTAAAATTTTGGGGGTTTTTTTGGTTTGTCTCTTTTTTCTCTCCTCACTTGTTTGGTTTCTTAAATTCCACACGTGAGCGAAATCACAGGGTATTTGTCTTTCTCTGACTGGCTTATTTCACTTGGCATTATACCCTGTAGCTCCATCCATGTTGTTGCAAAAGGCAAGATTTCATTTATTTTTTATGGCTGAGTAATATTCCATTGCATATAAATACCACATCCCCTTTATCCATTCACATAGAGTAACGATAATCAGCTCATTCATGAATGTGGTTACAGTCAAAATGTGGACACAAAATGTATCAGAGCCCATGTTTTAACACCATCCATCCATTCATCTAGCCACTCGCAAGCCTCTGTGGAGAGACTCTAATGGCCAAGCATAGGTCTTAAGAGTTGAGCCTCCAGAGACAACTATAGCAGATCCCACACACTCAAGAAATTCAAAGTCTGGGCGCCTGGGTGGCTCAGTTGTTAAGCAACTGCCTTCGGCTCAGGTCATGGTCCCAGGGTCCTGGGATCGAGTCCCATATCGGGCTCTCTGCTCCGCGGGAAGCCTGCTTCTCCCTCTCCCACTCCCCCTGCTTGTGTTCCCTCTCTCGCTGTGTCTCTCTCTGTCAAATAAATAAATAAAATCTTAAAAAAAAAAAAGAAATTCAAAGTCTGCAGACAATTCAACCAACTATGAACAGACAGAGAGGTCAGTGCTTTAAACACAGCTAAAGGAACAGGGTGAAGGGACACTGGGCAGAGTCTAGGTCAGGGTGAGGATTTCTTTTGAAGTCATGACACTTGAGCTGAGTCATGAAAGATAAGTAGGAGCTGTCTGGGGAGAGGCGAGCAATTCTCCATTTGCAGAGTAAGTGGTTCCAGAATATCCCCTTACATGATCACCAGAGGGAGCGGGGCGCTGAGGAATGTTAGGCCAAATGTTTCATGCAGGAATCAGGGAGACCTCAGAAAATATCTGACTTCCCTATGTTGTTCTGTAGAACTCTTAGTAAATACCTCCCCTCTCTCTCTCTCTCTCACACACACACACACACATCAATCATGTGTTTTAACTCCCTCTTCCTAGAAAGCAGAGAGAGAATGCTATGGGAAACTGGAGGCAAGATTACAGTTTGTTGTTTGGGGAGGAGCTGGTAAATGGGACTTTTTTTTTTTTGTCTGTTGATGCCAGTCCTGAGGGTATACAGCTGCATAATTCATGCTAGGATTTCCTGGGAAAGAAAATCACCTAAAGACTATAAAATCTTGCCTTGCATTACTTTCTGAGGGATTAAGCACCATCCTGTTTACAGGGGCCTAAATCCCTCCCAGTCCCACACTTTGCATCTGTCATTGAGCTAGCTCCCCGGTGCCAGCTACAGTCCTGAAACACAGACCCACTTCAGATGTAATGTGGATGGAGGTACATGCAACACCAAAGTAGGGCACAAAGTATGGAAGGCCAGAAATCTATGGGGATCCTATGCCTGCCCTTCAACAGGATAGCTAGTTATCGAGACTTCTATGCATGGTGACTATGTCATAAATACCTATTGATTTTACAAGATGGAAACAATGTCAACCTTCCCAGCTGTTGCACCCAGCCAAGCCCTCCCCACCCATCAAGGCCAATGCAACTTTTCAATGTCTCTAAGAAGTCATTAATTCCCTTTTCCCCTAAATTCTACAACAAACAAAGTGTGCCGTGCCCATTTAGCCCTGAATTACATTCTCTGTATTGTCGCTGCCTGTAAAGAACTGCCTTGATCTCACAAGTAGATTTTAAGCCCCCTCTGGGAAAAAAAATAACTAGACCTTATAAGGCACCCGGACCCTTCACACTATTATCAAAGGTTGTCCCTCCCCCATGTCTAATACCTGGTTGCTGCCTATTGTATTTCCCCAGGTGGATGGTCTATAAGAACCAGAACCTCAATACATCTGAAGGTGAAATCATCTTTCTACCACAATAAAGTCAGCTTGTTGACTGTCCTCTATTTCTTTAAGCTCTGACTTTTCCTTGGGTTAACCTTCCCAGCAGCCATCTTTGGTATTATCGACTCTTTTTCTCTCTCCTTCAGCCTTTCTGTTCCAAATCCAGTCACCCATAGGACTCAGTCAGATTAATTTTTCCGTAGCATCACATGAATGGTGTCCCTCCTATGGCTTCTCATTGTCCACTTCACAAAAAACAAAAATTTCTTTAGATAGTGTTCAAAACCTTCTAGATCCTGACACCCATTTTGTCAGCTTTATATTTTACTACTTCTCAGCCCATACCCTTTATTCTAACAAGGCCATTCCTGCTGCCTGAACCTCCCATGTGCCTCTCTAGCTCCACACCTTCATTCAAACCATTATTTTCACATTAAATGCTTTTTCCAGCTAGCATAATCTGGCTCTGTCTTCAAGGAATACTTAATGTGTTATTAACTCTTTGTAAGTGAACCCATCAAGAATCAGGCATTGTGTTCTTTGCTGAGGGCATTTTTAATTTAAGTGACTTTATAATGCATCTACTACACTAAAGGCACTATGCTAAATGCTGGAGGATTTTTCTAGAAAGTCCTACTTCCATTTAGTAAGAGTTCTAAAACATAGAGACATGAAAAGAAGAGACTCATTAATCAATTAATATCAGAAAAAAATGTCCTTGACATGAAGAAAATCGTGGCTCTTCATACCGCAAAAACACACTGAATAACAAGTTAATAAATTTATAGATAATTCACATAAAATATATCCTAGTAAAACATTGGAATTCCATGGATAGCAACAAAAGCATAATATTTTTAAATAAATGAACAGGGGTCCCCTAAAAAAATTTACATTTTGCTTTCCATTGGCATTGCTAGATAATTACTACAAATCAGAAGTAATATGTTTGAAGTTTCAAGGGTAAATTTTTGGAACCTAGAATTCTATACACTGTCAAATTAACATATCAGTGCAAGGAGCAAAAATATATATACATTTTAAAAAGCGCACACATACATATACATGCACACATGAAAGGCCAATAAATGAGGGAAATGAAAAAAAGAACAGAGCATATAGAAAAAACACAGGAGTGCTTGGGTGGCTCAGTGAGTTAAGTGGCTGCCTTCAGCTCAGGTCATGATCCTAGGGTCCTGGGATCGAGCCCCGCATAGGGCTCCTTACTCAGTAGGGAGCCTGCTTCTCTCTCTCACTCTGCCTGCTGCCACCCCTTCTTGTGTTCTCTCTCTGTCAAATAAATAAATAAAATCTTTTAAAAAAAAGAAAAGAAAGAAAAAGCATAAAATATGAAGACTGTGATATTAAATGTAAATGGCTTAAACTTTCTCATTAAGAAGTGATTATCAAGATTTTTTTTTATTTTAAGATTTTTTATTTATTTATTTGAGAGAGACAGAGATAGTGAGAGAGAGCATGAGTGGGGGAGGAGAGGGAGAAGCAGGCTCCCCACTGAGCAGGGAGCCTGTTGAGGGACTCCATCCCAGGACCCTGGGATCATGACCTTAACTAACTGAGCCACCCAGGCACCCTCAAAATAAGATTTTTAAAATAAACAAAAATCCAGCATTATGTTACTAATGGCATGTCTAAAATAGGATGACATACAAACCTTAAAAATTTATAAAAATGGAAAGGATGAACTACATAAAATAGAAAAGCAAAATAGGCACAGAAAAACTCTGTGCGAGACAAAAGTGATACAAAATCAAAAGCAAGAACTGAGGCAAAGAGAGAGATTTTGTGATGATAAAATGTAAAATCAAAATGATGTTAGTAGTGGTACATGAACTTCATGTAACTAAAAATATAAAATCAAAATATCTGGGCAAAAATTTTGGAATGAAAGAGGAATTGACAAATTCGGGTTCAAAAATTATTCCCTTGGTAAAAATAGATAAAAATGAATAGACTTACAGGAAAATTTAATAACTCAGTAGAGATATGTCATCTGAAAGTGTGTGTATGTGTGTGTATGTGAGAGAGAGAGAGACAATTGTTTGTAAAACTTTGTACTTGACAAACAAAATATGCTTGTTTTATAATAGATATGAACATTCCATAATCCTAAGTATTAAGCCACAAAGGAACTTTTAAAAGTTCCAAAAGTCTGCATTTGCTGAATATAAAGTTAATAATAAAAAGGGATAACCAAAAATGTATCCAGTCTTCTAGAAATCAGAAACAAACAAATGAAAGAAACTTCCAATATGCTCCTTGGTAAAACAGGAAGATGGGACTAAAATAATATATTTTGAAGTGAACAACAGTGAAAGCATCACATTTATAAACTCATCAGATGTGCTTATTTAAAATAATAAGTGTAACCTTGAACATACTTCTTATAAAACAAGTAATACTAAAGTAAGAATTACATATCAAACACCAGAAACTAAGAAATAAGCCACAAATTGAACCTAAGGGAAGTATCAGGAATAAATCAATAATTATTAAAAACTTAACTTGATATAGGTTACAAAACAAACACCTGATTAATAAAACCAAGAGTTTATTCTTTGAAAAGATCCTTCCCCCCAAAAAAACGAATCAATCTTTGTCATATGTACTAAGTAAAAATGAGAGATGATCCAATTAAAAGCATGAAACATGAGAAAAATACCATAGATAAAGAAAATCTGAAGATTTTTTAAATTATAAGAAAATGGTAGGTACAATACTCCAACAACACACATAAAATATAAATGAAGTCAGCTATTTCCTAGGGAATATATGTTATATAGTACTGATTTAACATGTTAGAAAACATGAGTGAACTTACACTCATATTTTTTTAAAGTACCATTATCATTGAAATTCTTCTAAAAAATCACTAAGACCAGAGTTTTAATACAAATTTGACAAAACCTGTAAGAAAGGGATACTTCCAATATCATATAAGCTAATACAGACTATTTTGTGGAAAAGGATAAAAAAGTCCTCAACTCTATGAGTCCAGAAAAATCCCTAATTTAAGAAAATCCCCAGGACAAATATACACAATAGTTGTATTAAGTTAGGGACAACCATCATAAGAACAAAAATAGAATGTATAATCTTCAAACTAGTAGAAGAAAATAAAATCTATCCAATAGAAAATAAAAAAATACATATATGGAGAGAGAGAGGGAGGGAACGAAGGGGTGCTGTAAATGGAGAATATGAAATAAAATGGCAGAAATAAACACTAACATAATCGTATTTATGATAAGTGTAAACAGGTTAAACTTACCAATTAAAGACAGAGATTACTGAATTGGCTAATAAAAATAAGGTCAAAATATTGTAGAAGCACACTACAAACAAAAACACACAGATTCAAAAATAAAAAGTATCAAAAAATACACTGGACCAAAAAAATTAAGTTTTAAAACAAACATAAGTTGTCAAGTAATACTTAATAGGAAAAAAAATCCATAAGATTTTTGGGTTTTGTTTTTTGTTTTTTAAAGATTTTATTTATTTATTTGACAGAGAGAGACACAGTGAGAGCGGGAACACAAGCAGGGGGAGTAGAAGAGGGAGAAGCAGGTTTCCTGCAGAGCAGGGAGCCTGATGTGGGGCTCCATCCCAGGACCCTGGGATCATGACCTGAGCCAAAGGCAGACGCTTAACGACTGAGCCACCCAGGTGCCCCAATAAGATATTTGTTTTAAAATCTGCTTTTTCAGGTATTCTCTTAACAAAATAGTCTCAAAATACAAAAATCAGTAACTCACAGAAATATAGGGGTACATAGTTAAATTACCAAATATAGTTGAAGATTTTAACTCATCCATCTCGAAATAAGTGGAAGAAAAATAAGAAATTTCAAAGAGCTGAAAAATACAATTAATAATAGCAAAGAAACAGAGTATATCTCTTTCTGAGAGCAGTAACATTAATAGAACATGTAGTAAGTCAGAAAAGGAGGTCTCAATTAATTCCAAAGAATAGACATCATACATACTATGTCACTGATTTTATTCAGTAAAATTAAAAATAAGTAACAAACCAAAAGATAAAAAGATCCTATACATTCAGTAAATATAGTCACAGTAACAAAATAATTCAGGTTAAAAAAGGTAATTGAGAAACGCTTAGAATAGATTGTTAATACAAATGCCCACAGAGCTAAATTACAGAGAAATTTATAGTTATAGATATTAGAAATTCACCTCCATACCTAAATGAGAACAGGAAACTTGCAGAAACGTCATGTTTCTGAAGACTCAATTAAAAAAATCAAGTCTCTATAAATTAATTTATCTATTTAAGACAATCTCAATCATAATCCTCCAAGGATTATTTTTATGTAACTTGAGAAAATTATTTGAATTTTTATCAGTATGCAAGTATCTCCCCAACATTTTCAAATGATAAAAAGCGCCTTCCTCCATCAGGGGTCAAAGAATATTGAAAAGGCCTGGTAATTGAAACAGTGTTGGGTGGGTTTCAGAATAGACAAATCTACTTATCATTATGACTTGGGTTATTACTATTATATAAGCTAGCCTAGACTGAGGGAGAAAGTGGTCTTTCCAGTTATCTTTTTACCTTTATATTCTCTTATAGCACTTTATATTTCAGAGAAATGTATTTAGACTTCCTTCTAAAATTAAAAAAAAAAAAGGGACACCTGGGTGGATCCATCTGTTAAGCATCTGCCTTGGGCTCAGGTCATGATACTGGGGTCCTAGGATTGATCCCTGCATTGGGCTCCCTGCTCATCAGGGACCCTGGTTCTCCCTCTCCCTCTGCCACTCCCCCAGCTTGTGCTCTCTCTCTCTCACTCGAATAAATAAATAAAATCTTTAAAAAAAAAAAAAGACAACAATTGTCCCATGTTGGGCTTCCTGCTTAGTGGGGAGCCTGCTTCTCCCTCTCCCTCTGCCCCTCCCCACCATTTATGTGCTCTCTAGTGCTCTGCTCTTTCTCTCAAATAAATAAAATCTTTTTAAAAAAATTAAAATAAATTAAAAAAAGAATTGTTACCAAAAGCTAATTAAAACAACAAAAAGAAGATATTAGGAAGAGGCTATTTGTATATTACTATAATAATTCATTCTTTTGAGTTGAAGTTCTCCCAATGTACTTTACAATAAAACTGGGCTTTGGACAGAATTGGAAAGAAGCTGGACATGTCTAATCCACAAAAATCCCTGTTCTCAGGGACTTTTAGCAATCTGAAAGATTGAAAGAATCTCTTATCTTAAAATAAAATAAGCAATAATCTTATTTCCCACCCAAAATTCTTAATATGGGGGTAGGCAGATATCAACTGACCAGCAGTGGGGGAAAAGATGTAACACACAGAAATGTTGATTCATCTACGGTGTTTCAGATAACCAATGAGAATAATTATGAGCAACACCTTCTTTGCTAAGCTGTCATTTTCAGAGCAAAAGTTAAGACAGTGGGTTGATAGCAATAGCCAATTGTCCATGGAATCCCCCAAAGAAAAAATGGCCCATGATGGACCTGATCTCTGACCATCACTGACACTTTGCTTAGAAGAATTCTGAACAATAACAGAAATAGAGAGTTTTTGTTTTCAGTGTTAATATCATTGTGAAACTGAACAAATTATGGCCCATAATTTGCATAGTGCATTCAGTTATCTTAGAACTAAATCTCTCTTTGTAATGTCTCCCATTAGATTATTCTTTGGCTTATCAACATTAATATCTCAAAGCTATTGGTCCCAAACCAATCTGTTTAAAATCCAGCTAGATGGTAATTGTAATATAAGTGAACTAGCCACAATACATGGATATGGAATTTTATGATGTGCAAATATTGCTACAATACATACAATACATACAATCAACCGAAGGTAAATTCCATTGAGCAAAGAAATCTGATGTACTTGCTTGTGGCCCATCTGTTTAGGTAAAATGACAAGAATGTTAGCGAAGTCTAGTTCTTTGCACATGCCATAGAATTGGAAAGAAGCTGGACATGTCTAATCCACATTTAGATCCTGACTCAAGCATTTTGTGAGTTCTCCATTAGTATACAGAATTAGTGGTTATTGCTGTCATTGTACAGAAATCATCTGGAATCTCAATTGTGAGAAGTGGAAAACAAGGCTTGACTATTTCCTAGGTACAATTCTCTTGAGATTCTCCAAATAAGACTATGAGACTATCTGCAGGACCCTTCCAGAAAATTTGGTTCCATCTACTTATTTGTCTGAGTTGATATTAAAGCCGACATCATTTCTCTTTGCCTGGTCACTCTGGTTTCTTCGCAGTTAATTAAGATAAGTTACTACGAAAGCCTGGAGAGCGG
Organism: Mirounga leonina; assembly: GCF_011800145.1. Lineage (NCBI taxonomy): Eukaryota > Metazoa > Chordata > Mammalia > Carnivora > Phocidae > Mirounga > Mirounga leonina. Next base: position 16,617,976 of record NW_023270464.1, read on the forward strand.
CGAAAGTGCTCATGGTACAGACAATAAATAAGATTAGAAAAATGAACGTTCGAAATGGCCATTTAATCTTGAAGTTACACTACAAGGGAAATGTCTTTGATTCCCAAGTGATATTTCACAGATGTCTATGTGGGATAATAGATGGGGTAAAGAAGGCAGAAATGACTAAAATTAATGGAGTTGCTTTCACAGAGAGCCAGCTCCTTGACTTTGGATCTGATTTTTCTTTCCCTGTGGTGTAGAAGGCGAAGGCAACCACAGAAGAGTGAAAGGAAGAGAATTTGCAGTCAGAAGTTTGAGTTGTTGAGACTCTGAGCAGGATGGTTTACCCTTCTTGTGCACTGGTCCTCCCCTGTGAAGTACAGATGACATGACCTTAAAAACAGTTGCACAGGGACGCCTCGGTGGTGCAATTGGTGAAGCATCTGACTCTTGGTTTCGGCTCAGGTCCTGCTCTCGGGGTCCTGGGATTGAGCCTCACATTGGGCTCTACGCTCAGCACAGGGTCTGCTGGAGATTCTCTCTCCCTCTCCATCTGCTCCTCCCCCTGCTCTCTCTCTATCTCTCTCTCTCTCTCAAATAAATAAATAAATCTTAAAAAAAAAAAAAAAAGCAGCTGTACAGATTAAACAAGGCAACAGGCAAAATCTTTCATCAATGGCGAAGTGTTCCCCAATTCACAACAAGGATCTGGTGGATCTATGGAAGAATCCTAATACCATGAGCTGCTCCACATTCTAGGCAATGATAAATTAAACATTCATGCAAAGGAACAGACAAGTGAGAAAAAAACAAACTCCGAGTCCACTGCAAGCGGATGCAGGCTCTCCAGCAGCATTGTGTGGTGAGCAGCAAGCCAGGCAGTCTAGCACATTCAGCCTTCTGAAGTCAGAAGCAAGGCCAGCAGAGACCTGTCTTCCCTCAACACACCAGGCCCCGGCCGGCAGTGTTCAACTTTGCTGGTTCTTATTGATCCTTCCCTGATCCAAACTTATTTCTCCCTTGTTTTGCCATTTCACATCTTACTGCTTTTCTGAATGACTTGATTGGTAAATTATTCAGTAAAGCAACCATCAATTATTCTATGTCATCAATTTCACAACCGCTGGAGGAAACAGCTGAAAGCTTCTCCATCTTGGCGGCTGCTTGCTGTGTACCTGGAGCCCTCTACCAGAGCTCAACTTCACTAGGGGTCAGCCATGCAGGAAGCCTCTGTTCAGCTCCAGCCAAGGTGATATGAACATCTAATCAGAAGCTGTGTTTACTGTTTGCCTTGGCTAACAAACACGTACTAGCTGTGTGACCTTGACAAAGTTATTTAACCTTTCTTTGCCTCCGTTTTCCTTGTTTGTAATACAAGGCTAATAATAGCACCTACCTCCTAGAACTATTATAAGGATTAAATGAATAAATACTTGCAAATCACTGAAAATAGTGCCTGGACATGGTAAGAGCTATATATATCTTATATATATATAAGCATATATATATATGCTTATAAGTAAAGAAGTACATTATTTGTGGGAAAAATCATGTATGAATACAGAACAGCCAATTTCTAGGTGAAGATGAATATATAATAATTTTTATGGTAAAACAATATTCCCATAAAGAAGACACTATGCATTTGACAAAACTTTATAGCACAGTGAACCTTAATGCATGTAATTTTAAAAAATCATTTAGGAGGTCAGGGGATCCCAAGATGGAATGCAGACTGTGGCAAGTAAATCTAACTGTATGACAAATGTATGAAATGACCTCAGCAAAGAGGGTGGAAGATAAAGGTGCCAAGCCAAATAACTTTGGAAATGAATGAAATCAGAAGACTATAGGCAAAAGAAACTATACATGGCCCTGTACCTAGTTGATAAAGTCGTTTTCCAAGGGAGTCAGTGTTGATCATTCTCATACGGCAGAATAGGACAAGTCCTTAAGGGCATGGTGGAGGGTGAGAGCCAGGTTTCTCACTATTGAGTGAGAGGTTATGGATAAGCACGGGGAGGAGGCTCCAATGATCCATGTGCTAACGATTGTAGTTGGAGATATGAATGTGAACTCAAATTTAGCTTAATAGTGATACAGATCATCACATGTAGCCATGTGTATATACCTCCTTGTATTTCCTTGCTCTGTCAACAGAGAGGACCTGAAGGAACAGCAGCCCAGTAACTATAAGGACACCTAGCACCAAGATCATGGTTTTAAATAATACTCTCAATAAAAGAACTAGGGATCCTTGGAGAAATGGCTGATTCCAGGACTGAGGCAGAAAATGCACAAGATGAACCTGGGACATCTGTAGTGCCAGAAAAGCAGGACATAGTTAAAAGAGAGAAAACAAGAAAGAGCCAAGCAAGTGGTAAAAGACAGAGAAAGGGAGGAGAGAGAAATTGTATGTCAAAAGGACACAAAAGCCAACTGAACGCATTCTCAGAGACCAGCTAAAACAACTTAATTTGAGCGACAAAATAAAGTAGTATCGGATTATAACCCAACATTAAAATACATATTCATGAGCTGATATAAATAAATGATTAAATAAATAAACAGAGGTGAGGAGAAGAGATAATCTCTCCTGAAAAGAATTCCAAATAGTTTATGTAGATGCTCTACGTCAAGGGGGTGGAATACAACCTCCCACTCCTTAACAGTGGGCTCTGCATCAGGACATCCTTCCAAAGCAGACAGCATGGAAAGAGAGGAAAAAGAATAATTTTACAGTGAGAAATCTGAGAAACACAATCTAGGCCAGGTCATCAAAGTCAACATCAACAGTGACGAGTCATGTTGATAGTACATACCTTTGATACCATGGGATGAAAATGATTTTTCCTCTGTGTCTTTCCTCCCTAAAACCCATTACCCAGATCTAATCACAAGGAAAATATCAGACAAATCCCATCTGAAGGACAGCCTATAAAATACCTGACAAGTATTCCTCAACACTGTCAAGGTCATCAAAAACGAGGCAAGTTGAGAAACTATCACAGCCAAGAAGATCCTAAGGAGACATGATAACCAAATGTAGGTAGGATCCTGGAACAGAAAGGGAACATTAGGTTAAAACTAAAGAAAAGAGCAGGAAAGGGTGAGGAGGAAGCAGGAATGACCATTAATCATGATAACGGTGTGCTGTGAGCTGAGAAGAATGGCTAACTCAGCCTTCTGCCCCAGAGACAACAAATCCAACATATCAACTAACAACTAACACTTGTAAAACTGGAAGGAGGTACCTGAAGAAGTTAGTTATCCTGAGAAGAGAAGCAAGAAGTGGCAGTTACATCTGAGATGACTGGCTTCCCTGGAAAGACAGCTCCCATGGGACTAGGGACACTTTTATTTCAAGGGTGACCTGGCATGAGAAAATCTTTTACTAAGATTCTCTCTTCAAGTTTTTTCTTTTCAGGGAGAAGTGCTATAAATAGATAAGGGCATCTATTAATATAGCACTTGACACAAGTAGATTAAAGAAGAAAAATATGATCTAAATATAGACAATACCTAGCAGAAGTGGATTCATGTTCCTAGCATAAGTATAAAAATGTTAAAAATTGGTGACATTCTTTTGATAAAATACTAAAATACAGGAATAGAGGAAAACTGCTTTACCATAATAAAGGCCATCTATTTCAATCTAAAAGCTATATCCATGGTAAAATAAATGTGTCCGATTTCACTATTATTAACATTAGAGAAATACTGTTCACTAAAAGCAAAAATAAGATAGCATGAAGGGTTAGATTATTGAAAAAGAAGTGGTAAAACATGTGGGGCGGTATGATTTTATTGTCAGATAGCCCAAGAGACTAAGCTAAGAAACTGCTTTAATTAATAAAATTTGATAGGTAACCTGGAAGAAGATAAACACACACACACACACACACGTACACACCGATTCTTATCGTGCAGCTGAAGTTGTAATGGGAAAAAAAATCTCATTCATCTGAGAAATATGTGTGGTCTACATGAGTAACTCCGCAATATTTTAATAAAAGACAAATAAAGACTCGAGTCGGTGAAAAAAAGCACCCTGCCTCAGGTGGGAAACAACATATTTTAAAAGGACCAATTTTCCCAAATCACTACATTTCAAATAAATTGAATCTAAATCCCAACATGAGTTTTTTACTTGAAAATTGCTCTAAATGTCACAGGAAGAAAAACTTACAGAGTATAATTTTGAAAATGTATAATGAAGAAGGAACGATCTTACAAGAGAGCAATGCATATTACAGGAAAATAGTACTAAAAATTGTTTGATACTGGCCCTAACTGGATAGATGGAAAAACTGAACAAAAGAGTCACTTTGTAACAAAGAGAAATGGTTAACGACTCACACACACACACACACACACACACACACACACACACACACAGACATTTAGTCCATAAGAGGTTTTCAGACTGATAACAACTTGGGGGAAACAGACTTTCATGTTATACTTACACTAAAATAAATATAGCACTGTACCCAACACATAGTTGACATTCAATATTTATTAACTGTAAGAGTTACAGACAAGGGGCGCCTGGGTGGCTCAGTTGGTTGAGCGACTGCCTTCGGCTCAGGTCATGATCCTGGAGTCCCGGGATCGAGTCCTGCATCGGGCTCCCTGCTCGGCGGGGAGTCTGCTTCTCCCTCTGACCCTCCTCCCTCTCATGCTCTCTGTCTCTCATTCTCTCTCTCTCAAATAAATAAAAATAAAATCTTTAAAAAAAAAAGAGTTACAGACAAAATTGAAAATTGCATTTAAATAAAAGGATATTATATATGATATCTCTCAGACCTCTGGAAAGGGATAATTTTCTATCCTAGAAGAAAAGAGATGGATGGATCTCCTCCTAGGAACAGAAGCAACATAGTGGTAGGGTTTAGGTCATAACTATTTCTGGCTTTCTCTCTGTCCTTAGTAAACGTTTGTTAAACTGAATTGGCCTTGGAGTAATGTGACAGCAGTAAAAATAGCAAAGGGCTACGGAAGGTGAAGCGGGCATCATAGGGAAATTTTGAACGTGAACTTCTGCTAGGTCATGCCTTCTGCCAAGCTATGGCCAGTCCCGCTATGCAGGACATGCCTGGACCTTGATGATGTGGCTGTTAGGGTAAGGGACCACCACCGCTGTGGAGTCTCGGCTTGGCTCCTGGTCACAAGGGAGCTCGTGACACCAGCTAGTCACCTTCCTCCCCAGTGGCTGGCCAGAAGCCCTTCCTCAGCCATTGCCTTCTGTTCATGGCAAGGTTTCCACTGCTAATAATAAAAGTCATAATGTTAGTTCTTTAGAACAAGGTAACATTTTGCAGTTTATAATGTGTTTTGATATGAAATGGCTTATTTAATATTCATGCTAATCTTATTAAGTATTATTACTGTTATTCATCCCCTGAGGGGACTGGAAGCTGTGCTCTCCTGAAAACCATGTCCAGTCCTTGGTGAGGTCAGGACTCACAGCCCAGGTTAGACTGCATGGCAGTGTTTTCTCTGCTTTCCCTCATTCATTGCTTTCTTTCTTTCTTTTTTTTTTTTAAGATTTTATTTATTTATTTGGTCAGAGAGAGAAAGCACACAAGCAGGGGGAGCTGCAGGCAGAAGGAGAAGCAGGCTCCCGCTGAGCCAGGAGCCCGATCTGGGACTCGATCCCAGGACCCAGGGTCATGACCTGAGCCAAAGGCAGACGCTTAACCGACTGAGCCACCCAGGCACCCCTCATTCATTGCTTTCAAAAGGGTCATGGAGAAAGTGGTCAACTGAACCAAATGTGTCATTCAAAGAACGAGTGCATGGTGGCCCAAGAAGGAGCACAGGCAGATGCTCTAAGACATAATTCCACCTCTCCTCATTCATGAGATTTTACATCTATCTATCTATCTATCTATCTATCTATCTATCTATCTATCTATATTTCTATATATATAAAAAAAATCGCAGCTTCTGGTAATGTACAAAAAGCAGTCTCTGCTAGTGTAAATGGGATCTACCTCTTAGATTTCAATTACCAGTGTGTGGGACAGGCATTGGATCACAGAACAGGCATTGGATCACAGAAAAGGGATAGGTCTATAAAAGCACACAAACGTATGTATTTTCTGAAATGACGCGGCCCCATTTTCTCTGACAAAACGAGTTTTCGTTGATTCCCACACTCATCCCTTTGGCAGATATCTATTGGGACAATGGTAATGTGACAGACACTGGGCAGCATGTCCATTGTGCACATAGCTCCACGAAGTTCATGGACCCCAGTTTAAGAACCTTTATCTAGAAGGCGAAAGTATATCTTGTCCCCATCGAAGTGATAGAAGAGAGGATTAACTAAGCACTGATGTTAGGTAACAGCCTCATACATTAATACGTGGGCTTCTCAGTAGACAGTCCAAACATCTGGAATCAGTTTATTTACATAAGTGATTCTGAACTGAATTAGCTAATGAGCCACCTTGCAGGGTTATGATAGAACTGGCTTCAGGTCAGGTACAGTATGTAGAAGGAAGGAATTAGTTCAAGCGTTGCTCCTAAGACTTGGTCCTAATGTATAACCACGAAACTAGATCCTTAATCTAACTGCCTCCCCACTGGAGAACTTCTGTTCTCTTTGATTAAGTTATTCCAAGTACCGCCATCTGAAATCATGGCCTGACACTCTAGGGAGCCAGAGTAAAAAATTGCTTATTGGCAAACGTTTGGTCTCCCATCGATAATCGCTGGCAGACACAAAATAATGGTTTTTATAAAGTGGGATTGTCTGTCCTTGTATTTCACCTTCAGGACTTGTCAACATTTTTATGCTGAAAAGCAAACACTGCATTGCAGACTTTCTCCAAAAGGATCCTTGTGACCATCACTACCACACCCCTGCCTTATGAAATTTCCCCCAAATTGATGGACCTGTGGGGCAAATTTGGAAGGAACAAGCCAGGGGGTTAGCCAACTAGAAGTCAAACGAGGGAGAAAAATAAACCCATGGGAAACTAGGAGTTAGAGTGCAGGTGGGAGCAGGGAAATTCCCAGGATTCACTTGAGTTCAAAGGGACAGACCAGAGTCCCTGTGAGGACAGATTAGGGGAGCAGCTGGAAGAGAAGCACTAATCCCATGAGACTGTTGGAGAAGTGGAAACAGAGGTCTGGGGCTCACCATTGGTGAGCAATCCCTTCTGACTGTGGTTCAGCCTGAACTAGGAAGAGCTGGGGCAAAGTGATAGGGATATGGAGATAAAGGTCAGTCCATCCCAGGATGAGGACAGAATGTGGATAAAATTAAGACTGTCTTCCACTGAGGATAATTAGAGAGAGAGAGAGAGAGGAAGTGTGTTGGAAAGGGCTGGATTTAGAAGGTAAACCAGAGGCTCTGGCATAAAGAATCACTTTTTAAATCTAGCCTAGAATGGACGTAGTTGCCCTTTGAATCTAGTGGAATACAATTTATATTCTGACAAATATTAAGCTGGAATAAAGGGGCTTTGTTCATTCAAGACAAATGGCCAGAGAGAATGGCTCCCAGTGTTTCATGTGAAGCATCAGATTTGGTACAGAAATATACCAAGTGTTCATTAAATATTTATTGATTAATTTTTGTATCTGCTAGAAAGGACCTATCTGTCCAAATTATTTTTACCTGATGATGATCTGACACTCTCCCATTTAAGTATCAGACAGGAAGGGGATAAAAATTAAATCTATGTCCCTTTTTTATTTTGACCTAGATAATTTAGATTTTGTTTAGCCCTTCTTATTCTAATTTTTTCATTGATAATGTGGCAGGTATTGCATGTCACCTCATTTCAGACATACCCAAATTCTCCTTTTTTAGGAATTATAAAGCAAGGGGGGCCTGGGTGGCTCAGTCGTTAAGTGTCTCACTTCGGCTCAGGTCATGATCCCAGGGTCCTGGGATCGAGCCTTACATCGGGCTCCCTGCTCCACGGGAAGCCTACTTCTCCCTCTCCCACTCCCCCTGCTTGTGTTCCCTCTCTTGCTGTGTCTCTCTCTGTCAAATAAATAAATAAAATCTTTAAAAAAAAAAAAAAAAGAAATTATAAGGCAAAATATTCAAATCCCCCAGCATCCCTTGCAAGTCAGGGTGATCATGTCCCTCAGGTAAATGCAAGGAGAAGTTCTGGGGGTGGAGAGGCTATGCCATTCTTGAGTCCTGGACTGCCATCTAGCTCTGGCTTCCTGACAACATGAGAAACATTGACCCATTTGCTAATGTGACTCATTGTCAGGTTGTCTATACTTTGCAGCTTGGTGTATTCCTAACTGTCACAGATAGCATCTTAATCAGCTCAGGCTGCCCTAGCAAAACATCACAAACTAGATGGTTTCAACAACAGAGATGTGTTGTCTTGCACTTTTGGAGCTGGAATTCCAAGGTCAGAGTGTGCCAGCATGGTGCAGTTCTGGTGAGGGCCCTCTTCCTGGGGAGGGCTCCCTTCTCACTGTGTACTTACATGTCCTACAGAGAGAGAGAGTCCTGGTATCTTCTAAGTACAATAATTCCATCATGAGGATCCTACCCTCATGATCTTATCTAAACCTAATTACTTCCCAAAGACCCCATCCCCAATACCATCACATTGGGGATTAAGACTTCAACATATGAAATTGGGGGAGACACAAATATTCAGTCTATAACATTCACTTCTCATGGCTGATTGTATGTGTCAGTTTGACTGGGCCATGAGGTACCTAGATATTTTAAAACATTATTCTGGGTGTGTTTGTGAGGGTGTTTCTGGATGAGAATGATATTTGGATCAGTGGACTGAGTAAAGCAGATTGCTCTCCCTAATGCAGGTGGGCTTCACCCAGGCAGTTAAAGACCTGAATCAAACAAAAGGCTGAGTAAGAGGGAAATCCTCCTGTCTGACTGTTTAAGTTGGGACATTTGTCTTTTTTTAATGCCCAGGACAAGTGAGAATTTTACTTTACTATTTATTGTGAGGAAGAAATATTTGTCTGAGGAAGTAGTACACTTGTGTGACTGTCGTAAACTTGATACCTGAAATTCAATGCAGACTTGCTTTAATACCCTGCCACTTACAAAGTGATAAATCCTGGGATTTTTACTTTCTTCTCTGTGAACCATCTTCCTCATCCATAATGTGGAGACAATGCCTATCTCACTGAGCTACCAAGAAGCTCAGAAGGAATTCTCCACATGATGAGGACCATATTCACACTAATAAATGATTTTTTGTGTGCTTTCTTGACTGATTTTTATGGTACTATTCAATTCACCTTATTCTTCAGGTCATTCAAGGAACTGTAAGAAATAATTGAGGTAAGTATGTCCTTCTATAAATGTAGTTTGTTAGCAACCAAGAATTCCAGAAAAAGTCCTCAATTACTCTTTTCATGTTATTTGGCACAAGAATAAATTTTAATATTATTCTAAATGTCCCATTTGTACATCTTAGTACTCAAGCCAATGTGACCGTATAGCTATGAGGATAGATGTCCCGTAGTTCTTTGTTCACTAAACCAAGTGTTTCTGGGCGCCTGGGTGGCTCAGTTGGTTAAGCGACTGCCTTCAGCTCAGGTCATGATCCTGGAGTCCCGGGATCGAGTCCCGCATCGGGCTCCCTGCTCAGCAGAGAGTCTGCTTCTCCCTCTGCCCCTCCCCCCTCTCATGTGCTCTCTCTCATTCTCTCTGTCTCAAATAAATAAATAAAATCTTTAAAAAACAAAAAAACAAACAAAAAAACCCCCAAGTGTTTCTTCCAAGGTACAAACACAAAAGAAGTGATTCATTCAAAATCCCGAGTATACCCCCATGCCATTTTTTTTCATTCAAAATCCCGAGTATACCCCCATGCCATTTTTTTTCTAGACAGTTCTAAGTCATTCTGAAAAAAAAAAATGTCTTTTGAAACAGCGTGGAGTTCCTGCTCTCAATACTGTTTACAGAACAAAAGTTTCCGGGCTGTTGCCTCTTGAAGTCAAAGGAAGATGCCAGAGAGTGTTGGATGTGTGGAAAGTGGGTGAAAAGAGAGATAGGTGGAGGAAAATAAAACTTCTAGTGACCTAACTCAGGGACTGTAATTGGGTGAACTTTCAAAGCACAGTGAGGTATGGAAGAGACAGTTCCCAAAGCAGGTTGTCAGGGTTTCTTGTGCTAAAGTAATGTGCCGGAGGATTTTTCTCTTTGACGACAGAGATCATACTTACTTCAAGCATTGATGTGGGTAATTCTAGCATTTTCAAATACACAACACATTTGCTTGCCTCCTACAACAATATCTAAAGGAGATCCACCATAGATAGAAATGGCACTAGTATGTGGTAGGGGTCATGAGCATTGGAAACTACCACCCACCCCTCTGAACGGAGTGTTTCAAAGGAATAATTTCAAACCACAGAATATAAAGTTTCTATCTCTGCTTTGGAGTTACCTTCTGTCTTGTAGTATCATTGAAGCAGAAAGCCTGCAATAAATCATCTTTCTTATTTATCTGACTTCTGCTAAGGAGAGAAAAGACACACAGTCCGTTTCTTTGAATACTACTTTGTTGGTATTAAAGGTAAACTCTCAGGAAAAACTGTGATACATCTCAAGCAAGTGAAGAAGAGGACATAGTAGAGAGTATAAATAAACCGACATCCTTCACAACCTGCTCATTCAGACAGCTCGGGGCCATGGCTCACCTCCCTGAGGATGATAACCCTGCAGTAGGGGTTTTCTGTCTTCTCCAGTTCCTTCCCTGGGTTCTCTCACCATTCACAAAACCGCCATACACCCCTGTGTATTCCCTGAAGATTGAAAAAAGTTTCACTCCTCTTAAGTCACAAAAGTCCAGAAAAGGAGACACAAACCCAAGCAAAGAATTCCCTTCCAACTCAAACACATGTGAAGAAGTCATTTTGTCCTTAAAGTCAATTTGAAAAAAGGGGACACTGGGACTCCCCACCCACCTCCACCCTTGGAGGAGAGAGCAGCACAGCACATCCCATGTAAGGAGGGATGAGGAATGATGATGGGGGTCCAAAGGCCATAGACCAGGTGCTGGCTCTGCCACTTACCTTTATGTTCTCTGTCAAGTTCCTTCCCCCCTTCAAGCCTCAGTTTCCTTATGTCTACATTCAGACTAATAATAAAAAAGATCATGATAACAATAATGCACTGAGGACTTCTATGTATTAGGCAATGTGTGAGGCACTTTTTTGAAGTATCTCCAATTTTCAAAGCAATGGTAAAAAGGAAAGGTTATCATCACTGATTTACAGATGTGGACATGAAGGATCAAAAGCAATGGACAAGTTTCTATACCATATATGTGGCACACATGGGAAAAGGCTTGAATCCCCACAAGTCTCTCAAATGCCTATTCTCTCCAAGGCTCTTTCCAGAGATATCATTCTTCCTCCTTCCGCCAGGGCTGTCATAAGAATCACATCAGAGGATTTGTAAATCTGCCCCAAATGCACAGTGTGAGTGTAACAGAGCATTGGAGAATGCCTTTCATATAACAGGCTTATCAATAATTGTAGGGAAAAGGAAGGAGGGAGGAAAGGGGCACGTATTCCTATAGGTAGAAAGAGATACATATAAGCAAGGGAACTCAGGTCAAAGTGTTCTTCGATCCCAAGGATGAGTATACAATTACAACTTTGGGTTTCTTAAGGGGTGATTTATTATTCTACAATCCAAAATCTTGGAAAGGGAAGAGAAATTCACAGAAAGAGTCATGGAGAGGAGAAGCTGGGTGCCACTGTGGAAAATGGTCCCCAAGTCAGAGTGTCCCATGAGCAACCTCACAGGATCCCCCGGGAGCTCCCTGGAGAATACTGTGTTCAACAACCCCATGATAGGATTCCATAATTGCAGTGAGCCAATGCCAGAGGGGAAATTCTTCCTTCATGCAAAATTGGTCCTGACTCACACCCAAAAGAAAAGCTCACCAACTGCAATAATTGACCTGTGGCTTCTGTCCCAAAGAAGAATGTGGCCTTCAGGAGACAAATTATAGGGTTACAGTATTTCCCAGCCATAAACATCTAGTCGATGACTCATGATGAAGGTTTCCCCCCTTCTAGAAGAGACCATTACATGTCTTTAGTATTTAGCTAGTTGTCCAAGTCTCTATTTCTAAGGGCTCTTATGAATCTACACAGTGCACCCGACGGTTCAGGGCAGGGGCATGGAGATGGAGCGTCTCTGTGCATGTTTTGCTTTTTGTTATTTTAATCTGATGACCTTCTAAGAGGATTAACTATGAAAAAATAAATGCCTTTGTCATTACTGATGTCATTGCCCCTTTCTTTCTCTGGTTTTGGTATGGTAGTTTGTACTGAATTGATTACCAATTTCTCATTTTCACTAATCACTCAAAGAAGAGTCTTTTCTTGGGATTTGACCACAGAAGTGAAACTCATATACTATATTTACACACACACACACACACACACACACACGTACATCTAAACACACAACAACAAAAAAAAGTATTTCTTGAAACCTAAAAAAATCGGGTATTCCTAACTCCTTTTCAAATAAAAAATATGTATGTGTCTGTGTCTGTGTGTGTGTGTGTAATCTTTTTTTAAAAAAGTAGCCAGCCATGGTGGTCCCATCTGCATGACAAGGCAGCCAGAGAGGCTGCCTGGACACCCACCCAGTGGCTGAGCACCCAGTGGCCAAGCCCGGGGCAGCTCTGAGAGTCCCAGGACCCAGAATACGACAGGAGTGCTATTATTCTATGTCATTCAGGAGTAGGAGTAGCTAGAGGGGAATGAAACCAAGTAACTTGAATGTGTGAAGTCCAAAATGCAAACTTGTCCAAAACTAGAAATAGAAGATTCAGTTTCTTTTCAAAAACCCATCTGGCCCTAGAATGGAGTGGTGTCTATGAGCAAAAGGGACGCTGAGTGAGATCAAAATCGTGGAGGTCAGCTGAGGTAGAATGGATGCTATGCTTTCCTCCACCTTCTTGTAGAGTTGAAACAATGTTTTTATTTAGGAACTGATGTTTCATTGAAGGTATAGGTCAAGTCTATGCCAAGCCTGAGCTCTAAGATTTATGAGCCTTTATATAAACTGAAACAAGCATATGCCTGCAGCACCTGTGTGGCTCAGTTTTTTAAGTGTCCAACTCTTGATTTCAGCTTAGGTCTTGATCTCAGAGTTGTGGTGTTGAGCCCTGAGTGGGGCTCTGCGCTGTGCATGGAGACTGCTTAAGATTCCCTCTCCCTCTCCCTCAGCTCCTCCTGCCTCTCCTAAAAACAAATAAATTAAATGAATAAATAAGCATATGCCTAATAGGAGCTCCAGAAGGTAATAGAAAGAATGGAGAGAAAGACAATGTTTGGAGAGAAGATTCTTGAGAGTTTTCCAGAACTGGAGAAAGACATGAATCCTTATATTAAAAAACACATTTCAAGTTCTGGGGAAAATAAATAAAAATAATTCTACCCCTAGATATATAATAGTGAAATGCAGAAAACACAAAACAAAGACAATCTTGGAATGCCTGGGTGGCTCAGATGGTTAAGCATCTGCCTTTGGCTCAGGTCATGATCTCCGGGTCCTGGGATCGAGCCCCACATCGGGCTCCCTGATCAGCGGGGAGTCTGCTTCTCCCTCTCCCTTCTGCCTCTCTCCCTGCTCAGGATTTCTCTCTCTCTCTGTATCTCTCAGTCTCAAATGAATAAATAAAATCTTAAAAACAAACAAACAAAGACAATCTTAAAATTAGCTGGAGAAGAAAGAAGACCCATGAAGGAGCAGAACTGATTCTACCACCGTAAATCCCAGAATGCTGAGGGAAAATGTGGTCAATCCAGAGGCTATATCCTCAACTACCACTGCAGAATGAGCAGACAATGTAGGTATTTCAGACAGATATGCAGAGTTTACCCAGATTCTCACATGAGGGCAGGAGCTTTCTCTTCTCTGTCTCCTTCCCACCATAATCCTCGTTGCCTAGAATCCTCCTCGCATAGAGGAGACATACAATCGATATTTGTTGAAAGAAGAAAGAAATCAGCTGCTAAGGGATGTACCTCAGTAACGTGAAAACTGAACCCAGAAAGATGGAGCCAGTTCCGAGTGGCAGTGGTGAGCCACCATGTTGCTAAATCAAGATAAGCACTGAATACGAAATTGGCAGCAGCAGCCGCCAAAGGGAAGGTTAAAAAAAAAAAGAAAGAAAGAAAGAAAAGAACAAAAGGACAGAGAAACTGTTAAGAGGATGATAAGAAGTGAAGGAGCCTAAGGCTTCTGCATGTTTAGGGAAATGATAGAAAGATCAGTAACTTGGTATCCCATCAGTCAAACGTGCATGGCAAAAATCCAAGGGCAATCACTGACAGAACAGAATGAACACATGATTTTCAAACCAGTAGAAAGGGGGAAAAAGAAGAAGGAACACCCAAGCAATTCAAAAGAAAACAGACGGGGAGCAGGGAGGGGGGTGGGGAGGAAGGAAGCACAGAGCGGACAAAAACATAGTAAATAGAGGACAAGAGATACAAGACGAAAAGAAATCCAAATATATGATGGTAGACAAAAGAGTGGCAAAACATTTTGAGAATGCCCTAGTGTTTAGCAGATAATGATATCGGTGTTCCAAAATAAAGTTGGTGCTTCAGGTCTCTCTTTACCATTTTGAGGCATGCCTTGACTCCAGTGTATTTTTGCTTCCAACAGCAACACCTTTGGCTCTTTCTCAGAGGAGCCTGCTCCACTCCTGTGGGTGGAGAGCCTGAGTCCCTGGGAATGATGGGCAGGAGCAGGAGTCTGCAAGGCCACCAGCTTTCAGGCCTTGCTGGAGTCCTGGATCACTCTGAGGTGAAGCTTACTCTCCACCTTTCCCCTGAAGGGCCAGGCCGAAGTTACCGCTCATGGAGTAGACTTCACCCACAATTCCCTTCTTGCTGGCATTCTTGTCCCATCTCCCTGCTCCGGTGCCTTAGGGATTTCCCTGTGAGCACATCCTGAATAAGCTCTTGCATATGAACACTCAAGCTGGGGTCCACTTCTAGGGAATCCAACCTCAGATTCAGAGTTCTTTTTTTTTTTTTAAGATTTTATTTATTTATTTGATTGAGGGAGCGCGCGCATGCACACCTGCATGCACAAGGAGGGGGAGGGGCAGAGGGAGAAGCAGACTCCGCTTAGCAGGGAGCAAATGCGGGGATCATGACCTGAGCCAAAGGCAGATGCTTACCTGACTGAGCCACCCAGGTGCTTCTCAGATTTAAAGTTCTAAGTAAATACAGAACTTCACATTTTCCTCAAAATTAGTCAGTATCACAGGGTCGAATATAAACAAAACTGAGAAAAATGTGTGAGTGATTTTAGTGCACAAGAAAACATTTAATTATGAGAGGAGAAAATTCCAGACTATTTGAACTACCTTAGCTAATAAGCACTGGAGTTTGCTAAAGAACTTTCCTTCTCATGTTCTTACTGAAAATTAAATTCTTTAGTATGATTTTGGTGAAGACATTCTCCTATTGGTTTTATTTAGCCTTTCTTTATCCTAACCAGTACTTCCTTGCTCTGCTGAAGAAAATTCCAAAGCCTTAGGAGGTAGTGTACAAACCAGGAACGTAAGTGCATCCCTACCCGGAGTTACTTAGCTGCTGGGACATTTGGTTTTTTTCTTTAATATCTTATCTTTAAAAGTTTGACTTGACTTCCGTACTCATTTAGGAGTGGATTGTAAAACTGTCAACATGTTTTTAAGGCTGGCCTGATGATAGGTTATTTTTCTTATGTCTTTCTCTGTTTTAAAGTGTCCTTTTAATACCTTCCAATAATTATATTTTTTAGGGAGCTCACAAAATTATTCTTAATAGATTATGATGGTTTTCATACTCATTATCTTTTTTTACACAAAAGGAATATCTACTGTTTATGACATAAAGCGTGGGTACTTATCAAAAAGATTGAGGGTTTTCTGTACACAAGCTATAACTTAATTTGTTTGGATAAATTCATATACATGGGTAATCCATATAAGATATAGGGTATTTCTGTCACTCCAGAAAGTTCCCCCACTTTTATCACCCATAGATAAATATTGTTCATGTGTCTTTCTTCATAGTGTGGTTCCTGTGTTCTAGGATCTCATAAATAGAATCAAATTGTATGTAGTGCTTTATGTCTTCTCTTCTTCACATACTGCTTTTGAGATTCATTTGTGTTGTGTCATATCGTGCTCAGTAATCTATTCCTTTTTATTACTGAGCAGTATTTATTAAATGAATATTACACAATTTATTTATTCATTCTCTTGAGGATGGACATTTTGGTTGTTTCCAGTTTGGGGCTATTACAAATAATGCTGCTCTGAATATTCTTCTACAAGTCTTTTTGTGGACATCTGTTTTATTTCTCTTGGGGGAAAAAAAAACATGGATTACAATGTGGATATATATGACACTTGATAAAAAAAATCAAACAGTCCTACAAAGTGTGCTTTGTACTATTTTCAAGTCCCACTGACTATATACACAAGAGATCTGGTGGCGCTATGTCCTTGCCAACCTTTGGTATTGCCAGTGGGTTTCATTTTTTTTTTTCACTTAATTTTATTTTATTATGTTATGTTAGTCACCATACAATACATCATTAGTTTTTGATGTAGTGATCCATGATTCATTGTTTGCATATAACACCCAGTCCTCCATGCATCACTGCCCTCCTTAATGCCCATCACCAGGCTAACCCATTGCCCTACCCCCAAAAAAACCCTCAGTTTGTTTCTTAGAGTCTATAGTCCTCAGGGTTCATCTCTCCCTCCGATTCCACCCCCTTCATTTTTCCCTTCCTTCTAATGTCCTCCATGCTATTCCTTATGTTCCACAAATAAGTGAAACCATATGATAATTGACTTCCTCTGCTTGACTTATTTCACTTAGCATAATCTCCTCCAGTCCCATCCATGTTGATGTAAAAGTTGGCTATTCATCCTTTCTGATGGCTGAGTAATATTCCATTGTATATGTGGACCACATCTTCTTTATCCATTCATCTGTTGAAGGGCATCTTGGTTCTTTCCACATTTTGGCTATTGTGGACATTGCTGTTATGAGCATTGGGGTGCATATGGCCCTTCTTTTCACCACATCTGTGTCTTTGGGGTAAATACCCAGGAGTGCAATTGCTGGGTCATAGGGTAGCTCTATTTTTAATTTTTTGAGGAACCTCCACACTGTTTTCTAAAGTGTCTGTACCAACCTGCATTCCCACCAACAGTGTAAGAGGGTTCCCCTTTCTCCACAACCTCTCCAACATTTGTTGTTTCTTGCCTTGTCCATTTTCGCCATTCTAACTGGTGTAGGGTGGTATCTCCATGTGGTTTTGATTTGAATTTCCCTGATGGCTAATGATGATGAACATTTTTTTAAGCGCCGATTTCCAAGATCTATAAAGGACTTCTCAAGCTCAACACCCAAAAAACAAAGAATCCAGTCAAGAAATGGGCAGAAGACATGAACAGACACTTCTCCAAAGAAGACATACAAATGGCTAACAGACACATTTTAACCTTTCCAATGAGAATACAATGCTATAGCACAGGGCTTTTTGATTGAGATAGAATTGGCATAAAACATTACATTAGTTTCGGGTGTGTAACATGCGATTTGTGTTTCTATAATTGCAAAATGATGACTGCAAAAAGTCTAGTTAACATCTATCATCACATATAGTTACAAATTTGTGTGTGATGAGGACTTTTAAGATGTGCTCTCTTAGCAACTTGCAAATGTGCAATACAGCATTATTAACTACAGTCACTATGCTGTCTATTACATCCTCATGACTTATTTTATAACTGGAAGTTTGTACTTTTTAATGCATTTCCCTCATTTCACCCGCTTCCACAGCCAGCCCCCAGCCTCCTGCTTCATCAGGTTTTAAATGGTCCTCCCCTGAGACTACCGATGTTGAGCTCTTTTCCTTGGGCTTACTGGCCATGTTTTGTGACATGTCTATTGCCCATTTTTAATTGTGCTTTTTATCTTGCTGTAGTTCCATTGTAGGAATTATTTATATATTCTAGATACAAGTCCTCTGTGACATATTTGATCTGCAGATATTTGCTCCTACTCAGTGAATTGCCTTTTCATTCTTTTAATGGTGTTTCTCAGAGCAAAATTTTTGGTCTTGATGAAATCCAAATTCTATCTTTTTCTTTTTCAGTTGTGGCTTTCTGTGTCCTGTCTAATCTCTGTCCACCCCAAGGTCACAAACATTATTCTTTTTTTTTGTTTTCTTCTAGAAATTTTATAGTTTTAGCTTATATGTTTAAGTCTGCAATTCCACCTAAATTTATGTTCTTATATGTTTTGAAATAGAGGTCAACCTTTTTTTTTCTTTTCCATGTAGAGATCCAGTTATTCCTGCATCCTTTGCTGAAAAGAATTCCTCTTCTCAATAAATTGCTTTGGCATAGCACCTTTCTTTGAAATCAATTGACCATGGAAGCTTGGGTCTATTTCTGGACTTCCTATTGTGTTTCATGGATCTGTCTATCCTTAAGCCAATACTACAGACTTGATGTCTATAGCTTTATAATAAGTCTTGAGATGAGGTGGTGTAAGTCCTTCAACAGTGTTCTTATTTTTCAAAATTGTTTGGCTATTACAGGTTCTTTGATTTTTATATAAATTTTAGAATAGGGTGTAAATTTTGACAGCACTCTTTATTGGAGTGTGTAGAACCTATAGCCAGTTTAGGGTGAATTGACATTTTTACAGGATTAAGTCCTCCTTCTTTTCTTAATACTACTCTAAAAGTAAATAAATAAAACACCTGGACTTTAAAGCTCAACATAGGAAATCAATGTGGGTGAAACATTTCCTAATTTTTAGTGGAAATTTTATTACCTGTTCAAAAAGTCACCTCCTAAAAACAAGGATTTTACATTAAAGGGAACCAATAGAACTCACTGCCAAGATACTTTAAAATAAATATCTTAGGATTTTTTCTTTGGACCCGTGCTGTTAACTGCCCTTTCCATTTTAGAAATATTTATTGAGTCCCTGCTATGGGTCGGGCACTACTCTAGGCACAGAAAACATCGCTGTGACCAAAACAGACAAAAAAAAAAAAAATCCCTGCCTTTATGGAGCTCACATTTTCTAGTGAGAACTGTTCAGTGTCTTCATACTTCCAGCCTTTGGAGGAGGTCGCAACTTATCAAGAGTGCCCCCAATGTTATCCACTATTAAAAACTGCATTTGTGAACACAGAAAAGGAAAGCCTAAATATCATCTTTGTGGGTGTATGTATAAGATTTCCAAACTCACTTCCATATGATTTTTAGAATAGGAAAGCTTTTGACCTTGGCTCCTTGTAGAAGAGCAAAGCTTCAGTTCAAGAAAAAATAGAAGTAATTTCCAGAAACCTTAGACATTGGTGGCTTTATTGTTTTCATGTAGAGAAGGCATATTTATTGTGGTTATTTGCATATAAACACTGCTTTTTGCTACCAGACAATCCCTGTTCTGACAACGACTTCTGGTATTCTATGTGGATGAAAAGGACTATAAAGGAGGAAAGAGATTTCACAAAGGTACTAAATCAAAAGAGAAACTAGGCAAGGAGGAAAAAAGACAGAGAAAGCTGCAAACTGAAGAGAATAAATTACTAGCAAGAATCAGAACTATTTTGACTTTTCAGGGACAAGGCTTTTGTTGAGCCACATACATAGTTCTCAAATTCGTACATACTAATTTTTCTCTTTCTTCCCTCAAAGAATATCATTCTCTTTATTAGCCAAGTGCAAAATAACTATTTAGTCATTATTTATTCATTTCAGGGCATCCGATCTTCAAACCTTTAAGAAAGACGCATTTTCCTTACAAATATGTTTGCTTGCTTGTTTTCTGATAGATGAGAACAATCATCTTGGGGGGAAACAAGCTCTGTAAAGCTACTAATACACTCAGCATTGAGCACAGGCAATCTGTTCTGTGCTTTTAGAAATGAAAAGGAAAGATACAGCCATGCATATGTGTAAATTTTCCATAAATAATCTACTAATGGAGGTATATTTATAATCCAGAGAAGATATGATTATCCAAATCTCCATTCTCTCTAGCAAATGTTATAGGCTTCAAATGGAAAATAGTAATCCATTTCTAATAAATTGGCTTTAAACTCACTAATTTTAATAAGACTGTAAGCTCAGACTGATTGATTTAGTAGTATAATGTACTTGGGCTCGAATTTTAATAATTAATTGTTCATTGCAAGGGATTTCTTTTTGGGTCATCCCATCCCATTTTGGTCATCACCTCGTTATTGCTGGGCTCCTCACATCAATTCCTCATTCATTCCACATGCAGAAATTAATGAACGACTCAGAACATCTTTTATTTTCTTTGGGGGAAATAGTTACTTTGGCAGGAAATGGGTATGAGTGAATGGAACAACAGTCTAGAGCAAAGTAGCCCTTTTCTGTGTGGGATAAAAGACCAGAGATGAATCATGAAATGCCTCGGACTGGAACTTGCAGAGCAAGGCAGCCTTCCAAGGGCCAAGAGGGAGGAAATTTGTAACCCTTCCCCTATTTCCAAAATGCAGAAGCTAGAGACGTCAATTGGAGCATCTTGGGAAACTGATGCAAGCTTGCAGGGAGGCTCAGGCATGGAGCAGGGTTTTCTTCCGTGACACGATATGGGGTCTATTTTGGTATAAGGAAAAGCCTGTTACATAAAACCATCTGAGTGCCAGGGATGACAAAGCATATGGCAAGGCATGCCAAACACATTTTGCTGAGACAATGTCTGTTTCTATCTCTAGCTCACTTCAATGATCCACTGGGAAATCAAGGTGGAAGATAGAAAATATCCAGTACACTGTGAGCTACAAAATTAACAGTGAAAACTTTTGTAAAACAACAACAACAACAACAACAACTTGAGGTCATCTGTTCCAACCATCTAATTTTACATGTTTGTTGAACAAATGAGACATAGAAGAGAGATGTGACCTGTTTAGTGTCAAACCAAGTCCATGGAAAGATTGTGTCTAGAAATAATGCAGGTCTCCCCATTGCCTGAGGTGTGATGCTATTTCCCCTTGCTTTGTGGCCCACTGTATCATGTTCCAGGACTACTCAGTTAACTTAAGGTTCATGTTGTTAGGAGTTAATTGGACACTTAGGTAGTCAGGGCCAGGGTCCCCAACAAGAAAACAGGGAGCCAGGACAGCTAAGACGAAACCACACTAGCATCCTGTTTTACAGCTTAGACAAGACCACAATAGCATCCTGTCTAGCAGCCTCTGCAGGGCTGACTTGTGCAAAACATCCTGAAACAAAACAATTAACCATAAAACCTAGGTCACTATCACAAGGTGAGGCAGTTAGTCTCCAAAGGTCAGCCCAAAACACCATCAACACGTGAACAATAACCCAATAGGTAGACAGGTGCATGATCACAGCCCTGATTGGCATACCTTAGCAGCCAATCCACAGGAGGCCGACGTTTGGAAGCCAGGACATGTTTGGCCTTGATCCCTAAAATAAAGCTTAAAACTAGACTTTCTGAGAAACCCTGATTGGAAAGATTAATGAATGCCTAAGAGAAAAATTTGGTCCAGAGATTTTCAAAGTTGTCTTGGAAGAGTGAATTATTTTTCAATCCTAATCTCAGGATTTAGAGCCACTTTTAGGGCATTAAATCTGTATGTGGTACCAGTAGAGAAGTAGTAATTGTCTTGAGAAACCATATTCATATTAATAAGAAAAAACTGACTAGAGAGAGGGTGCCCAGTTTTTGGAGTTCTTATATTTATAAAGGGTTGCCTTGGCCTCCACTCTGACATTATTATTCCCAATGTTAAAGTTCCTTGGGATTCATGGAAACATGTTTAAAACAGACAGAGCTTTATAATATCTGAGAACCCATACTTTCTTCCCAAAGAACTGAGCAAAAGTTTGTGTTGTACCCCATGACCCTTAGACAAAGGATCAAACAACCCCCTAAAGACTGGCTGAAAAGAGACGCCTGGTTTACAAAGATTGGTCAGGCTGTGAGTGTTCAGCTAGGATTTGTGATACAGTAAATTGAAGGACAGAGCAGTCTGAAGAACAAAAACTAAAAGTTTTGAGAGATTCCAGACACTGACAGAGCCTTAGAAGTCATGACAGTCTTCTTTTATAAGGGAACGAGATAAACCATGAGGAGAAAAATTCGGTCTGGAGAAAGATCAGTGATGACTTGCACAGGATGGGGGTTGGTTAACAAGTAGGCTGGATCACAAGTCATGACTACTGTTTAGACTTTTGATTGGCAGCTCATGTTCAGAACCATTGCTGGAGGAAGGGATGTTTCCCTCTGAAAGAGAAAGAGCAAAGCCAAGTCAGCTTTGGGAGAGGCCATAGTCCATTATTTAGCAATTCCTGTTCTGGAGTCCATCACATTCCCGTTGTGCTCACTGCTGTCCTGTCCTTCTCCAGCCCACTCCTCCCTCTGCCTCCTGCTCCCAAGCATCCCTTCCTCACTTACACTGATTTATAGTGTTGTCTAGCTTTGTTCACTCAATGTGGTAGAACCTCTTACTCATTCTTTATCCCACCCCAAATCTGGATTCCATGCCAACTTTCCCACCAAAATGATGCTTGCTGAGATCATAAATCACCTCGTGCTGCTAAATCCAAACAGCATCATTTAACTCTCCTCTTTTTAAAAAGATTTATTTATTTATTTCAGAGAAAGAGAGAGAGAGAAAGCATGAGCAGGGGAGAGGGGCAGAGGGAGAGGAAGAGAGAGAATCTTAAGCAGGCTCCAACCCTAGACTGCAGCCTGACGTGGGGCTCGATCTCAAGACCCTGAGAGCACGACCTGAACCAAAACCAAGAGTCAGAGAGTCAGATGCCTAACCAACTGCACCACCCAGGCGCCCCAGTTCTCGTACTTGACCTCTCAGTAGCATTCAGCAATGTTGATAATCCCCTCCTTTTTGAAATTTTATCTTCCTTTGGCATTCTTACCTCTTAGTTTTTCTTCTACTTCTCTCTCCCACTCATTTGTTTTCTCCTCCTCGGGGTAAACTCCTCTAAATAGCATCAAAGCTTGGAGCATGTATTTTTTTCTGTATATTGTGCCCCCACTTTTGCCCAATGACCAACAATTACCATCTAAATCTCAGGGACTCCTGAATTTATCTCCTCTCTCCTGAGCTCCAGACCAGTGACCAACAAGACACACGTACTGAACAAAGGCACTTCTGAACCAGCATGTCTAAAATTCATAATTTCCCTCCACAAACCAGATCTTCCTCCAGTGTTTCTTGTCTCTGTCAACTGCTTCTCCATCTACACAGCCTAGGTGTTATTCTTGCCACCTGATACTTCACCATCCTTCACATCCAACCACACGAGACCAAGGCCTGCCCATTATACCTCTGACATTTTTATGTTAAGTCTTTGCAGGGCCTCCACCTGCACCATCATCCCTCAAGTCCAAGCTAACATCATCACTCATCTACATCTCTTCACTAGCATCTGCCTTATCACCCTACTCTCCACTCTCACCCACCCTACTCTCACTATTAGAAACGAAACAAATAGAGGGGTTCTTTAAAACATGAATTTGATTATGCTGCTCCCAACTTAAGTAACTTCAATGGCTACTCATGTTCCTAAAATCAAAATCAAAATCCTTAATGTAATTCCAAGACTCTATGGGATTACTCAATGCAGGAAATATGATCTTTCAAGGTATTAAGCTGTGATGTCAGTACTTGAGGCAAAAACTTTATATAACAAAATTAGTCTTAAAAATTCCTTTACCTAACCACAAAGTATTAGTTCAATGATTTTGTGTACATGAACTTATATGTTAATATGTGTGCATGCATTCAAACATGCCTACATATTTTATTTGCAATACAAGTAGAAAATATATATATATAATTTTAATTATATAATAATTATGAAAAGAGAGTGAGTATTACTGCAACTCTTGAGTATTGCATAGTGGTTAATATCAATAACCCTAGAGTCTGATTATCTGGTTGTAAAACTAGTGCTACCACTTAGAAACTGTGTTGCTAAGGCACGTTATTTGACCTTTCTAAGC
The DNA here is from genome assembly GCF_011800145.1 of Mirounga leonina. Lineage (NCBI taxonomy): Eukaryota > Metazoa > Chordata > Mammalia > Carnivora > Phocidae > Mirounga > Mirounga leonina. The sequence goes on from NW_023270464.1 coordinate 16,642,018, forward strand.
CTCTGTAAAATGAAGCCAATAATAGAACCTAGCTTTATTTTCTGTTTTCAATGAACTAATTTACACAATGAAGCTAAAACTGTGGAAAATGAGTCTCCAAAAGGGACCATGCGATCCTTGCCTAGAGTCACAGTAACCAAGAGATCAGAACTTCCACCATCCACAGAACTTCATGTTGTGTATTTTGAAAGTTAAACTCAAACAAACACCATGACCCCTTTAATATAGGGTGATCCTAGCTCTTCCTGTTACCCTGGAATAATTATTAACTGGTTCCTTCCATTCTCAGAAGTCTGCCTGATAAATTACTTGCACGACAATTATTCCTGATCTTCAACGTCAGTCTGCTCTGTTTTCTTCTGAACAAATACCATGGCAACCTTTGTTTTCAAGGGTCTGTGTTGCGTCTTTTCAAATATGTATGTACGTTTCTCTCTTTCTGAGTATATGGCACAAGTTTTTCCTCTCAATTAGACTTTGATGGCTTTTTCACATGTGGGTCCCAGGCCCCCTCTCCTAAAGGAACTCCTAAAAGGGGTGTAAGTATTGATACTGAGAGTTTGGGCGGGGAAGGCTTGTATTCATGTGTAAAAGAAAACTGTAAAAGCAATTTTCTAAGAACTAGGGTGTGCACTAACCCAACTTCTGGCTAATGGGTGCATCTCTCCCTTTGCCCTGCATAAAGATCTACATAAGCCACAAAAGCTGTATTTCCAAATACTGAATCTGTGTTCCTCTTTCCATAAGAACTATTAATATCTATAAAAGAGTGACGCATGGGACCCAATGTGATGATAGGTCAGCCTTAAAGACTCTGAACATTCGTCCGGTGAAGAAACCTATTTGTTTTGGTTTCAACCAGAATTTCCCAGACTGATTTGTACACAGACAAACAGATTTTTCTTAACTTGCATTCTTTGTTCTTTAAGTGAGAGGCAGTGTGGTGGCCTGGAAAGGACTTATAGTAGAGTTATTACAAGTACCAAATCTGGAGGCCGACTCTAGCGCCAATCATGGCTGTGTCACTTATTAGTTGGGTGGCTTTGGAAAGGCTACTTAATCTATCAGCTTCCTCCCTAATAAAATGGAAAAAGCAGTAGCCTCTATCATATATTGTTGTTACAAAAATTGAATAGAAGTGGGGGGGCGGAGCAAGATGGCGGAGGAGTAGGAGACTCGGATTTCGTCTCCTCTCAGGAATTCAGCTGGATATGGATCAAACCATTCTGAACACCTACAAACTCAACAGGAGATCGAAGAAAAGAAGAGCAACAACTCTCTCATCAGAAAAGCGACCACTTTCTGGAAGGTAGGACGTGCGGAGAAGTGAATCCGAGGCGATATTCGGGAGGATAGACGGCAGGGGAGGGGCCTCCGTCGGCCGCTTCTGGCAAGTGATAGAACCACGGAGCACAAAATCGGAACTTTTAAAAGTCTGCTCCACCGAGGGACGTCACTCTGGTGGCTAAGCGGGGGGTGGAACCCTCCGGGACAGTGTGGTCTCGGGACCCTCGGGGTCACAGAAAGACCGGGGGTGCCTGAGTGCGGCAGAGCTCCCAGGTAACGGAGCGGGAAGCCGGCTGCAGAGACGGAGCCGAGGCGCGGGCTCTCAGCTCGGGGTGGCCATAAACCGTGATCCGCGGCACAGTCGGGCCCCTGCTCCTCCAGCAGGGACCCCACAAGCGGCAGATCCAGCGAGACTCACCTTCTTCCCCAGGAGGAGTGGCGCGCTGGAGTGGCGCGGGAGCGCACCGCAGGGATCTGCTGGGTTTGGAGACTCCACCCGGGTCGGGTGCCTGAGATAGAAACGCGCGGTCACAGGCCGGGTGAGCATGGAGTGCGGCCGGAGACCGGGGAGACGGGAGTGACTGGCAGCTTTTCTCTGGGGGCGCACTGAGGAGCGGGGCCCCGAGTTCTCGGCTCCTCCGGGGCGGAGATTGGGAGGCCGCCATTTTCACGCTCCGCCTCCAAAGCTGCACGGAAAGCTCGCAGGAAACAAAAGCCCCGGAGAGCAAACCCGAGCAGATTACTTAGCCGGGAGGGGGCAAGGGCGGGGCACTTCCGCCTCTGGCAGAGACATTTGGAAACCACGGCAACAGGCCCCTCCCCAGAAGATCAGCGAGAACAGCCAGCCAAGACCAAGTTTACCGATCAATGAGAGCAGCAGAACTCCAGCGCTAGGGGACTACTGCACATAGAATTCACGGGTTTTTTACCGTGATTCTTTAGTCTTTTAAAGTTAATTTTTTTTAACTGTTTTTTTTTTTAATTTTTCTTTTTCCCTTTTTCAACCAACATCTTATCAATCCCTTTTTTTAAAAAAACATTTTTATTTTTCATTTTTAGAGTCATATTCTATCCCTTCATAGTAGTTACCCATATTTTTGGCATATATATATAAGTTGTTCTCTCTTTAAAATTTTGAGATAGTTTCTTCTAACAGATTAAAATATAGCCTAAATCTATAGTATATGGTTTTTTCTACTCCCCTGCCTGATCACATTCTCTCCCTTTTTTTCTCTTTTTCTTTTTTAAATCCTCTTCTTTCTTTTTTCAAACAACTTCTTATCAATTCCTTTTATAAAATTTTTTATAATTTCCATCTTTAAAGTCATATTCCATCCCTTCATCATATCAACCCTTATTTTTGTACATATATAAGTTTTTCTTTCTTTAAAATTTTGGAGGCACTTTCTCCTAACAGACTAAAATACACCCCAAATCTAGTGTGTGGCACTGATCTATATACCAGCCTGATCATATTTGATCACATTCTGGTTTTTTTTGATGTTGTTGTTTTGTTTTGTTTGTTTTTGTTTGTTTTTATCTTTATCTTTTTCTTTTCTTTTTTTTTTTTTTCTCTCTTTCCGTTTCTTTTTCCACTGCTTCAGGTCTTTTCTGATTTGTTTAGAGTATATTTTCTGGCGACATGGTTACTCTGCTAGCATTTTGTTCTCTCATTAATCTATTCTCCTCTGCACAAAATGACAAGACGGAAAAAAATCACCTCAACAAAAAGAACAAGAGGTAGTACCGACTGCCAGGGACCTACTCAATACGGACATTAGTACAATGTCAGATCTAGAGTTCAGAATCATCACTTTAAAGATACTAGCTGGGCTTGAAAAAAATATGGAAGTTATTAGAGAAACCCTTTATGGAGAAGTAAAAGAACTAAAATCTAACCAAGTAGAAATCAAAAAGGCTATTAATGAGGTGCAATCAAAAATGGGGGCGCTAACTGCTAGGATAAATGAGGCAGAAGAGAGAATCAGTAATATAGAAGACCAAATGATGGAAAATAAAGAAGCTGAGAAAAAGAGAGATAAACAACTACTGGATCACGAGGGCAGAATTCGAGAGATAAGCGATACCATAAGACGAAACAACATTAGAATAATTGGGATCCCACATTACCTGCCTATTTTCAGACCACAATGCTTTGAAACTAGAACTCAATCACAAGAGGAAAGTCGGAAAGAACTCAAATATATGGAGGCTAAAGAGCATCCTACTGAAGAATGAATGGGTCAACCAGGAAATTAAAGAAGAATTTAAAAAATACATGGAAACCAATGAAAATGAAAACACAACTATTCAAAATCTTTGGGATGCAGGAAAGGCAGTCCTAAGAGGAAAGTATATAGCAATACAAGCCTTTCTCAAGAAACAAGAAAGGTCTCAAGTACACAACCTAACCCTCCACCTAAAGGAGCTGGAGAAAGAACAGCAAATAAAGCCTAAACCCAGCAGGAGAAGAGAAATCATAAAGATCAGAGCAGAAATCAATGAAATAGAAACTAAAAGAACAGTAGAACAGATCAACGAAACTAGGAGCTGGTTCTTTGAAAGAATTAACAAGATTGATAAACCCCTGGCCAGACTTATCAAAAAGAGAAGAGAAATGACCCAAATCAACAAAATCATGAATGAAAGAGGAGAGATCACAACCAACACCAAAGAAATACAAACAATTATAAGAACATATTATGAGCAACTCTATGCCAGCAAATTAGATAACCTGGAAGAAATGGATGCATTCCTAGAGATGTATCAACTACCAACACTGAACCAGGGTGAAATAGAAAACCTGAACAGACCTATAACCACTAAGGAAATTGAAGCAGTCATTAAAATCTCCCAACAAACAAAAGCCCAGGGCCAGATGGCTTCCCAGGGGAATTCTACCAAACATTTCAAGAAGAATGAATACCTATTCTTCTGAAACTGTTCCAAAAAATAGAAATGGAAGGAACACTTCCAAACTCATTTTAGGAGGCCAGCATTACCTTGATCCCAAAACCAGACAAAGACCCCATCAAAAAGGAGAATTACAGACCAATATCCCTGATGAACATGGATGCAAAAATTCTCACCAAAATACTAGCCAATAGGATCCAACAGTACAGTCAAAGGATTATTCACCACGACCAAGTGGGATTTATCCCTGGGCTGCAAGGTTGGTTCAACATCTGCAAATCAATGTGATACAATACATTAACAAAAGAAAGAACAAGAATCATATGATCCTCTCAATAGATGCAGAAAAAGCTTTTGACAAAGTACAGCATCCTTTCTGGATCAAAACTCTTCAGAGTATAGGGATCAAGGGTACATACCTCAATATCATAAAAGCCATCTATGAAAAACCTAGAGCGAATATCATTCTCAATGGGGAAAAACTGAGAGCTTTCCCCCTAAGGTCAGGAACGCGGCAGGGATGTCCACTATCACCACTGCTATTCAACATAGTATTGGAAGTCCTAGCCACAGCAATCAGACAACAAAAAGAAATCAAAGGCATCCAAATCGACAAAGAAGAAGTCAAACTCTCACTCTTTGCAGATGATATGATACTTTATGTGGAAAACCCCAAAGACTCCACCCCAAAACTGCTAGAACTCATACAGGAATTCAGTCAAGTGGCAGGATATAAAATCAATGCACAGAAATCAGTGGCATTCCTATACACCAACAACAAGACAGAAGAAAGAGAACTTAAGGAGTCGATCCCATTTACAATTGCACCCAAAACCATAAGATACCTACGAATAAATCTAACAAAAGAGACAAAGGATCTGTACTCAGAAAACTATAAAATACTCATGAAAGAAATTGAGGAAGACACAAAGAAATGGAAAAACGTTCCATGCTCATGGATTGGAAGAACAAATATTGTGAAGACGTCAATGCTACCCAGAGCAATCTACACATTCAATGCAATCCCCATCAAAATACCATCCACTTTTTTCAAAGAAATGGAACAAATAATCCTAAAATTTGTATGGAACCAGAAAAGACCCCGCACAGCCAGAGGCATGTTGAAAAAGAAAAGCAAAGCTGGTGGCATCACAATTCCGGACTTTAAGCTCTATTACAAAGCTGTCATCATCAAGACAGTATGGTAGTGGCACAAAAACAGACACATAGATCAATGGAACAGAATAGAGAGCCCAGAAATGGACCCTCAACTCTATGGTCAACTCATCTTCGACAAAGCAGGAAAGAATGTCCAATGGAAGAAAGACAGTCTCTTCAACAAATGGTGTTGGGAAAATTGGATAGCCACACAGAAGAATGAAACTGGACCATTTCCTTACACCACACACAAAAATAGACTCCAAATGGTTGAAAGACCTCAATGTGAGACAGGAGTCCATCAAAATCCTAAAGGAGAACACAGGCAGCAACCTCTTCAACCTCAGCCGCAGCAACTTCTTCCTAGAAACATCACCAAAGGCAAGGGAAGCAAGGGCAAAAATGAACTATTGGGACTTCATCAAGATAAAAAGCTTTTGCACAGCAAAGGAAACAGTCAACAAAACCAAAAGACAACCGACAGAATGGGAGAAGATATTTGCAAATGACATATCAGATAAATGGCTATTATCCAAAATCTATAAAGAACTCATCAAACTCAATGCCCAAAGAACAAAGAATCCAATCAAGAAATGGGCAGAAGACATGAACAGACATTTTTCCAAAGAAGACATCCAAATGGCCAACAGACACATGAAAAAGTGCTCAATATCGCTCAGCATCAGGGAAATCCAAATCAAAACCTCAATGAGATACCACCTCACACCAGTCAGAATGGCTAAAATGTACAAGTCAGGAAACGACAGATGTTGGCAGGGATGCGGAGAAAAGGGAACCCTCCTACACTGTTGGTGGGAATGCAAGCTGGTGCAGCCACTCTGGAAAACAGTATGGAGGTTCCTCAAAAAGTTGAAAATAGAGCTACCATATGATCCAGCAATTGCACTACTGGGTATTTACCCCAAAGATACAAAAGTAAGGATCCGAAAGGGTACGTGCACCCCAATGTTTATAGCAGCAATGTCCACAATAGCCAAACTGTGGAAAGAGCCAAGATGTCCATGGACAGATGAATGGATAAAGAAGAGGTGGTATATATACACAATGGAATATTATGCAGCCATCAAAAGGAATGAGATCTTGCCATTTGCAACGGCGTGGATGGAACTGGAGGGTATTATGTTGAGCAAAATAAGTCAAACAGAGAAAGACATGTATCATATGATCTCACTGATGTGAGGAATTCTTAATCGCAGGAAACAAACTGAGGGTTGCTGGAGTGGGGGTGGGGTGGGAGGGATGGCGTGACTGGGTGATAGACACTGGGGGGGTATGTGCTCTGGTAAGCGCTGTGAATTGTGCAAGACTGTTGAATCTCAGATCTGTACCTCTGAAATAAATAATGCAATATATGTTAAGAAAAAAAAAGAAGAAGAAGAAGAAGGTAGCAGGAGGGGAAGAATGAAGCGGGGGAAATCGGAGAGGTAGACGAACCATGAGAGATGATGGACTCTGAAAAACAAACTGAGGGTTCTGGGGGGAGGGGGGTGGGAGGATGGGTTGGCCTGGTGGTGGGTATTTTGGAGGGCACGTTCTGCATGAGCACTGGGTGTTATGCACAAGCAATGAATCATGGAACACTACATCTAAAACTAATGATGTAATGTATGAGGATTAACATAAGAATTAAAAAAATGGGAAAGGAAAAAAATTGAATAGAAGTGGAAAGGTTTATTTAATAAATAGTATTGGAGTAGCTAGTTATTTATTAGAAGGAAAATACGTTGGCCTCCAAATCTCACACCATATACAAACTATACATTTCTAATGGATTAAAGATTAAATACAAAAACAGGAACCACAGCTATGATTACAACAACTAACAACCTTAGAAGGAAACCCAGGAGGGCTGCCTGGACAATTTTTAGACCAATAAAACATGTTAATCAAGGCAAGAAACCTAGAAACAAGAAGTTATACACTTTTTTGAATATATAAAAAGTTGAAAATGTTTGTCATAAATATATATCAATATACAAATGAAAGAGAGAGAAAAAATATTTCAATGCAAATGACAGATAAAAAAGTAATGTCTATATAATGTAAAAAGCTTTTACAAACTGACATGCAAAAAAAAATAACTGAGTAGAAAACTTGGCAAAAGAAATGAACAGCAAGTCACAGAAGGGTGAATCCAAATGGTGATTATATAAAAAGATGCATAAACTCTTTAAAGATCAAGAATATGCTAATTAAAGTAACAGCAAAATAACAGTTATAATCATCAGATTGGCAAAGTTTATCTTTACAAAGTTAACATTTACTGCTGGTGAATAAATAGAAGGGTCCGTGCTCTCATACTTCGCAGGCTGAAATATACCTCATGTAGACTTTTTAGAAAGGTAACCAAGAAAAATCTATTAAACTAAAAACAAAACAAACATGTTTCTCTTTTGACCTAGTGATCCCACTCCTGGTCTTCTCTTTTGAAAAAGCAAGGCACCAATGTGTTTATATACCTAAACACATACATAGTGGCAAAGGAATCAAAATGAAGTCAAGGGCAATCAATAAGACAATAGTTGAATTAATCTTGGTACTTCTGTATCTTGGAGAATCAAACAGGCATTGTGAAGAATGAATTGAAGCCAAAACAATTCACCCAGGAGGATTTCTACAAGACTTTGTTGAATGAGAGAGATATAGTGAGAAAGAATTTTTTAGCAAATTGTTACTATTTTTTGGTTGAGATAACAGTAAATGACACTCCTATATTGCCCACGTGAGTTTCTTAACATTCTACGGGCACACAGTCTACATTCTTGAACTATCTGGAAGGACCAGTCAGAATTCACAATCTGTCACCATCCCAACCTGATCTTAGAAATACACAAATTGCTGTTCATCCATGATCAACTCTTCAGAAACAAGTTGGGCATTTGTCTTCTTCCTGGAAGAAAGCTTGGTGCTTCTCTAGTAATCAAGGGGATGAACGGTGATTGAATTCAGTTTTGGTTGTTCTTCCCATTTGAGGCACAAAGAAGTTGGTTTCTTGGTGTCCCTTGTGAGAGGCATTTGAAATAGTAGGCAATGCAGCTTATATTACAGACAAATAAAGCATTATTATCCCAAATATATTAAAGTCTTCTAAAATGGGAAAGAAAAAGCCATAGCTTTATTTTTAGGAAATGGGTTAGAAATAGATAAGAGAGTGAATCCATGAATAAAAAAGCAAGAGGTCCCTGAACTGCAAAAGAAAGATATTCACCCTTGCTTGGGGTGGATTTGTCTTATGCTAACTTAGATAAGGCCAAATGAGGTGTCCCAGAATTCCCTTTGCTACATAGCTCCTGGTTAGTGCAGACTGGAAGCGACATGGTACCTGGAACTTGGAGGAGGGAAGATGAGCTGGAGCCAGGTTCCTTCTATACCCAGAGGGCCAGTGCAGGGCACCAGGTGGGCCAGCTGCTCACATCTATTGTCTATTGGCTGACTTTGTGGTAGGTTTGCAGCCAGCCTGCAGCCATTCCCACTCCCGCTGGATCCCCGCCTTCAGCTTCTCACCCTCCCCGGCCAAGTGCCTTTTAGCTCTGTGTCAAAGGGAAGCCGTTGCCCCCCGCAGCTAACTCACCACTTCACCACTGAAGTCAGAGGCTTAGAAGAAATAATGCAGTTTGCAGTCCAACCTCCTAGATTCTGGCTCAGCCTCCCAGGCCCCTGCTTATCCTTGCTTTCCTACTTCACATTCTTTATTTTCTCAACTGCCTGCCCTGCTGACTCCAGGCTCCAGCACCTGTACACACAAAAGCAACAGTGATATATAAATTGCCTAACCAGCTCTCACAACTGCATAAGGTCAGGTACATCAAATCGTGGCTTATTATATATATTTGCTACTGGTTCTGATTTTTAAATTGGACTCTGGCTGATGCCTTACTCAAAATAAGGCATATTAAAATTTCACTGAGATAAAATTGGTGGCTATCCAAAAGCTTGACCACAAATTTTTATTTTGGATGAAAGATGGGGGGAAATGGTCCTAGTCATATATTGTTAAAAGAATTTAAAAATACTGTGATATCTATGGAGAGGAATTTGATTAACATCAAGTGAAACTGTATATAAATTGACTTTCAGATCCTGAGGTACTGCTTCTGGAATCTACCCCAAATATACACTGGCAAATATATATATAATGATGCATGCTCAAGCATATTCACTGAAGCACAGACTTAATAACAGAAGACTCACAATCCCAAATATGCATCAATAAGGAACTGGCTAAAAAATTATGATAAATCAAACCAATGAAGTAATATGAAACCGTCAAAGGGAATGAGATGTATCTCCACATATTAATTACATGGATTAATTCCAGGATGTAATAAATATAGAAGAAAATAAAATATGCAAAGTGGAAAAAAGTGTAGGTAGTGTGTGTCTACCATGTATCTAAGAATGGGAAATATATATTTTTTCATATATATGTGTGTATATACATAAATATATATATGTGCATATATTCATTCACTGCTGGAACAGTAACATAAAAATTGTTAAATATTACCAAGGGGAGAAGGAGGATATAAGGGATAAAGATAAAAGCCACACTTCTCAGAATATTTGCTGATTTGATGTTGACATCATAATAAAACTTTATATTATTATAAAACCAAATTAAATTCAAAAAGTATTTCCTGGGAATTGAAAACAGAATAAAATAAATGTGCCAAATTGCATATTTAGTTGAGTACATAACCATGCAAAGAACTATTCCAATTGACATTGAAACATAGCAGTTTAAGTGTTCAATCCTACTGTAATACTCTAAACACAAAAGGATTTTTTTATCTTAAACTGCTTTCTCCAAGCATATTGTTGTTGATAATAGTGATATCAGTATTCTGAGATTCCTTTGCATATATTGTAGAATAAATCTACAACTATTTTGGTCCCATTGAGAATCCAGATTTTTGACATGGAGAAAAGAGATGCAGATGTAAGTTGATGAAATTAAGTTAAAAACTTCTATTTCTAAATTTGAATTGAAATATTAGACTGAATGTATCATTTATTTTATCCTTAAAAACATACTTCCTAGCTCCAACCTAGAAATAATAAGCAACTCAATAGCAATGAGCACTTCTAGGACCCAGGTTGTTGGATCTGTGGCAAGAGTTCCACAGTTGAGAACCAGAGCTCTAGCCAGAGTGTTTAGGAATAAGAGACAAGACACAAATTACCAATCTCACGAATGAGAGGCTTGACATAAATACAAAGCATAAAGATAGCAAAAGGATGATAAGAACAATAAATAACAATAATGAATACTTATAGAACAATAATTATTATGAATAATTATAGAACAATAAATTCAACAACTCAGATGAAAATGAAAAAAATTTTTGAAAAACACAAACTAGATAAGCTCCCTTCGTATTATTTATGAATAGCCAGAAGAGCCCCATAGCAGTGGTTCTCAACCAGGACCTATTTTGCCAAGCAAGGGTCATTTGGCCATTTCTGGATACATTTTTGGTTGTTAAAACTCAGTTGGGGACTATTGGCATCTAAAGAGTAGAGGCAAGGGATGCTACTAGTCATTCTACAATAGATGGGACAAGTCCCCCAAGACTGAACGCTTTAGCCTAACGTCTGAAATAAGGCAGGTATGCCCACTCTCACCACTTCTATTTAATGATATAGTAGAGATTATAGCCTATGCAGTAAGGCTGCATAAATAAATTCATACATACATGAATACATAAATGACAGCCAAGCTGGAGTGGAAAATATAAAACTGCCTTCTTTCCTAGATGACATGATTCTGTATGAATAAAATCTTACATAATCAACAAAAAAGCATCTCAAACTAATAAGTGAGCTTAGTGAATTTGCAGGATAGAGGGTCAACATGTAAAAATCAGTTGCATGGGGGCACCTGGGTGGTTCAGTCGTTAAGCGTCTGTCTTTGGCTCAGGTCATGATCCCAGGGCCCTGGGATCGAGCCCCACCTCGGGGTCCCTGCTCAGCAGGAAGCCTGCTTCTCCCTCTCCCACTCCCCCTGCTTGTGTTCCCTCTCTCGTTGTGTCTCTCTGCCAAATAAATAAATAAAATCTTTTTAAAAAATCAGTTGCATGTCTCCATACTGGCGACAGGATGATCAGAAATTGAAAATATTTTTTAAATTACAATTTTTACAGCATGAGAATATATGAAACACTTAGAGACACGTTTAACAAAACATATAAAAGACTTCTATACTGAAAACCCCAAAACACTGCTGAAAGACTTTAGAAAAGATGTGAGTAAATGGGGAAATATATCAAGAAGATTTTTATAAGAAAATGACAAGCTGACTCTAAAATGTATATAGTATAGGACCAATTCACAGGAAATTTATTAGACAAACAACCCAGACAAACCAAAACAGCTTTGAAAAAGAAAAACATAGTTGAAATATTATCACAATGTGATTTAAATCCTTACTAAAAAAGGCGTGATGAGTCCAACATTGGCATAAAGATAAATAGACCAGTGAAACATAGTAGAAAATGCAGGTTAACTTCACACTTACATGGATAATTGATTTTCAACAAAGGTACAAAGACAATTCATTGGAGAAACAGCAGTCTTTTCAAGAAATGACACATTAACAATTGGATATTTATGTGCAAAAAGAGAGAAAAAGACTTTCAATCTGCACATCATTCCTAAAGAAAAATGAACTCAAAATGAATCACAGACCTCAATGTAAAACCTAAAAATATAAACCATCTAAAAGATAAGACAAAGCATTTGTAATCTTAGGCTAGGCAAAGATCTCAGATATATCAAAAGAATGATTGAAAAAAAAATTGGCCCCATAAAAATTCAGAACCTTGGGGCACCTGGGTGGTTCAGTTGGTTAAGCGTCTGCTTTTGGCTCAGGTCATGATCTCAGGGTCCTGGGATCGAGCCCCTCATCGGGCTCCTTGCTCAGTGGGAAACCTGCTTCTCCCCCTCCCTCTGACTGCTGCTCCCCCTGCTTGTGCTCCCTCTCTCTCACTGTCTCTCTCTCTGTCAAATAAATAAATAAAATCTTCTAAAAAATGGTAAAAAAAAAGAGTTCAGAACCTCTACTCTTCAAAAGAGAGTGCTAAGAAGTAAACATAAGCCACAAAGTGGGAGAATATATTTGCAAATCACATAGTTGATAAAAGGCATGTCCAGAATATACAAAGAACTCTCAAAAAATATAACTATAAGGAAAAAAATTAAAGATGTATGGAAGATTTAAATAGTCCTTTCCCCCAAGAAGATATACAGGTGATAAGCATATGAAAAGATGCTTAGCATCACTAATTATTAGAGAAATGCAAATTAAAGCCACAATGTGATGTCATTTAGAACATGTCAACTTAAAATTACTGAACATACAAAGTGTTTGCAAGGATATGAAGCAACAGGAAGTTTCATTCTATACACTGCTGGTGGGAATATAAAATGTTACAACCACTTTGAAAAACAGTTTAAACCTATACAAAGTCTATACAAAGACCTATAAATAAATGTTCACAGCACTTGATTTTTAATAACAAAACTAGAAACAAACCAAATGGCTATGAACAGATCAATGGATAAACAAATTGTGATATATCCATATACTAGCATACCACTCAGTGATAAGAAAGAACTGTTTTTACAGTTCTTCATACAACTTGGATGAATCTCAATATAATCATGCTGAGTGAAAGAAACAAGATAAAAAGAGTACACAGATTCAATGCAGTCTCTGTCAAAATTCCCGCAAAATTTTTTGCAGAAATGAAAAAAAAATGACAGTAAAATTCATTTGGTGTTGCAAGTGACCCCAAATAGTCACAACAAGCTTGAAAAAGAAAAACAGAGTTTGAAGATTCACACTTCCTGACTTCAAATTTTACTACAAAGACACAATAATTAAAACAGTATTGGCATAACTCATGAATCATTGAACACTACATCAAAAACTAATGATGTACTGTATGTTGGCTAATTGAATTTAAATAAAAAATGAAATAAAATAAAATAAATCTTTTTTTTAAAAGGTAAACAAAACAAAACAAACCTGGAAACAACCTAAAGTTCCAACAATTTCATTTGTTTCAATAAATCCTGTTAAAAAAAAAAAAGTATTGGCATAAAGATAGACAAAGAGATAGAATAGCATTGAGGGTCCAGAAATAAACCCATGCATCTATGATCAATTGATTTTTGTCAAGGGCGCCAAGAGCATTCAAAAGGGAAAGGACAGTCTTTTCAACAAATGGTGGTGGGACAACTGGATAGTCATATGCAAAAGAATGAAGTCAAACCCCTACCTCACTCCACATACAAAACTAAACACAAAATGGATCAAAGACAAATGCAAGAGATAAAACTATAACATTCTTCAAAGAAAACAGGAGTAAACTGTCATGAGCTTGGACTAGGCAATGGATTCTTAGATATGAAAAGCCCCAAGCAATAAAAAAGAAAAAATAGTTAAATTATGTTTGATCCAAATTAAAAACTTTTGTGCATCAAAGAACACTTTTTTTAAGATTCTATTCATTTATTTGTCAGAGAGGAAGAGAGAGCATAAGCAGGGGGAGCAGCAGAGGGAGAGGGAGAAGCAGGCTCCCCGCTGAGCAAGAAGCCCGATGTGGGACTCAATCCGCGGACCCTGGGGTCATGACCTGAGCCGAAGGCAGACGCTTAACCGACTGAGCCACCCCGGCGTCCCTCAAAAGCAGGTGTTATTAGAGGATGTGGAGAAATAATAAGACTCCTACATTGATGATGGGAATGTAAAACGATGAAGCCACTATGGAAAATAGTTAAGCACAGAATTACAATATGACCCAGCAATTCTTTTCTAAATATATGCCCCCAAATACTGAAAGGGGGTATTTAAACAAAACCTTATCCATGAATATTCATCGCAGAACTATCAGAAGAGCCAAAAGGTGGAAACCACCCAAAGGTGCATCAACAGATGAATGTATAAAACATATCCATACAGTGGAATATTATTCGGACACAAAAGGGAATGTCATACTTCTATGTGCTGCAACATGGATATACCTTGCAAACATTATGCTAAGTGAAAGAAGCAGACACAAAAGGCCACATAGTGTATGATTCATTTCATATGAAATACTACAAACAGGTAAATCCATAGAGAGAGAAAGCAGATTAATGGCTGCCAGGGGCTGGAAAATGGAGGGAAGGGGAAGTGCAGAGTTTGGGGGTGGGGGGAGCAATCAAAATGCTTCGGAGCTAGATAAAAGTTTTGGTCACATAACACTGTAAATTTACTAAATGCCATTGAATTGTCCACTATAAAATGGTTCATTTTATATCACATGAGTTTTATCTCAATAAAAGAAAAAGTATATACTGTTTGATTTCATTTATATAAAATTGGAGAGAATGCTAGCTCATCTGTTGAGATAGAAAGCAGATCAGTGGCTTTCCTGGGGTAGGGATAGAGGGTATGCAGGGAGGGGGATTGCCAAGAAACTTTAGCTCATGATGGATATGTTCATTATCTTGATTGTGGTGATGATTTCACAGTTATAAATATCTGTCAAAATATATGTGCAGTTTATTGTATAATACAATTTGCAATTAATCATAACTCAATAAAGCTAAAAAAGATTTTAAAACAGTAATGGAGTTTTCTATAGATTAAAAGGTAAGAAACACATTAACAATGGTACTGTGAAAATCATGTATATCTTTATTATAAAAAGCCCATTATAATACATCAAATATACAAGGGAGGTGCACCTCTCTGGCTCAGTCGGTAGAGCATGTGACTTGATCTCAGAGTGGTGAATTCCATATATATATGTATGTATGCATATATATGCATACACACACGCACACACACACATATGCAGGAAAGTATGAATGCTGACAGATAACTGATAACACTAAGACGTTGCTGTGAATTTTGTTAGCATGATAATGGCATGTGGTTGCATATTTTAAAGCCTACATCTTTTGGAGTTACGTACTGAGATAAAAATATATGAAGTCTATTGTGGACATTGCTGCTATAAATTTTGGGGTGCACGTACCCCTTCGGATCACTACATTTGTATCTTTGGGGTAAATATCCAGTAGTGCAATTGCTGGGTCGTATGGTAGCTCTATTTTCAACTTTTTGAGGAACCTCCATACCATTTTCCAGAGTGGCTGCACCAGGTTGCATTCCCACCAACAGTGTAGGAGGGCTCTCCTTTCTCCACACCCTCGCCAACATCTGTCCTTTCCTGACTTGTTAATTTTAGCCTTTCTGACTGGTGTGAGGTGGTATCTCATTGAGGTTTTGATTTGGGTTAGCCTGGTGATGGGTATTAAAGAGGGCACATATTGAATGGAGCACTGGGTGTTATATGCAAACAATGAATCATGGAACACTATGACAAAAACTAATGATGTAGTGTATGGTGATTAACATAACATAATAAAATAAAATTTAAAAAAAAATATATGAAGGCTGAGATTTGCTTTAAAATAATCCAGATGAGGTGAAGGGGGAGTGGGCAGGTACAGTGTAGATGAAACAAGATTGCCCAAGAGTTAAGCACTAGAGAGCCTTGGTGATAGGTACCTAGTGGGTTTGGAGGAGAAGGTTATCCTCCTTACTTGTATATATAGATGAAATTTTCTATAATAAAAAATTTAAAAACAAGGTAAGCATACATGTATATTCTCCTCACAGAGTATCAGATATAAAGAGAATATCTCATACTTTTATTCCCTTTCCTAGCCATAAAGGAGATTTTACTCCATAGAAAGACTCAAACCTTGTTCTACCATGCTGTTTCAGTGACAGTTTCACTTCTATACTAGAAGATAAGGGAGGAATTGATACAGGAATTCCCAAGGTCTTGGCCTGATGAGACAAGATTGTCTAGGAGTCTCCCAGCATAATTAGGAGGGAGAAGGTATCACTACACTTCACTGAGATTTCCAGACCCTGAGTTTCTATGTTTTCAATATGACTCATCTCTCACTTAGCCATCATGGCAAAACACCAAAGCCTTAATATGAGGTTAATCTGAGCAATTTCTTTAAAACACTATTTCTACTTTTATTTCTGAATGATCAGAAATAACTGGATCCTTCAGGGAATAATATAAACTATTTGTCCCCTTTTCTGGGCGGAATATTGGCATTTCTGATGGATGGGAGAAAGTTAAATCCATTTTTTGGGAGAGAGAAGGAAATTAGAGAAATCAGTGTCTCTAAATGTTCTGGATTGTTTTTTCAAAAGTATAAGAATTTTTAAAAACTGTTAGCCCTTCTGAGGTTTTATTTATAAATATACATGTGCGTCCCTTCCATTTAAAAATCCCTTAAATATTTCTCATGCTATTCTTACTCCATTCTATGCAATTGTCATGAATGGATTTACTGAGGACACCACAGACCCCACAATTACACTGGAAGTTTCTTGCTCAAGTACACCCAGATGTAACAATGGAATATACCCACAAAACTCTGGGCTATCCCAACAAGACTTCTAATATATATGGATGCTAAACAGAGATCTCTGTTATAAGTAGCAAATGGAAATTGAATCCTAACATACAAGGTCACTAAAACAATATCCTTGAGTCTGTTCAGCAAAAGGTTTTGGTCTAGCCATCTTCTACCTCTGCACAGAAGATGTAAAACACATTACATCAAATCCCTATGCATGTGTCATTTTTTACCCATTCTGGTTAATCAAAGTATGTAACTTGTGGACAGGACAGTGAGCTAACAAACCTAGAAAAAGAAGCATATGTACATTATTCAGCCATACTAGTCTTATTGGTCCTGGCCCGTCTGACACTGACCAAATTCATTTTAATAATGATGCCTCCCTAAGGAAAGATCTGAAATTCTACCCTCCTCCTCACCCTCCCTTAGCTCTGCACAGAGACATTCTTAATAGCTGACAAATAGATCCTCTTCTTGGTGATAACACCTGTGAAATTGTTCAAACACAGAGACACAAGGATATGCATTCATTCCTTCTTCCCGCTTATCCTGTAACTCACTTTTCCCTAGTAGACCCTTGTCATTTCAATTCTGAATAATATATTTATTTTTTCACACCCTCCAATCCTGTAATAATCACTACCACTTCTTGAGTGCCTTCTTTAATCCTCACACTTAGCAGACATGTGTATATACCAGACAAATCTTCACAATTACCATGCAAAGTAGACATTACTTTTTTTTTTAAGACTTTTTATTTATTTATTTGACACAGAGAGGGAGGAGGAGGGAGTGAGCACAAGCAGAGGGAATGGCAGAGGGAGAGGGCGAAGGCTCCATGCTGAACATGGAGCCCAACGTGGGGCTTGATACCAGGACCCTGGATCATGACCTGAGCTGAAGGCAGACGCTTAAACAACTGAGCCACCCGGATGCCCCTAGACATTGTTTTTTAAAAGAAGGAGGCAGATGCCCAGAGAGAGTAAGGCCAGTTCACTCAGCAGTAAATGATAGAGCTAGAATCCTAACCTTGGCCCATCTGGCTTTAAATCCTGTGCTCCATCTACTAGCTCCTCACCTACCCTTTCCCCCTCTCTATGTATCTCAAAATGACTGCATTCCCACTTTTCAGGACTTTCACTTTCCTTGATAACTTCAGCATTGACTTCCCAATATGGAAAGGGTGGCCCCATCCAGAACCACCAATGCCTGGACCATAGAGGTCAGCCAGCACCAGAGGTTTGTAACTGAGAGGTCCATTTTGCTCTCATTCTCAAGCCACATTTCATAGTCACCACTTTTGCCACTAACAAGGGTAATATTTTGTTTTCCACCCACCTTTTTCCTTTAGCTTCTTTCTCAGTTGGTTCAAAACCCAGGTGGGGAGGAGGAGTGTTATTTACTGGGCACACTCCATGATCTAACACCCATACTTTAGAATATGTGCTCCTAAGCTGGGGTTTTGCCTTTGCTTATTGAGAAAGAGTGTTCCCCGTGCAAATCAATACTGTAAGCAAATATGGTAGTTTTTCAATCTGCATGCACTCACACACGTACATGCATATAGAAATTTAGTTAAGAACACACATGTTAATTTGCCTCCAAGGAACAATTTTAATTATAAATAAACCTCTTTTATTCCTTAACTAGTCCCAGTAGGACTTCTCTTTGGCAGTACCAACTTTTTTTTTTTATTTTTAGCAGCTGGTTAGAAATGTTCTTTGTAATCAAAAGCAATAAAATTATTTTTATTAAAAGGGGTGGGAGGGAGATTCAATAAATCAGATTAATATTCTCCCCCCATAACAATGAATTATTAAAATTTTATTCAGACTTCTCTAACTTCTTCCCCTGTTTAATTAATATGAGGAACACTTCCAACTCTCAAGTGGAAAGCAACAGAGCTTTCTGTACTAGTAAAACCATGAAGCCTCACAATGCAAATATAGCCCACGGTATACACAACCAAACAAAGCCTGCTCAGCCACTCCAGGATTCCCCTGAATACAAGTCCCCAGCCAGCAACCAACATATTTTCTTAGCAAGAGGAAAAATATTTCACAGGCTGTTCAATTAGTTGTTGCTTTTTTAGCTCTTAAATAATAAAAGTCAATAATCAGTGAAGTCAACACAATGACTTTAAACATATGCAGGGGCAACTAGGTTAAGACTCACCGGACCAGGTTACCAGTTCCTGCAAAAATAAAAAGAGAGAGAGAGAGGGTTTATGATCAGATGGTCCACAGCATGAATTAATAGGGGCAAAAGCAATAATCAAGGATTCATTTCTGTGCTTTATGCCTCACATTTACATGTTAACGACCATTTGGAGAATCAGAATAATCGTTGAGAATAGCATCACTGTACTACAGGAGACAGAGTAGATTACCTGGCTTCTGGGGTTTCACAGACAGCAAATGCATCATCAGGGACCATGACTGCATGTCTCACAGCTCATTTCAAGATGCATCCTATGTGTTATAGCCCCAAGCTCAAGACTTGCCAGGTCAAACACGTAACAGAAGTAAGGGACACCCGCATCCCAGGGAAACCAGTTCACACACCCTATCCTTTAAATTCTCAGCAAGACTGGCTGCATGATTTGTGGAGTCCAGTGCAAAATAAGAATGCCAGCCCCCTCATTCATAAAGCAGAAAAAAAGTGGTATGAAAGGTACTAAATTATAAAGGTCTCTCCTTCTTCCTCAGTCTCCTCTCTCTCTCTGTCTCTTTCTCTGCCCCCCCCTGCCAACTCCTTCTATTCGGCAAGATGTTTTCCATTTGTTATTTAGTGTTGCATTTCCTCAACACAGGGATATTCATGCAGTGAGTACAGACCCTGTGGTGTGTGACTTCACATCAAGGTTCACTGCCAGGAGGGCTTCAGGTGGTCTGACCACAGGTTCCCCCCACCCTCTGCTCCTGCAGATAAGGTCTCCTGGCCAAGCATCTTTCTTTCTCATGGGGCCAGGAACAGTGACTGCTTATTCCTAAGGAGTGGGTCTCTGTTTCCCGCCATCCCACTGAAGTGTTCAAATAAGCCAATCCCATCCTCCTGCGGGAACCAGGGTCATCTCTACCTTTTGTTACTACAAAGCCTGCCTCTCTGAGCTCCTGCTTGTTCATTCTGTTCCTACGTGCAACCTCCGGATGGCCCTGGGTGGCATGTGATTTCTTCCTCCCCAGAGCTGTGAGTATAGGGGATTAATAAACTGCTGTCCATCTCATCTGTCCAGTGTCATGTGTTCATCCAGCCCCATAATCCCAGGGTGGGACTCTCCCCCTCACCATGACTTCAACAGGGTGAAGAGAGGGCAATCGAAATAGACTCTCCCGCCTTATGACTCCATGTGCATGATCCACGAATTGCCAAGATCCTCCTCCTGTAAGCTTCTGGGCCAGCCCACTGTGCCCCCACCATGAAGGAGGAAGCTGAGCCATGCACCTTCTCTTACCAGAGCTTACATTCCAACTCATGGGAGATGGGCAACCACCAGGGCTATTGCAATCTCTAGGCCACAACCTACTAGGTACCCAGACTGAGGATACATGAAAGCCTCACTCTTGCCAAGTAACTCACCAAAAGCACCCTGGCACTGCCATCCCAGGGTGGAGACAGCCACCACCATGCCCTGCTCCAAGATGCTCTAAGACATGCATGTCAAACCTGACCCTCCCCACATCCCTACTTGGGTTCCTACTAGAAGTAGCAGGTGGCAGTAGTCATGAGGTGGGGATAGAAGGGATGCCAGGCAAGGCCTGAGGCACCAGGAAGTGGGGAAGTAGGTGACCAGGAATCCTTCCCAGGGATGGAGGCAGTGAGTCACTGGAGATAGGACTGCCCATGAGTTGAGACTCCGAACTTGATGCAGGCTTCATTAGCCCATCAGACGGCATTTACAAATCACAAGTTCAAAGATGAAATTCTGCAGAATTTTAAGATAGCAGCCATAGAACATTCAACCCTAAGCATGGAGCCATGCCTATGAAGTTGGTCCTGGTTCCCAAACATTCCACACACTAGTGGCAATATTTCTAGTTGTACACGTTTACGTTTGTTCATGACACGAGATTTCTGCCATACCTCTGTTATAAACTGCTCTCTCTTAAAAGCTTCAGGGCCCAGGAAATTGTTCCACTCCTACTGAATTCTACAGCATCCTTATTTTCATTCAAATGTAAAACCTATTTAAATTCTAGTAATTTTATTTTTAGTTCAGCCCATGGCTCTTGATGTGATTATTTCTCAAGGATGTCTTCGATGATGATATCACTTTGCACAGACATGATTAGTTTGCCCAACTAGGAGTGTGTCTCATATCTACCGAGAAATTGGCTCCCTCCTTTTTTTGCTTGCAACATAGTGCCCTCTCAGTGTATCTTTCATTGTTCCAGTTTAGATGGACTTGGATAAAGGAAATATTTCAACTCCCTTATAACTTTATGACATGGAAAGAGTGCTGGAAGCTTAATTGTTAGGGGCGGCCAACAGCACCCACGATGCTGAGGGGCCGACAGGGAATGAGCTGGGGACCACCTGCCCCATCTGAATGGAGCCTCCATCATTCAGCCCCCAAATCACTGCCATATGGAAGTGTGCGCCCAGGGATGCCAGAGCTTCTGAATTTTCAAGAAAATTCAGTAATTCAGATTTTCACAGGAAAATGAAACTAATCTGCACATGCCAACTACAGATTTAAAAAAATGTTTTTTTCATGCTGAGTTGGCCAACATTGAAAGAATTAAATAAAAGACCCGTGCTGGTGGCATTCAGCCTCAAGCCACCATCTGATGGTCTGTGATAAAGAAGAGGACCTCTGCTCTCATCAAAATCCTGTTTATTGCCCTGTCATGACATGTCACACAGCCTTCATCTGTTTTTCTGCCCGTCTCCCCCACAGGACCCTAAGCCCTCCCCCCAACCCCGGATGAAGGGAGTATGTTTGCACCTGGCACAGTGACGTGCCACACACCAGGTACTACAGAATTATCTATTAAATAATTGAAATTCAGCTAACACTTATTGAGGACATACGCCCTCCCAGTGCCAGGGTGCATGGAACAGATAGTAAGAGGACTCATGTGCTAGGAATGAACATTTTCCTTTAAAGACTTGCTTCTTTGATTCTCAGGGAGACTCTGAAATCTCTAAGTTTGTTTTAAAATCACATCTATTGGGGCGCCTGGGTGGCTCAGTTGGTTAAGCGACTGCCTTCAGCTCAGGTCATGATCCTGGAGTCCCTGGATCGAGTCCCGCATTGGGCTCCCTGCTCAGCAGGGAGTCTGCTTCTCCCTCTGACCCTCCCCCCTCTCATGTGCTTGCTCTCTCTCATTCTCTCTCTCAAATAAATAAATAAATAAAATCTTTAAAAAATAAAATAAATAAATAAATAAAATCACATCTGTTAACTCAGAGGGTCTGATGTCAGGATTTCATTCTGCAGAACTGGGCCCTCTAGCAAGAAGTACATTAAAGATCACTGCTGAATTTTTTCTATTTTTTTTATTAACATATAATGTATTTTTTGTTTCAGGGTTACAGGTCTGTGATTCATCAGTCTTACACAATTCACAGCACTTACCATAGCATATACCCTCCCCAATGTCCATCACCCAGCTACCCCATCCCTCCCAACCCACCCCCCACTCCAGCAACCCTTAGTTTGTTTCCTGAGATTAAGAGTCTCTTATGGTTTGTTTCCCTCTCTGGTTTCATCTTGTTTCATTTTTCCCTCCCTTCCCCTATGATCCTCTGCCTTATTTCTCAAATTCCACATATCTGTGAGATCATATGATACTTGTCTTTCTCTGATTGACTTATTTCACTTAGCATAATACCCTCTAGTTCCATCCATGTCATTGCAAATGGCAAGATTTCCCTTTTTTGATGGCTGCATAATATTGCATTGTATATATATACCACCTCTTCTTTATCCATTCATCTGTTGATGGACCTCTAGGTTCTTTCCATAGTTTGGCTATTGTGGACATTGTTGCTGTAAACATTGGCTATTGTGGACATTGCTGCCCCTTTGGATCACTACATTTGTATCTTTGGGATAAATACCCAGTAGTGCAATTGCTGGGTCATACGGTAGCTCTATTTTCAACTTTTTGAGGAACCTCCATACTGTTTTCCAGAGTGGCTGCACCAGCTTGCATTCCCACCAACAGTGTAGGAGGGTTCCCCTTTCTCCACATCCTCACCAACATCTGTCATTTCCTGACTTGTTAATTTTAGCCATTCTGACTGGTGGATCACTGCTGAATTTTGGTGGAAATCCCCCAGCGTCCTTCAAGTTCCTTACTCATGCAAAGCGTACATAGTACATCACATAGTGACAAAGGGCTGGAGCCTCTATTTGGTCTCCTGACTCTTATTTTACAGGCGAAATCCTCTGGTTATGCCCCATTCCATAAGGTTTAAACAACAACCACAGCTAAGATTGACAAACTACCCTCTGCCCTGCTCTGCTACTTGGGGCCCATTCATCATTATCTGTATCCATTCTTGTGATAATCATTAGTTGAGGGCCCAGTGGGTACCTAATACATACGGGCATGTGTGAGCTTTTGGGAGCCACAAGACTGAGTAAATATTGTCTCTCACTTCAAAGACAGTTTTATCCTCACTCCATCTAACAGGCTTCTGTGACCCACAAATCCCTCCTTGCAAGAGAATCAGCTTCATCTGTCCATCCTCCTTCCCCAGTTCTTTTCCCAAAGTGTAGCCCCACCAAACCCTGACATGCCATGACATGACAAGTTGGGGCCAGTCCAGGGTGTATTAGGCCCACGAGTTTACACTAGCCCGGACTGTCTCTGGATACGATGCCATGTTTACCCTCATGGGTGCATTCATGAAGACATCACTACCTTTATCCCATACAGACCCTCCCTCACACTCCCACCTCTTATTCACCTATGGCCAACCAAGCCAGAATTGTTCTTAACCTAATATATCTTTCAGACTTTTTTGGATGAAACCCCCAGAGTAACTACACTGGTACTTTCCAAATCAACCACCACCTGCAAACCAGTGCCCATTCTCCATTAGTAACAATAATGTTAGATACCATTTATTGACTACTTGCTCTATTCTAGACCTGCACAGGATCTAAAGTAATCCTTACACATATACACACGTTGTCTAAACTAATCCTCATAAGAGCCTGGAAAGAAGTCAGTTCAGATGATCTAGGTTATGGCACCAACACTTGTTTGGAATGCATACTGTTTATATTTATTGAAGACACAGAATCCCAGTTCTCCACCACCTTACAGACCCTTGCCCCAGAGGATCTCAGATAAGGATCTCTGAGAGACCACACACAGGTCGTGGGATCAGATTCTTTCCACCTTCCTTACCCAAACCTGTTTGTACTCATCGACACCCTCATCATCATCTTGCTCTGGGACATTCTGCTAGATGGTCCCCCAGAAATCGACCAGGAAAAAGGGCACAGAGGTAGAACATCAATGCACTCTGTTCCCCCAATCCTTTACCTAGACTTCCTTCCTCAGTCTTACTTCCTTATCTGCCCCACCTTCTTCCAGGTGACAGAGTCACTGAGTCCCTCTGAGTGATACCATAAATATTTCACCCCTGATTCTTGCTGCCTTTGGCTCGGCTCCTCCTTTTCACACAGAAGAACTTTCTATCATTTCCATCTAATAGGACATACCCTTAAATCTTATATTTGCTCCTCTTTGTACTGTCTTGTCCATTCATGCGGGATATGAATGGGATTTAGTTAACCATTTTCTCTTTCCACAAACCCTAGCTTTCAACAAAGACTCAAGAAAATCTGTTCTGAAAACTCGAAAGTGAGCACTGATCTCCTCCATCTAAGTGCACCCAAAAAAAATTAATGTTTTGGGTAAATGAGTTACCCTTGGGACAAAATCATTTGTGGAGAATAAAATATATTGGTGTAATATATTTTTAAAGTATTAGCCCAGGGTCACTAACACTCACAGTAAAAAAGAGGTTGAAGCTACATTCATTATTTTTCCTTCTCAAAAAATGTTCAAAAGGAAATAATCTTCAGCCTGAATCAAATGCATTTCATCACCTTCCATCTGTGTCTACCTTCCTGGATGCCAAGAAGTTGGAAGAGGTGGATATGGGTCCTCTACCATTCTGCCTTCCCCTTTACTCCCATCCCTAGTTCACTCCTTTCTCCAGTTAGTACTTTTACCTAAGTTTCCCGAGACCCATTAGTCTTATATCAGGCCAAGAATTAACATTTTTAAAGTAAGAGTGATTGATGAAGACTCTTATTGTGTCTTCATTACTTATGACAAGCTTATTAAATGACATTTATTCATTTCTGAGCAGTGTTGATGAATCGAACTCTTGGACTGTGGGTGTCTGGAAATGTATATACACTTTCTAGCATTGATTTGTGTTAAAACTAGCCATTTTAAATGTTTTCACTCTAAATTACGTTCTTCTGGAAATTTGCATTGAGGTATAACACGGAAAGCCTATCTTTGAGCTGATGAAATTCAATGTCTTACCTAATGCAACTCAGCTAGTGAAGTAGCACAGCCATGATTCAACCTGTCTTACTTTACTTATAGCTTCTGTTCCTAACCACTGGGATAGACTTCCTCTCCACAAATAGGAACCTGGTTCGTATCTACAGTGCCATGCTTTGGAATAGCAGGACAGTTTGCTTCTGATCCAGAGTCCTGATACAACAGTACAACCCAGAACTGGGTTGACTGACCCAGAACACCTTGTGTCTATGCTTTCTTAGTTGTTCCTCTACTTCAACACATCCTCCAACATGAAGCCATTTGGAAATGATGACCTGGCAGAATTCTGCAAATCCCAACCTCCAGACGATGTATCAGCAGACGAAGAATGAACTGTCCCAAGGGCATCATAAGTAGGTAGTCTCCAGGTCAGAGCCACATCTAATATCACCTTAAGCATGGAAACAGGCCCTCAGGACCTTTCTTTGCCAACTCTTATGGTATTCAATGATGAGTCTTTGAGTGTTGACTTACTCCTACCTTCATTTTATTTTCCCATTATCCCCCATTTAATCTGCTGTTTTTGCTATTATTATATTCCAAAAATGGCCTAAGTCCTTTCTGAGGATGAAATAGTAGTTAAACATCAACTGGACCAGACTAGACTGCACACAGAAAATTCTAGTAACTACAAACCGAATGTTAGTTAGGAACAAGCAACCCAGTTGTGTAATGTCCCCACCTTGGTCACTGAGTGCCATTTACCCACCCCATAAAACTCAGACCCTTCCTCAGTGGGAAGCAGGGCAGACGCATGGGGACAATAGGTAGAGCCTTAGATTCACCACCCCATGCCTGCATCCATCCTGTTTTCTATTGACACAGTCAGCCTATTGATACAGACAGCCTTCCTTCTGGGAGCAGGGATAGCAAAACTCTCACTTGTCTTTTTTTACTATTGGATTGATCCAAATAATCGGTCCTAAGGAGCAAATGTAACAGAACCTGGTTCTGTGTACGGACTCATTAACAGGAGATAGATGCACCGGTATCTCTCAACCACAGCACTGCTTATCCATGGCACTAAAGGTGTCATCTCAAATAGGACATTATATACGTTAGATGCTCCTAGGTATACTCTGTGTACACTATAAATGATGGCACCTCCAACTACCCCTTACATCGCACTTCAATTTCTTTTATTTCCCAAGTTCTGTTAGATATTCCCACCAAGTATCTCTAGAATCCCTCCTCTTCCCTTCTTTCTTTCCGCCATGGTCCTTATCACTACTTGCCCAGATCAGAATTTCCTTATGACCAGACTTCCTACTTCTGTTCCTATCTATCCTCCCCTGGTACCTACAATGCTAATCATATTATTTCTCTGTTTAGAGACTCGGAGCATACAATCTACAATCACTCGCTGCTGTCAGTATTCATGCTAATGTTGGTGAGATGCTGTATGCCCCTCATAGGCGCTGGGGATACAAAAAAGAACAAAGCAGAACTCCTTCCCCCAAAGAGATCACCATATTTTTGAGGATAAAATCCACCTCCAACTCCTGCCATCCATCCCTATTCACATCACATTCCTGCCACGGTATCTCGAATCCACACTCTTTCATATCTTCTTGCTTCTGTCTGTCACTCCTCTGCCTGAAAGTTTCCTCCTTATTCTTCAACACCCAACTCATTTGTCAACTTGGGCATAAAATTTTTCTGGATTCCCTAAACAGAATCTGTTGTGTGTGTGTTCCCAGAGTGCTTTACATTTCTCTTTGAATAGCGCTGATCCTATTAATTGTAAATATTTGTTTCAAAACCTTTCTCTTCCACTAGACTTCAACAGTTTCTCAAGTACAAGAACCCAATTCTGTCCACATTTGCAATTCTCAAGGGCTAACAGAGTGCTGAAATATATAGGGCATAAAACACATGGTTTAAAAAATTAATTTGTTAATTAACACATGCCCACAGACGAGGTCTGGGAAGTCAGATTCGAATTTGACCCAAAATAACCACAAAAGCATCTGTATTTCACTTAGTGTACTGAAGACTGAGGATGGAATGCCAGGGGAAACACCCAGAATGTTTGGCAGGTAAATGGTTGATTCTTAGTCTTAGGAATGTAACAATCATATTTTTAAGTGATTTGAGAGGACTCTATCCACCCCATAAATAAATTATTTCCTCAAACATATTCAAGTCATATTTCTAATCCTTATCAGCAAGATCATCTATTTCTGTCTACTTAATCTCTTCAGTGGCCTGGTGTTAAATTTATTTGATTAGATGATTTCCTTCTATCTAATTAAAGGCACATTTCAGAGAGGTGGGAGAGGGTTCAAGCTCTCCCGTGAGCATTCCCCGGCAACAAGAGCTTGGATACCAGAGGCTGCGGGAAAGTCGATAACTGACAGCAAGAAAAGAATCTGAGGCATTGATCATCCTCAGACATGGGAGTTGAGACAAAGCCACAGAATTCAGCACCGCATTAACTCTGCTTGAGCGAAAAGGGAGAAATATTCTTAAATGGGTTCAGATCAGAAATGTAGGAGAGATTTTGAGGCAGATTAATTTCACCCGGGGTTTCTTGGCACGACTGACATTCTGGGGCCAGAAAAATATCCTGTCGGGCGGGGGGGGGGGGTCGCTGTCCTGTACACTGTGAAATGTTTAGCAGCACCCTGACTTCTACCCACTAGGTTCCAACAGCAAGCCCGAGTTGGGAAAACCAAAAATGTCCCCAGACATTGTCAACTGTCCCTTGGGATGCTAAACTGACCCCTGTTTGAGAACCACACACATATAAAAATGCTTCTGACTCCATTATAGAAAGCTACGTTTGCAAATGGTTTACTAATGACAAAATGTAGAATAGCGTCCAATTAATATTTAAGCAAATGGCATCGTTCATCTTATTCCAAAGAGATCATCTTTAAACCCCACTAAATGGGGAACAGTCAGAAGCGTGGAACAGACTTTTGCGTGGGCTCAGTCAAAGGTCTATTTTGGATGAGAAGTGGAGGCAATTTGCCAGGCAGTCAGGTTTCTCCTTCCTTGATATTTTTGAAGGGCATATTGTTGCTTGCTCTGCAACCAAATCGGGAGCATTTAACACGAGGATTTCTGTTTTAAACAAAAAGCAAGATGCAAAGGAATATTTCTCCTGATGAAGCAGGCTGTAAAAATCCATGACGTTCGAATAAGAGAACTCATCCACCATGTCAGTGATTCAAACTTTCTTCATCCTTTTCACCCGAAATCAGGAAAACCAGAAAAAAAAAGACCACATTAATATTAATTCACTAGAAAAAGTATCCTTTTTTAAAAATGACCATTTTATAACTTCTCCAGGCCTTAATTTCCTTATCTCTAAAACCAAGTAATAAGACCTGCCTCGCAAACTTATGAAATGTATGAAATTTGAGACATTTACAGGAAGGCGGTAGTTCATATGGAACATAATCAAAATTGTTTCAATGATCAATTCAAATATGATTTTTCAGTCGGTTTCTCTAACATCATATGAGTACTAAGACTAGAATTTGTTTTCACCTCCTGTTGCCAACTGAACAATTCCAGGGGTAAAGAAAAAGTGAAAGAATTAGGATACTGATTACTTACCCCTGTATGTAGTTATGTTTATGCTTTAGGAAAACACAGAAGATATGGAACAATAGGCTCGTAAGAAATAAACTTCTAATCCTAACTCCTTCAAATTCGGCAAGCTTTGGTTTCTTAAGTTGCTGGCTGACCTTTTTTTTTTTCTTCTGATACTTCATGTCCTAAAATCATTTGGCTTGTAGGATGTGCATTATCTTAAAGAATGGCAATTTTAGACTTTCAAAATCACACATCCCCGTCCACCAAATATTAACACTTACCAAATGTATGAGAAATAAATCAAAACCAAGTCTAGAAGAGCCAATTCAATACAGAGAGCACCAAATAAAAATAATCATGCTGAAGAGTTCATTTTTTTCAGTCTGCATCAGGCATCAAACCAAGCCTTCTACATAAATATTCTGATGTTCTATGATATGTCATATTGTGATCTTATCTCCCATGGCAATTTTTATTATTCCCATGTTATAGATGAGAAAGTTGAAGAAGAGAGTAAATAACTTGCCCAAGGTCACACCCCTTAAAAGAGCCAGCACTGGAATCCAGGCACTGCGACTCCAAAGTCTGTGCTCCTATCCGGCAGGAATTATGCCTCAGGACATTTGGATAAGGTGTGTGGGTTTCTCTTGTCTCTAAGTTAGCATAGAAGCTATGAATTAGACCAGTCCTATGAAACATATGACCACCTAGGGATCGTGCTGTTTTCAGCACCACACAAGTTAGTCTCAGGCTGGTCCCAGGTAATAAAAATACAACTCATGAAACTTGACTTCTCCTAAATAAGCCTATCTTCCCCATAGACAAGTCAGCAAGCAGAAAAATCAAGATGGAGTCTTCCTTCTAAAAGATTCTTCTCCATCAGAGATTTCTAAGTAAGTCTATCTCTTGCATATGCTTTAGGAAATCTATGGACACTTGATTAATATATTCAGAATTATGCATGCATTAGGACCCCAAATTTTTGGCAACAAAAAAAAATTAAGAAGCACTGCTCTAAACCAAAGGAAGTACAAGGATCTAGAAGCCTATTAAGAGACTTTTTTTTTTTTTAGTAACAACAAATTTGACTTTATGGCAAAAGAGCATTAGAGATTTTTTAAGATTTGCTAAATAATAAGGAAATACATAATTCTGAGATTATAAACCCTGGTAACATCATCTCAATGTCTTTTTTTTTTTATTCTTATGTTAATCCCCATACATTACATCATTAGTTTTAGATGAAGTCTTCCATGATTCATTGTTTGTGCATAACACCCAGTGCTCCATGCAGAACGTGCCCTCCTCAATACCCATCACCAGGCTAACCCATCCTCCCACCCCCCTCCCCTCTAGAACCCTCAGTTTGTTTTTCAGAGTCCATCGTCTCTCATGGTTCGTCTACCCCTCCGATTTCCCCCGCTTCATTCTTCCCCTCCTGCTACCTTCTTCTTCTTCTTCTTTTTTTTTTCTTAACATATATTGCATTATTTGTTTCAGAGGTACAGATCTGAGATTCAACAGTCTTGCACAATTCACAGCGCTTGCCAGAGCACATACCCTCCCCAGTGTCTATCACCCAGTCACCCCATCCCTCCCACCCCACCCCCCACTCCAGCAACCCTCAGTTTGTTTCCTACAATTAAGAATTCCTCATATCAGTGAGATCGTATGATACATGCTATTAAGAGACTTTTAATTCCAGGATCCAGTAGGATCTGATTCTAAGATGGCTATCTCTACTCAACCCCCAAAGCAGTAGCAATAACCAATAAATATCAATATGTCACTATGTCATATTCTTGGATGGTCAAACCCAAGGAACACATGTGCCTCAAATTTGAAGAGTCAATCCAGACTTTTGTCAAAGCACCTATTAGACAACCAGCAGGCACAGATGGGCACAAGTAATTCAAACATGAATTAAGGTGGAGTTCTTGCCTTCACAGTTTATTATGGATGATTTTATGAAAATAAATATTAACAGCAAAACTACACTATGATCTGACAAATAAATATATAAATATATTACATTTATAAATATACTTTATATTTATAATTATATTGTATTAATTTTATATTTATTAATATATAAATATATTTTAGATAAATAAATATGTTTTCTTCATATACTATAATATGGGTTATATAATGAATATTATGAATAATATCTAAATAGCACTATAAATGGTAAGTGTTACTATAAAGGTACACGTGAAGCATTATTGGATCAGAAAGGGGTAGAATGACTAATTCTTCATGTCAAGGAAGCATGAAGAGTTACAGAAATGAAATGGCATTTGAGCAGCATCTTGATGGATGGAGAGGAGCTTGCCCTACAAGTGAGCTAACAGTACAGTGATGTCTGGGATCGGACACGCCGTCCTACATCCTAGAAAAGAAATTAATGGAAAAGAGAGGTCAGAGACAGGGCTTGGCATGGGGGCCGAGGCAAAAATGCAATGATCCAGTTCAAATGTTTTTGGAAATACTCTACAGCTGATAATGAAGGGCTTTAGAGAGCAAAACTGGGAAAGAATGGTCCTATCTGCGTTAGAACAAACACTCTGAAAGCACAGGAGAGGCTGAAAGCAGAGAAGGCAGAAGAACTTGGGGTCAGAAAGACCAGTTAGGATGCCCCGTTACCATAGTCTAGAACTGTCAGCCTCAGGACACACCAGATAAATAATTGGGGGTGCTGGGAGTTGCAAGGGAAAAGGATCAGGGAGCAAAGGGGGTTCCCCAGCCCCACAAGGGAAACCCATTGCTAACTGGCCAGTGAGAAGTGCCAACAACAGCTCCCTACCTCATAAGGATTCAGGGGCCTTATGTATATCTTGTTTAAAATGAGGACACACCTATTTTAACTCCAATAAAAAAACTTTGATGTGACAACATTGGAGGGGGCTGTGATGCTCAGGAGCATGGATGCTGCGCCAGGCTATCTCAAGGGATGCACACCAGGACATCATTGGCGTCCTCAACCCCTGGTGTCCTTGCCCACTGGTGAGGACAGACACCCACTTCTTGCGTGGCTCCGCCCTAGCGATCTACCAAGAGCAGCCCGTTTTGCTTTACTTCTCTTGCCTGGCAGCAAAATGCATCACTCTTTTTGTGACATCAGCCCTACAAACCAATCCCACAATGAATTAAAATAGGTCCTGGAAGCACAAAACACAAGCCAAGAGTGTAATGTCCTCCCGCTGGCTTGTGCAGATCAAAAACTGCTCCAGGATTCCCAAAGAGAACAGCTCAGGTTCCCCCCAACCCAACACCACATTGGGCTTGCACGAGGCCAGACCACCCCCGGGGACAGGCATGATGCTCTTGAAATGTCAGAAGCAGCCCTGCAAGCCTCCTGTCCTCCGCCATGTTCTGTGCGATGGGTATTGATTTCAGACACTGTTTCAGAGCAAAACGGAAAGCATGTGCCTTCGCAACTTGTCAAGCACTCAGCCAGCCTTGCCCTGGGGGCCCGGCCCTGGCAGCCTGGGGCTGGTGCCTTTGAAAGCAGAGCTAGGCCCTCTGAGGCTTGTTTCCTTCCTCCCTGAGATTCGATCAATGATGCAGCCAGTCAACATTTTCATTATTTTAACAAGCATACATGGAGGGCTCAGACCAGGAAAAAGGCAGGTTGAAGGAAGGGAAAAGGGAAAGCCTCCAGGCATGGGTGTTGACACGATTCAAGCAGAATAAAAATGTCAACATTCCCCTAGTCTTCTGTCTTTGGTACTTTTGGGGGAAGTCTGTTATCCTTTTGAGAAAGTCTGTGTCCACTGAGTAGACATTCATTACACATCATGGTAGGCTTTGGGGGAGGGAGAAGAAGATGAATAAGGAATTGTAAGTTTTCCTTGTCTCACGGAAACTTACAATTGGGAAAGGAAAGCCGACGTGGGTATAAATACCGTGAGGAACCAAATCAAAGTGGGTGAGGAAGTGGGACGTGGGGAATGTAGTCTGAGCTGCATTGGTGCTAGGGGAGGACCCATTTTCAGTCCGTCCCAGATAGATCATTAAAGGGAGAGAATATTAGGCTCGGAGGCAAGACTTGTTCTGCCCTCAAGTCAATGTAGAAACACTAATAGCAACAGAAGGCTTGAGTTTGATCTCATCCCCAGAGAGATAGATCATCTACTTGAATATTCTCTTCATGTTTTAAATCCAAATGATACTTGAGCAGGTATGCATATCTCAGAGCTTCAAATGTGAAGCACCCCAAGTTTTAAGTATACAATACAACACTGCGAACGATCTTTTCACGAGAAGGCGCAGAAGGCAAGAATAAAGTCACCTATTAGTAGGAAGGTGGGGCCTGAGCAGGGAAAAAGTCTGATATTGAAAGTGACCTTGAGGTTTCTCTCTTCAACCTCAGAGAACCACAGGAGGAACCAGCAAAATTAATGGTGGAACTAATGTAAGATAGGTGTTTAAAATGGTCTACAAAGCTATCTATTTTTAATGATCTCGGATGCTAGAAACCCAAGGAAGGAAAGTCAGATTTAAAAATAACCAGTGAACCTTTGCTTGGTATGCCATATTTCACAGTTTCTAAACTTCCCTGGATCACCTTTCACAATATCTTAAGAATTAGTGTCCCCAATGCTTAGGAATTAGACAAAGACAGGGAAAAGAAATGCACAGGGGAAGACATATAAAAAAGACGGCTAAACATAAGCTAAATGAATGACCAGATGAAGCCAAAGGTCAACCTACAGATTTGCAGGTGCATCTCAGACCATTTGTTCATGCATTTATTTCATTCAGTCAACAAAACCTTACCGAACTCCCAGTATTTGGCAGCAACTGAACTGGGTTGCTGATATTCCAGAAACTTGTTACCCTGTAGATCATGCTAGGAATGGCCATCGATCTAAAATTGTGGGTAAAAATAATACATTATATATTTAAAAAAAAAAGAAGAAGAAGAAGATAGCAGGAAGGGAAGAATGAAGGGGGGAAATCGGAGGGGGAGACGAACCATGAGAGACTATGGACTCTGAGAAACAAACTGAGAGTTCTAGAGGGGAGGGGGTTGGGGGGATGGGTTAGCATGGTGATGGATATTAAAGAGGGCACGTACTGAATGGAGCATTTGTGTTATACGCAAACAATGAATCATGGAACACTACATCAAAACTAATGATGTAATGTATGGTGATTAACATAACATAATAAAAAAAACTAATGACGTAATGTATGGTGATTAACAACATAATAATAAAAAAGAAAATAGATAAATTAAAATAAATAAATAAAAATAAAATTGTGAGTAAATCCTGTCATCTTTTTTCTGAAATCAAAAGTACATAATGGTCATTCTACTTCTGTCTTTCATTCATTGCATACCAAACAAAGTATTTGTTTGATTTAATCTGTACCAGGCATTTTCTATCCCTTTGGAGGATACCAAGATTAATAGAATCCAGGTACTGCCCTTAAAGAGATCCAGCCAAAGATTTCTAGTAATTCCAGTTAATAGTGACCAATACAATAATGATCACATACAACAAAATGCTATAATGGATACCAGTCAAAGGTGGGGAGGGAGGGAGGGATTTTTAAAGTTTGGAGAAGAAAGAAGAGGTGGCATTGCTCAGGGTCACCAAATATGTGTGTAGGAGTTTTCCAGACTAAGAAAGGGCATTCCTGGCAGAGAGCACGACATATGAGGGGCCAGGAGACAAGTATACGAGGGTGCTTTTAGACACCTGCACCCAAACTTTACCAAGCAAAGCTCGGACACTTAGGTCTGGTCCAAGAGCAAGTCTGCCAACAAGCAGAGAGCTATCTCATTTTACCAAGAGACTTAAACCCTGCAGTCCTTCAGGTTGAGCTGCATTTTGAGTGGACGTGGAAATGTCTGATGTCTGGAGACACACAGAGCATCACTATAATGCCATACTTAAGATTCCTTTGTCATTCCCTTGTACAAATATTTGTTCAATAGCTTTATATTAGTCCCTGCAGGATGCCAGGCACCGTGCTAGAGCCTCAGAGTATAAATCATGATGAAAATGGACATCCAAGGCTTTGAGAGAAGAATCGGGAGGCCACACAATACAATAAGTGAAATGTCAGAGAAACTCTAGAGCAGGCACTCTAGACCCAGCCTGGGAAGCTGGGGTCTAGGCCTTGGAAATGAGTTGCCTCATGGTATTGCATTGGGCAAACCTGCTTGGATGAAGTCCAAGCAGACCTAATATGCGGCATCCCCATCAAGCAGGTCTTGTCACCCAGAGTCGCTACATCTCCTATAGATATGTTTTTCCATCTGAAAGCACATTGACAGCAAGGGATTCAAGTCCCTCCTGCATGTGACAGAACTAATTCCAGAGTCACCGTTTTCTCTGTCAGTCTAGAGCGACCCTTGAATCTTGTTCATAAGGCTCTACTTGGAAAGGAAAACAAATGTGTTTCATGGAAAGGCTGTGACTTGACTCCATCATTTCTGTCAGGAGATAGAAA
The DNA here is from genome assembly GCF_011800145.1 of Mirounga leonina. Classification (NCBI taxonomy): domain Eukaryota; kingdom Metazoa; phylum Chordata; class Mammalia; order Carnivora; family Phocidae; genus Mirounga; species Mirounga leonina. The sequence continues at coordinate 16,677,396 of NW_023270464.1, forward strand.
ATTCAAGTGCAACTCCTGTATGTAATTACCCATCATGTCTTGAATACAAAATTACTGCTTTCACAGGGCAAACACATTCCACATACAAATACTGCAATAATATAGAAGGATAGTTAGGCAATAGATTTCATAAATGAAACAGACGAGTAGTAGAGACTCTTTTGCCACTATTTTATTTTATGCCTCATGATGATATATACACGAGGATAGGATTCACATTCTTTTCCTATGATCACAAACTCTCCCATCTTCCCTTATTCCCCATCATGGCTTCCTGGGGACCTGGAAGGAGCACTGGATGAGGAGTCAGGAAAAGTGGCTTCTTGGACTCCATCACAAATGACCTTTGGCGGGCAAAGTGATTTCATCCCTGCTCAGGGCTCTCCTCTCCAGCACGTGAAAAGCACGTGAATGGCGGCACCTAGCCCGCTGGGCTCCCAGCCTGCTGGGAAAAGCACTGGATTTAGATGTAAGAGGTTAACGTTGGTGTTCAGTGTTGCTGCTGACTGGCATATTACCTTGGGAAGGTCACATAAATTCGCTAAGACCAAGTTCATTCACCTGCAGAGGGGGCCTAATTCCACCTGCCTCATAAATTTGTCCTGAAGGACGTAATCTGAAGTGTTGCATAAACCACAGCTACTTATGGTAGCATAAGGTATTATTAATTAGGATCAAATAAGACCACGAGTAAGATCTTATAACTACCATGCTCTGAAGAGCATACAGTATGTGTGATATTGAATTTCTTATGCAGCCAACTGTGCTGTGTGCATTTCCCATAATCGAACTTTAAGTGCTAGGATATTTTAGGGCCACCTCCTTTTATCACAAGCAGGGGAAAGGTTGGAAGATCCTGAGCAGTAGGATGCTCAGGAAGCCCACATTGCCTTGCATTGGCCTATCCTAGAAAGATTAGATGACTCTATTGTTACAGGGAATTTTGTGTTCCCTTAGTGCCCACGGTTCTTGGTCACACTGTTTCAAAGAATGAAGAGGTAGACCAGAGGAAGAATGGTGGGCAGCAAAAGCAAAGTTTATTGAGCAAGAGTATAAAGCTTCCAGAGAGGGATGGGGTCCTGAGTGGGTTGCCCCCAGAGTTTCTAAGTTTAGGGGTTTTAATGAGCTCTTTCGCGGAACTTTCTTAAGCAATCAGGATGTGCTGAGTCATGCCAATCAGGGCTTTGGTCACGTATCTGTCTACCTATCAGGTTAATGTCCATGTCTGATGGTCTTTTTCTGCCGACATCTGGGGGCTTATATCCTAACTGCCCCTTGCCCGTGATATTGACAAATGCTTTGAGGTTAATTGTCTTACTTTAGAATGTTTTGCCGAAGTCATTTCTGCAAAGGCTGCAAAGCTGAATATCAGTGCGGTCCTGTCTAAGCTGCAAAACAGAATGTCAGTGCTGTTTTAGTGGAGCTGTCCTAACTCCGTATTTTCTTGTTGGGGACCCTGGCCCTGACTACCGAACTGTCCAACTCACTCCTAACCCTCAGACTCAGTGACTAACGAGTGATGGCCTGATGCTACTCCAGGACTGGGGAAGGTGGGAGGGAAGAACGGGGGGCTCCTTTCTGCCCCAGGGATTCTAAGGTTCAATAGCAAGGCGGGGGGCGGGGGGGGGGGCCACTCATGTAATCTTCCCCTTGCTCTGGTCAAACCAGTTCAGTGCTCAGGCCCAGACTTGTTCAACAAGAATCAGGTGAAACCCTTTTAGGCTAATGACACACGAGACTGAACTTCAGAGTGGCTTCTGTCGAAGTCTCTGCTTCTAAACTCAAGTGCATTCACTTCACTGCCTCCCTCAATCTGTCAGGCATTCTAGAAGCACTCAGCCTTCTCCAAATGAACCCACTGATCCACAGCACACTTGGCCAAAACGAGAGAGAACATGCCGTCGTCCACATATGGTCTAGCATCCCCAGCATGTGGGACGTCTTGAGCAGGTGCAGTAGAAATAGCACTCGTACCTCCCTGCTTTTGGTCTTGGTTTGGGGCATGGGCTGGGCAGTATTTACAGCACCCCATGCCAATCCAGAGCACCAGGACGCCGGCATGAGCTCTGCCCACGAGGTTCCCCAGTGTAACTTTTATAGCTCTGCTATAGTAGTTACTTTCTTAAAGGTCAAGATTTACATGTTTGTTTTGACTGGTGTTTCTTGGACTAATCCAGATTGGGGGACCAAAAAAAAAAGAAGAAGAAGAAGAAGAAGAAGAAATTGACACAAATAGATTAATAGTTTGCAAGTGAAATCTACAGCTCATTTTGGGAACTCTGCCACAAGAGCCTTGCTTTATTTCATTGAAAAGGTCAAGAAAGAGCAACATTTCTGTTCAGCTCAGGGTGCCCAGGGGGGTAAGAAGCAAGTCCCTGAGAAGAACATCTGGTTGGCATGCACAAAGGACCAGAGCACCTGCGCACTCCTCGTGTGTTTACTCTGTGACTGGTTGTCCATTATCTACATAAAATAGGTTTCGGGGCTGGAAACAGGCTGTTTGTGCCAAGAAAGTCGGGAATGATAAGGCAGCCTGTTTAGCTTGGAATTCTCCCCATCCCAGCATGGGCGGGCCCCGCTGAGCCAAGAAAGCTTTGGAACATTTTTCTGCCTCGCGCCTCTTTGCCGAAACCTCTACAAGTTTGGAGCTGGAGAGTGGAGGAGAGGCGTTGGGGGGCGAGAGTGTGGAGAAGGACTATGGGCCTCAGGATGCGGTTACGGTATTATTTATGCCTCTGTGATGATTTTCTGGCAGGGCTTTTCATTTCTTAGCCTCTGGAAGGAGTTGCACATATCAAAAACAACACCAAAACAAACCACTTGAACACCCACACTTACAGGAAACTTTACTCCAGGGGCCCAGCGGGCTTCTAAAGGAACAGGGAGGCCTGCCTAGTCTGCAGCTCTGCCGTTGGCAGCCATGGATGTCAGCCCTGAGAGCAGTTTATCCTGCCCTTCTTTAAAGCACTGTTGGTCTAGAAGGAAGCATCCCCCATGCAGACCCCTCTGGAAGCAGCCAAGGGTGCCCGCGCAGAAGAGGCAAACCCCCTCACTGCCGGGGGGGCCCCAAACCCAGCACGATCACCCGTTACCACCCTGAGCCAAAACTGAAGCAGGAGTCTGGTAGGTTCCCTGAAGGTCATCAGCTTGGGGACCATTTGAAGCCTAGAATGAAGATGTGAGAAGTGTGTGGAAAAACAAGAGTCTCATTTATTTGAGTCCTAGCTGAAGGCCAGTCTGGACAATTAATACTTGACATGCTTTTTTTTGGTACGTTCTCCGGACAACTCTATTCTCCTTATTTCACAAGTGAGGGAAAGAAGGCTTTGGGAGGTGAAGCAGTTCTTCTGGGGTCATGTTCCTCTGCCAGAAGGAAGCTCTGGGTTTCAACCCAGGTCTCTCTGACTTTTTCCCACTGCACTGAGTGGCCTGCCAAAGGTCGCCATGCATAGGTATCCTGTTGGCCTCCAAGTTTATTCCGAAAGGCCCAGAGTGGTGCTGAGTTACTTGTCTGTTTCTAATGGCAGAGGTTGCTCTCCATTTCTTCCCTCAAGTACCCTCATCTCGATTTGAGATCAAGAAGATTCCAGAACAATGGAGGGTGTGCTGCAGTAAAAGAGTGAGAAGTCCAGTCCTGCCTCTCCCACCCTGTGCTTAGGTTCTCATTCCAGGCCTGTTTCACGCCAAGACTGCAGCGCACGATGCCATATATGTTTGCTGCATTGGTTAAGGATGTTCAGTGCGACTCTAGAAAACAAGAGAAACAGACCAATGAGGACAAAGGAGGTAAAGCAGAGATGCAAGTAGCCGGTGAGACCCATTGAACACAGATACGGTCAGCGGAGCATACTCGCGCATACTAGTGGTAGGTGGGAGGGAGGGAATACTGAAAATTGAACTAAGTATATTTGAAGCATTCAGAATTCACCAGGCCTTGGGCGCCCGCGTGGCTCAGCCGTGAAGCGTCTGCCTTCGGCTCGGGTCGTGATCCCAGGGTCCTGGGATCGAGCCCCTCATCGGGCTCCCTGCTCCGCGGGAAGCCTGCTTCTTCCTCTCCCTCTCCCCCTGCTTGTGTTCCCTCTCTCGCTGTGTCTCTCTCTCTGTCAAATAAATAAATAAAATCTTTTTTTTTTATTTTATTTTTTTTTATTCTTATGTTAATCCCCATACATTACATCATTAGTTTTAGATGAAGTGTTCCATGATTCATTGTTTGTGCATAACACCCAGTGCTCCATGCAGAATGTGCCCTCCTCAATACCCACCACCAGGCTAACCCATCCTCCCACCCCCCTCCCCTCCAGAACCCTGTTTGTTTTTCAGAGTCCATCGTCTCTCATGGTCCGTCTACCCCTCCGATTTCCCCTGCTTCATTCTTCCCCTCCCGCTACCTTCTTCTTCTTCTTCTTTTTTTTTTTCTTAACATATATTGCATTATTTTTAGTATTTTTTTTTATTTTTTTTTAAATTTTTTTATTCTTATGTTAATCCCCTTACATTACAACATTAGTTTTAGATGAAGTGTTCCATGATTCATTGTTTGTGCACAACACCCAGTGCTCCATGCAGAACGTGCCCTCTTTAATACCCATCACTGGGCTAACCCATCCTCCCACCCCCCCTCCCCTCTAGAACCCTCAGTTTGTTTTTCAGAGTCCATCGTCTCTCATGGTTCATCTACCCCTCCGATTTCCCCCGCTTCATTCTTCCCCTCCTGCTACCTTCTTCTTCTTCTTTTTTTTTCTTAACATATATTGCATTATTTGTTTCAGAGGTACAGATCTGAGATTCAACAGTCTTGCACAATTCACAGCACTTACCAGAGCACATACCCTCCCCAGTGTCTATCACCCAGTCCCCCCATCCCTCCCACCCCACCCCCCACTCCAACAACACTCAGTTTGTTTCCTGCGATTAAGAATTCCTCATATCAGTGAGATCATATGATACATGTCTTTCTTTTTTTGACTTAATAAATAAAATCTTAAAAAAAAAAAAAAAGAATTCACCAGGCCTTAAGTTGGCCACTTACTGGGTACACCCATCTTGGCTCTCCCTGTGCTCTGCCTAAAACACACCCCACTTTCTCTCTTTCTCTCTCTCAATCTCTCTCTAAAAAAACAAAACAAAAACAAAAGGGAAGGCTTGTGTGTCAGAGAAACAGAGAGAGAGAAACTGTGATCCTTTAACCTTGTCTGCACCCACCATGGGTGTGTTCCTTCTCCATTCCTATCTCTTTCCCCTTGCTTCTCACTGTGTCTTTGAAACCAGTTTGCTAAACCATATGATGCAAACAGCTTAATTTGGCACGTGAGCCTTTATGTTCCTGACTCTGCAGTAGGCGGCATGGTAATGTACTTGGAGGGTACCATCGCTTCAAGGTGATCTCCCACTTACCACGTGACCTCCCAGTCTCAGCCCACCTTTAGCATTTTGTGCTTCTTAGTCTTCCGAACCTAGGAAATCCTGATGGAGTGAGTCAATGGCAAAGAAAAGCAAGTAAACACAGGAAGATTAACGTGATTTTTTTAAAGGACAATACTTATAAATGACTTCCTGAATGTAATCATACCATTGGAATTTGCATTCCCTTGTTTTAAAAAAATCCATTCAGTGTACTTTGAACTCAGTCTCTCCGTAGGTACTTTTACTATTCTCAAAGCCCTCTCAGCCACAGGGAGCCTATGTGACTGTTGCAGTGACCTTATGAGGTTCTCCCAACAGATATGATTCAAGTCAATAGAGAGAATTGCCTAAGGCTAAGTTTGCTACTAAAAGATGAGTCCCGACTTAGAATCCTAAACAAATATCCTTTCTGCTCTGCCATGTACACATGAAACGTACATGGATTCCTATTCCTGTGTGGTAGGAATTGAAAGCTAGGGAAGATAAAGAGAGGCAGAGAAAGGCAGAGAAAGAAGATGGGTGGTAACAAATGATATATTTATATTTTACATATATGGTATATATAGTACTGTTTACTGAAGTCCTATTTGGGCTCCAGCGATATTGTGTGTCTTATCCACAGTATCTCTTTTCCTCAAAGTGCCGGGAAATGTTATTCTCAATTCACACTTGGTGAAAGGAAGATTTAGAGGTGTTCCTGTTATAATGTGCCTGCTCACAAGTAGAAAACCCAGATGTCCAACCTAGGTCGGCTGATCATAAGACTTGCTTTCTGAGATGCAATCATTGTAAATATAGTTTCCAATTAAGAATCCATAAACTTTTTGAGTTTTTGAGTATTGTCTGTGTGTCAGGTGATGTTAAGCATTCTCTGTGTGCCATTTTAGTTTTCCTCATACCAATCTTCAGAGAGCGCCTCTAACAAGACATTTCATTCCCAAAAGAATAAAGTTTAGGTGTTAAACTATAAATGAAGGGCTTTAGACTTAAGAAGATGCAATGGGGGGCGGGGAGGACCTGGCGGGCTCAGTCGGAAGAGCATGTGACTCTTGATCTCAGGGTTTTGAGTTCAAGCCCCATGTTGGGTATGGAGGTTTCTTAAAAATAAATTTAAAAAAAAAGGAGAAGATGCAATGGGGAATGATCAAAAGACCCTGCTAAAATGAGGATTGTCTTTAATCCATGATGTTGCCTTTGGATCTCTTCCCAAGCAGGGTCAAGAAGAAAAAACTATGAACCCAGAGACCAGGATTTGTCTCAGCAGAATGAATTAGAGAAGGCAGAATGACCCAGCGGACCAAATATAGCATGCAGACCTTCTTTAGATTCTGCTTCTAACAAACCAAACATAAAAAGACATCGAATGTGGAGTAGGTATTAGAGGACTCTAACAAATTATTTGGTTTTTGTTTTGCAAGGTGTGATAATATTACTGTGAATATTTAATAAAATATCTTCTTTTTTTTTTGGTAATGTGTATGCACAAAATGGACAAAATTTACAGACAAAATGCACGATTTCTTGGGAATGCTCTAAAATACTTAAGCAAAAAAAAAAGATGAAGGAAATATAGCAAAAATGCTAATAATTCTAGTTGATAGGTAATATTCTCATACCATTCTACTTTTATGTGTTTGAAATTTTTTATTATAAAAAGGAAAGAAAATATGGTGGTGGGTGATGGGGTTTAGAGAGGAAGGGTAGAGAAGAGAGCTTGAGAAGGAATGGTCTGGAATGAAAGTGTTGGGGGCACCTAAAAAGACAGGAAAAATGCTAAAACCAAGACATGAACTCTGTGGGGTGAAGGGGATTTGTCTGAAGTTGCTATGTATGCATGTGATACTGTGACTTATAATAAGAAATATATATTTGGTGTCCATCCCTATTCTTAGTACAGAGCTCCTAAAACCCTGAAAATTTATGTTAATGAGGTGACTTTTGGAAAGCTCCTTTGTAATCCAGAGATGAGAGCTGGTTGCCAGGGGAACCAACCCTATGATTAGAGGGCTGAAAGTTTCAGTCCCACCCAGAGATTGGGTTCAATCACCAACAGGCAATGGTTTAACCAATTGAGCCTTTGTAATGAAGTCATCATAAAAAAAACAAAAGGACAGGTTTCTGAGAGCTTTCAGGTTGAGGAACAAGTGGAGGTCCTGGGAGAGTGGCATGGTCAGGAAGAGTAGGGAAGCTCCACACCCTTTCCCCATATCCTGCCCTCTTCCATTTGGTTGTTCTTGAATTAGATCCTTTTACAATAAACTGTTAATCTAGTAAGTGAGATGTTTCTCTGAGTTTTGTGAGCCTCTCTAGCAAATTAATCAAACACAAGGAGAAGGTTATGGGAAGCTCCTATCTATAGCTGGTTGATAAGAAGCCCAGGAGAAAACTTGGACTTGGATTGGCATCTGAACTGAGGGGAGAGTCTTGTAGGGACTGAGCCCTCAACTTGTGGGATCAGACCCTACCTTCCAGATACATAGTGCCCTGAATTGAGTTGAGTTGTAGGACACCCAGCTTGTGTCAGAGAATTGTTTGGTGGTGTGGGAAAAAAACACACATCTTAATACATCATCTCATTAAACCTCATCATCATGGGTCCCCTGGAGTATATGTAATTGTGCCCAAATGACCGATAGGAACACTAAGGCCCAGAGAGCTAAAGACCTTGGCGTCACATCCCGTGGGGCCCTGAGTCACAAAGGGGTGCAGATGGGTGGGGAGGAGAATGGAGAAGCCGATCAGGCAGGGATCCAATGGACCTTCTATAAAAGCAACACCAAGTGTTTGCATGAATCTTCACTTGAACAAGACACAAAAATCAAAGATTTAGAGAATTAAAGATGAATGTATTTGCTTGAAAAATGTAACCCAAAGGTGAATGAAAACATAAAGGAGAGTCACAAATGAGAGTACCCAATGGTGCTTTTCAAAGTTTCTAAACTTCTTGTCAACCTCAACCTCACTACAATTATTCCTAAGATCTCACCCACAATTGCATGCACTTTGCACCCAGAAATTCCGTCACATTGTAGTAGTTTGGTTATGAACTTGAAATTGCTTGCAGGAAGGTGGGGGGGTGGGGACATGGAGAAGCAGGCTGGAAAAGAAAGGATAATGTAATCAGGCAAGGCTGAGCCCCTGAGGTGTGGTCTTTGAAGAAGATGCCAACCCAAAATGCTGCGGCCTTGGAAATACGGCATCTGATTGAAGCAGGCTTCAAGTCATGTGCAGAATGGCCTCTTAATGGGGGGGGGGGGGGTGCATTTCCCTGCTTTGTCTTCTCCACTCGGGAAACCAATTCATACACACTCCTTGAGCCAGATGCAGAGTTCTACACTTGAGGCTCTTGTGTTAAGTTATCAGTGAATGTGATTAGCATCCCATCTGCTGCAACGTCAGAGCTTCCAGAAACTGTGTGACTTAAAAAAAATAATAATAAGGTTGGGTTTATGTTTGGCTGAACCCTTTGCTCACTGTGTGGCCTTGGGCCAGTCAGGTGACCTGCCTGTGTCCTGATAAGTCAAACCAGCTGGGAAATTGAGTAAGAGACAGGGGCCTCACTGGAAAACAGATGCTGCAGCGGAGCTGAACTTTCTTTTAAAGTAAATAAATTGGGGGCTGGCCCAAGGGGAGGAGGGAGTGGTGAGTTGTTTGAAATATTCAAGAGCAGCTCCAAGCTGAGGAACAGAGAGTGTTTATTAGAACCTCTTTCCAGCATGGTCAGCAGAGGTAGGGTCTTGTCTGGTCAAACTGGCTGCCCACTCCGGAGACCTCACACACAACCCCTTGGCACCCTTAGGGTCCCCAAAACCTCTGCGAACACTATTAGATCACAGGGGCCTCCCTTCAGACGACTTAACCCTTGAACTGAAGATCTCAAGGATCATGTCTGTTAAAATACCATTTCATCGAAGCTGTCCTGGTACCTTCTGAGGTTGCAAGCCCCCTTCACCCCGACACTCCCTACTCTCCTCCAGGATGTATTTTTGGCCAGCACCTTCCTTGCTACCCAGCATCTCATGTGGATTACTTCCATTCTTCCCCCACCCCCACGAGGATGTACGCTCCTCCAGGGAAGCGGCTGTAGTCCATTTCGTTCACACCTGTGTCCCCAGTGCCACACACGATCCCCGAGACTCATCTGTTTTCTCTGGGCTGCAAAGTCAGGAGGATGGAGGGTCACAGTTAAGATGCACGGGAAAGCCACTAGCATGTTTATTGAACAATTTGGTCCAGTCGATCTTTAAGTAAGTGGAGTACATCCTGTCAATGTTCTCAGTGTGACAGAGTGAATGCTCCTGACATCAGAGGAACAGACCTACCAGAGGTCCCATTGCTCACACGTGAATCACTGGGACTTTTATAGCTTTGTTCCTACCTCCCTGCTCCCAGGCTCACCAGGCTCCAATCCACTGTCAACCTGCAATCTGCAGGCTCTTCCTAAAATGCAAACCTGATCCTATGGTTCCCCCCAGGTGGTTCAGCAACTGTATGATAAACTCCAGCTTCACATAAGGCTCTTCTTGATCAGAGCCCAGTCTACCCTTCATGCCCTCGCTCCTGCCCCTACCTCCACCATACCCTCCCTGCCAGCCACACTCCCCCCGACCCCTTCCACTTCACTGGACATGCCATGCTCTCGAGGTCTTCAAACATTTTTTCTGCTCTTTCCTCCTTGAAAGTCCCTTCTCAACTGGCCCATGACTGCTGGCTTACCCCACTGTGCTGCAATACCAGCTCCTCTGTGGATCCCTCCCTGTTTATTGCTCCTCCTCCCACCCACCCCCACTCCACACAGGTCCCTCCGGCATCTGGGGACAAGCCCTAGGACACCGCTGCACTGTATTAGAACTGCTTGGATTTTCTCTTCTCTACTAAATGATTAAGGTCTCGGGACAGGAATAGAGTCTTTTTTTTTTTTTCAAGATTTTATTTATTTATTTGAGACAGAGAGAATGAGAGACAGAGAGCATGAGAGGGGGGAGAGTCAGAGGGAGAAGCAGACTCCCCGCCGAGCAGGGAGCCCGATGCGGGACTCGATCCCGGGACTCCAGGATCATGACCTGAGCCGAAGGCAGTCGCTCAACCGACTGAGCCACCCAGGCGCCCAGGAATAGAGTCTTACTTATCTCCACGCCAAGCCCAGAACCGGGCAAACGTACAGGCCCTCTGCAGCTATCAAATGAATGAAAAATCAAGTCAGTCTCCTTTCTCAGGTTTAAGAGTTCCCTGGCTTCCTTCACCATTATAGATCATCTTAATATACCGAATGGGTAGTGAAAAGCTGCCGCACCACAGAAAAACTAGCTCTTCTGCCGTCGGAGTTTCCAGCAGGTGTGATAACTCTGTCATTCTCTAATTTCCAGATAGAAAGTTAAGATTAGGGTTGTTAAAAGATAAACTGGGGCATATTAAAAAAAAATTTAAGAGTTTATTTAGCAAAAATTGATTCCAATCCGGCAGCATCAAACCAGAAGTGGTTGGGAGCACTCCCCAAACATGAGCTAGAGAAAAGACTTATAAAGTACGGAAACAGGGGCGCCTCGGTGGCTCAGTGGGTTGAGCTTCCAGCTCTTGATTTCGGCTCAGGTCACGATCTCAGGGTTGTGGGATCAAGCTCCATGTCAGGCTCCGCGTTCAGCGGGGATTCTGCTTGGGATTCTCTCCCTCTGCCCCTCCCCCTGCTCATGCTCTCTCTCCTTCTCTCTCTCTCTCAAATAAATAAATAAACTATGGAAACAAAGAAAGGAAAGTATTTGATTGGCTAGAGTTTGAAGCCTAATTGGTTGTTTATGATTGATTGTCCTCGGTGTTTAGATTTCATAACATTGAGGCATTTACAGGCTCAGATTTTGGTGTGCTTATGTAGGCCGCCATGGATTATTAGAGCCACCTAGGTCTAATGACCCTCCTTGTTTAATTTAACAGGAGTCTTGAAGGGCTAAGTCAGGCAGATGCTTACAACCCAGGTGTATTGCTAGAAAGCACAAATGTGTAGGTAACAGAGGAGGTGGAGAAGGGAGAGGCAGTGAGAGGAGGACTCAGACCAAGTACCATACAGCCCAGGGGAAATCAAGGCCTGTCGTGGGGTCTGGATCAGCCCCACCCAGCTTCATGCCTTTCAGAAGTCCCAGAGGGCTCTTGGGCCTTCTGGTGGCTTCTGAAGATTTTCCCAGCAACCCCCAGACAGGGAGAAATAGAAATCTGAGGGTAGTTCCATGCTTATAGTTCACCTGCATAGTGGGCCCTCCATTGAGAACTGGTCCCTTTGGGCTTTCGTAGAGCATGAGGTAATGCCGAGTCAGGATTTCATGAAGCTCACAAGTATCTACAAGATTCTTCAAGACTCCATTTTCACGCCTGAGAGTGTACATATTACAACATATTTTTAAGGGCTTGTCTTTGTTTCAAGATAAAAAGCTGCTCAGAAGAAGGAAAAAACATACACACACACTTTTTAAAATTCATTTTCTTTACAGTGGGAGGAGAGAACAATCTAGAAACAAGCGAGTAAACTTTACTTTTCAAATGAAATATATCAAAGAAACACTTGCTTTTCCTCCAGTCTTGGGGCTCACACGTTTCCTCCTGACACACAGGAAAGACAGCAATGGGAACAAAGACATGGCTATTCAAAGCCCATCCTTTTCTTCCAGAACTCAAAATTGATTAAAGATGAGGCCAGTTTCCTACAGAGCGAAGCTAACCATGGCAGCACGTGGATTCAGAAGAGCCTGAGCTGACTCAAAGACGGGCTGGGGGCCTTTGTCTTGCCAGCCTTCCAAACCTTCTCCATTCCTTGGTCCCTGGCCTGACACCACTCAGATTACTAAGACACTGTCTCTTCTTGCCTCTCGAACCTGAACTCCCCCTCACCTCCCATGCTGCTCAGGTCCAAGCTTGCTTCTGAAATAATGGGTCCAAGTGCCATGTGAGCAGGGACTGTGTGTTTCTCAGTCAACCATGCATTGGCCCCCAGATCCGGGCCAGCACCCAGAATGGAACAGGCACTCCAGAAATGTTTGTTAAAGAATAAAAGCTAGACTGTATGGATTTTCTTTAAGATTCTTGATCACTTTGCTACATCTTTAGACCATGAGAATGTAGCCCTACACCCCAGGGTGCATTCTTCCAAAACGCCTCTGCAACTGTTGTTTTCCAATGGACTGTGGAAAAGAATAAAACCCAGGAACCAGAGAGAAAGTAAGAGAGAACTTGCTTACGTAGCCCCAGGCTCAGCAAACCCACTGGTGCAGTTGGAACAACTCCCAAAATGCACGTCCCAGAAGGGATTACTATGACCTTCATCATTCTTTTTATACAAAGTGGCAGGTTTGCTTTTGGGCTGGTCTTGACTCATTGATCTACCCAACAGATGATATCTCTTATTTAAAAAAAAAAACAAAAACGTGTTTTCAAACTTCCTTTATCTATTCCACCTCCTTCTTTTTTAAAGACCTTAATTAATTTAGACCAAAGTTTTCAATATTCTCCAGTCTTCTTTAGGTACCATCATCAAACCCCTTCAAAGGTCTTCGTATTAGGGCTGCCATAACAAAGTACCACAGACTGGGTAGCTTAAACAACAGACATTGATTTCCTACGGTTCTGGAAGCTGGAAGTCTGAATTCAAGGTGTCCGCATGGTTGGTTCCTCCCCTGACATGTAGATGGCCACCTTCCCTGTTGCTGCATAGTACCTGCCTTCTGTGCCTCTGTCTCTGGGTCCAAATTTCCCATTTGCGTAAGAACGCCAGTCATATGGCATGAGGGTCCCCCCCCAAAGACCTTATCTTCACGTGATTGCCTCTGTAAAGACCTTATCTCCAAATGAGATCACATTCAGAAGTACTAAGGGTGAGGATGCCAACATATTTGGGGGTGACATGATTTAACCTGTAACAGTCTTTCCATATGATTTGAAACACCTGGGTTGAGAATTAGATGGGCAGCATAGAGAAGCTGTTTTTTTTTAAATCCCCACAATGCTGAAAATTAACTTATTGTACAGATCACCAACGCCTTCCTCTCCAACTCCCAAACTAAAAAATAATACATACATACATACATACATACATACATACATACTACATCCCTAAATTCTAACTGCCCTGTATTTTTTTATTTCTTTTTAAGGCTGTATTTATTTATTTGAGAGATAGAGCGTGAGTGACAGGAAGAGGGAGTGAGAATCTGAAGCAGACTCCACGCTGAGTGCAGAGCCCGACACGGGGCTCAATCCCTCAACCCTGAGATCATGACCTGAGCTAAAATCAAGAGTCAGATGCTTAGCCAACAGAGCCACCCAGGTGCCCCCCTAACTGCCCTTTAAAGCAACCCAAGGGTGCCTGGGTGGCTCAGTTGGTTAAGCGACTGCCTTTGGCTCAGGTCATGATCCTGGAGTCCCGGGATCGAGTCCCGCATCCGGCTCCCTGCTCAGCAGGGAGTCTGCTTCTCCCTCTGACCCTCCCCCCTCTCATGTGCTCTCTCTCATTCTCTCTGTCTCAAATAAATAAATAAAATCTTAAAAAAAAAAAAAAAAGCAACCCAAGCTTGCCTGCTGAACTTCCCCATTCCTGATGGATCAATAACCCTTTCTCCTTGCTTCTGTGTTATTACACCCAGTTTCTCTACATTAGGCCTATCAGCTTAAAGTAAACCAGTGGGTTTCACTATTATTAGGTAAACCCAAGCAAAGACGAGTGCTTTCTTGACCGAGGTCAGTAAATTAGGCATGAATTGCAGTATGCAGCCCATGAAGCCAGAAAAAAAAAAAGCAGGCCCACCCCCAAGAGTTCACACAGAGAGTAGCCAACACATCACATCTGGACTGAGAGGCAAGAGCCAAGCTGAGGGGGTGAACTGAGTTCAGTGGTCATAGAAAGGCACTGACAAATGACATGCAGCATTCCAAGATCAGAGTCAAGCTCAACCTTCACTTGGAGAGAGGTTTGAAGAGTTGCGGTGGAGACCTCCAACTCGTTCATCCTGCTAGACGGAGTTCTGCCATCTTGGGCTAGTTTAAAAGACCATTGGGATGTGCCAAATATCTCTCAGATGTCCTTCTGTTTCACCAGTACTTAGCCACTTAGCTGCTGGCCACAACAAAATTGCACATCTTCGTTACTATCGCAGCCCCAGAGAGGAGGTGTCAAGGCAATAGTAACAATGCTCCTGAATCTCTCAGGCACTCAACAGGGCAACACACACCCTGGGGGAAGGTGTGCTGTTCCCATCTATGACGATAGCAAATAAAAGGTAAAAAGCAAGACTGAACCTACTAGTCTAAATATCTGTGCTGAACCCTCAAAGATTGCTCAGAAGGTACTTGAAGACATCACAAATGGCTCTTCTTCCAAAATACTAAAGTTTCATAAAAAACTTTAGGACAGCAGGAGAACACATTTCACAGCGTGTACCTTAACAGTATAAAGATTAATAACAGAAGAAAACACTGACCATGGTCTAACACTTTGCAAATGTTATCCTTTGCTCTTCAAAACAGCATTTTGAACTGGGCAGAGCTGGTATTATTACTATCAAACTGCATTCACCGAAAGGGCTGTTTCCTGATCAACATAATTTCTACGATAGAAGATGCAGATTTCATAAGCCTGAAATGTCTCCATTATTCAGAAAATGCTAGATGCTGATTTTTTAAATTTATTTTTAAAAATCTGAATGAGAGATTAAACAAAGGAATATGAGCACACAGATTTTCTTGCATAGAGACAATAATAAGAATACTTTGAAATTTCACCAAGTCTTCCCAGAAATTCAAGATTTTCACCTTAGATTGGACCAGTCACCATGAACAAAAGTCTAAAAGCGTAAGAGAGAGAATCTCGCGACCTTTTAGAGGGGAGGTAAGATTCTGCAGCACTTCTAGATGCCTTAAACACAGACATTTTGCTTTGACAAGAGCTGTTTTTCCAGAAGAATTCATTTTTAAAAACTGTCTGGCTTTCAAAATCTGCATTTCTATTTTGAGACTAGGGGAAGATATTTTTATCAAAATTTTCAAGTGTTTCAATGTGGGTTCAAGTGCAGGTGAAGAATCGGTATAAGAGGGGGTTTCTGCTTTCTCTCCTCTAGAAGGAACCACAGGCAGCAATATCTGATGTTGTGTGGGTGTCCTCAGCTCTCTATAAAGGGTCTCTCCCCCTTGGCTTATTGACTTACATTATGGAAATATCTGTATCTTTGGGCTCTACAGCAGGCTTCTCATTAGAATTATTTACTGCTGCCAAGTCACCAGGCTTATGTCACCAGGACCCCAATTCAATCACTGAATACAAATAAGCAGGCATCTGCCCAGGGGCCAAAGGGGAAGCTCTCATCCCCATTTGCAGAGTCACAGTCTGAAGTTTTCATGCTCGGCTTTGATTTATGTCTCATGATTCAGGAAAATGGACTGACCTTAGAATCCTTGTCTCATTCAGTTGACCACCACTGCCAAATGGATTTGGAAGAAGGGGCAATCTATAATGACCACCCTCTTGTATTAAAGAAAAAAAAAAGTTCATCCTTCTCTGCATGGGTCAACTCAGGCCCATGCCAGCTCTTACTTCCTCATTACTGCCCTACGCCTAACAGTAACCTTGTAGCTAAACAAAACCAGCCGGGCAATTACATTTCAAACTTCTCTTGGAATCTAGACTCCATGGTAACCCTACACCTCTCACCACTGACCTCCTAGGGAGGAAATTGGTGTCCTCTGCTTTTGGAGGAAGTGAATTACACCCTAGAGGCCCTGGGTCACAAGCTGACATTCCATTCTGTTTGTGGGCAAAATGGGTTCTTTTTTCATTATTTTGCTATTGACACCAGGAGGCAGTGATTTCATTGACCTAAAAGTGAAGTCACCAGCATTGCCTCTTTAAGAGAAAACGATTGTTAAAAATGCATTTGAATTATGGCCGGTAAAGAGATGCCAGGCGTATTGCTGATTGCCTACATTCTTTTTCAGCATGTGGCCTGACTTCCTATTACAGATTTCATCAAGACGTTTGCCAGGATACACGCCATGTATTGAAACATACATCCTTAGAGAGATTTAAAGAAAATAAAAGTCTTTAACTCCCCAATATGAGCAAAATGGAAGGAAAGGGCTTGTCGCTTTAAGCCAGGGCTGATGGCATCAGCTTCAGAGGTTTGACTTTTGTTCCTGTATCCGACAACAACTTTTTCGGAGTATTGGGCAAGTCACTCTCTCCCCATATTTGTAATCAGATCGCAAAAGACGCCCAAAAACTATTTCAGCACCCATAAAAAGTATTTGTGAGGATTTCTTTTTAAAATAAAGGAATTAAGTCACACTGCAAATGGGTCCTGGGTTTCTGTTTAGGGTCATGAAAATGATCTGTGGTTACGTGTCCGCAACTCTGTGAATGTGCAAAGAAAATGAATTGTGTGACAGTGAATTACAAGTCAATGAAGCCGCGACATTAGCAAAAAGAACTAAGTTGTAATGATGCTGTCATTATCATACAATTATTTTTAAGAGCTAAACAATTCAAACAACTCTTGACATAATAGGACTACAATTTGGCAAGGAAATATTTGAAAAAATAACTTCAGTTTGACCACCTCAGCAATAAATTTTTTATATTTTCCACTGAGGGGGTGCCTGGCTGGTTCAGTTGGTGGAGCATGCGACTCTTGATCTTGGCGTTGTAAGTCTGAGCCCCATGGTGGGTGTAAGGACTACTTAAAAATAAAATCTTTAAAAATAATAATAATTGGGGCGCCTGGGTGGCTCAGTCGTTAAGCGTCTGCCTTCGGCTCAGGTCATGATCCCAGGGTCCTGGGATCGAGCCCCGCATCGGGCTCCCTGCTCCGCAGGAAGCCTGCTTCTCCCTCTCCCGCTCCCCCTGCTTGTGTTCCCTCCTTCGCTGTGTCTCTCTCTGCCAAATAAATAAATAAAATCTTTTTTTTAAATAAATAAATAAATAATAAAAATAAAATTTCCCACTGAAATGAAGAATAAATTTTTGATCTGTACGTGGAGGTAACACTATATTGTATTATTGCTATAATTTTATTTAGCCAGGCCTACCTGCTTATTATAATCCGAGTGAAAAACATGAGCCTTTTTGTTAATCAGGTCAGTATCTGCCTGTGAGGCCCAGGATAGTGAAGGAACAGCCAGCACCCTTCTTCCGGGGTAAAGGAGTCATTGCATATGGTGTATATGTCCCTGCAAGACTTGTAACATGATTTTTAACTGCCACAGCAGATCTGTTATATGTCAGGTGGGACTTTAAATTGGTCCAACCGTTTGCAAAAGAGAAATAGCAATAGGTATAAAAAAAAAATCCTAAAAGATATCCATATGCTTGACCTTGTTGTCACATGTGTAGAGATCTATCCCAATGAAATAATGCAAAGAACAATGACCAAAAATGTGTATCCAGCATCACTTCTAGTAATAGACTTTAGAAAACAACCTAAGAATGTATGTATATATGTAGAAGTATATATTGGGGAAAATTATGAAAATCCACTTTATGGTATAGTATGCAGCTATGAAAAAGTTTTTTATTATGTTAAAAGAAAAAAGATAAAGAGTAACTGTATATGTACTACAACAGTACATATTTTAAAGGTACAACACGCTGGTTTTCAAGGTATAGCCACACCTTTACTACTCTTTCCTTTTAAGGAATGGAGCGTAATGCCTCTTTCCTCGAGTGTGAGTACCGCTCAGTGACTTGCTTCTCATGAGCACAACGTGGTAAAGGTGGTGGAATGTAATGCCCAGTCTAACTGCGGTTTCCATGTGGAGTTCAGTCCCCACACTTTCTGCCTCTCATCACTCACTCTGGAGGAAGCCATGCCAAAAGGCTGCCCTGCAGAAATAGAAGGCACCTGCTATGTGGGGACACTGAGGCAGCCTACAGAGAGGCCCACATGGTGAGAGACAGAGGCCAGCCAACAGCCACATGCATGAGCTCAGAAGCAGATCCTTCCCCCATTTGAGCCTTGAAAAGATCGCAGCCCCGGCCAACAGCTTGGCAGTGGCATCAGGAGAGAGGCCGCCCAAACCCCACCCACTGCCCCCACTAAATCACTCTGGGAGGCTCCCCCAGCAGAAACTCTATGAAAAATTATTCTGCTGACTTGCACCTAGAGCTCATTTGTCTCTCATGGGAAATGGTTACATGAACTCAAAACCTGTGTCCATCTCCATCTGCCTCGATAGGATTTTATTTTTTCAAAAAATCCTCAAATTATGGCAGTTGTTAGTGGCTGTTATTTTAAGCCACTAAATTTAGGACAATCTGTTATGGAGAAATAGATAACTAGTACATATAATAGAGGAAAGAATTACGGGAAAATATACTAAAGTGCAAACGGGTATTTTAGTCAGATGGCAAAACATTTCCCCTCCTTTTGTCTCTGCTTTCAAGTCATCTGTAATTGAAAGTTTTCAGTCCAGCCTGGTTGAAAAATATTTTAGTTCCTTTATGATACAAACAGCAATTTAACTCCTCCCCAAGCCCTGTGTATCTAAAGGATGTAAACTTCATTATTTTGGAGAGGGGAGGGGGATGGCTGTCCCTTTAAGACGTAGCTGCTCTCGACACAGACATGGATGCATATGCTGTTCCATGCTGTTCCTTTCTAAAGATGCTACTGACTGAGCAAAAGCAGGGCAATCAGTGAACTGTTTTTCTTGCCCCTTCTGAAGTTTACATTGATGCAGCTACATTCTGTTATCCAGCACTTCTTTTGACAAATGTTATGGATTGGTAAGCTAGCCATTTACTAGCTTTGTAATCTTGGGCTCAACCTCTGTACCTTGGGTTCCCCATGTGTAAAATGGTAATAACTGTACTTTTCTCAGAGTGGTTGTGTGAATTAAATGAAATAAAACACGCCAACAACAGACACATGAAAAAGTGCTCAACGTTGCTTGGCATCAGGGAAATCCAAATCCAAATCTCAATGAGATACCACCTCACACCAGTCAGAATGGATAAAATTAACAAGTCAGGAAACAACAGATGTTGGCGGGAATGCGGAGAAAGGGGAACCCTCCTACACTGTTGGTGGGAATGCAAGCTGGTACAGCCACTCTGGAAAACAGTATGGAGGTTCCTCAAAAAGTTGAAAATAGAGCTACCATAGGATCCAGCAATTGCACTACTGGGTATTTACCCCAAAGATACAAATGTAGGGATCCGAAGGGGTATGTGCACCCCAATGTTTATAGCAGCAATGTCCACAATAGCCAAACTGTGGAAAGAGCCAAGATGTCCATGGACAGATGAATGGATAAAGAAGAGGTGGTATATATATACAATGGAATATTATGCAGCCATCAAAAGGAATGAGATCTTGCCATTTGCAACGACGTGGATAGAACTGGAGAGTGTTATGCTGAGTGAAATAAGTCAATCAGAGAAAGACATGTATCATATGACCTCACTGATATGAGGAATTCTTAATCTCAGGAAACAAACAGGGTTTCTGGAGTAGGGGGTGGGGTGGGAGGGATGGGGTGGCTGAGTGATAAGACACTGGGGAGGGTATGTGCTATGTTGAGCGTTGTGAATTGTGCAAGACTGTTGAATCACAGACCTGTACCTCTGAAACAAATAATGCAATAAATGTTAAGAAAAAAAGAAGAAGAAGAAGAAGAAGAAGATAGCAGGAGGGGAAGAATGAAGGGGGGGAAATCGGAGGGGGAGACGAACCATGAGAGACTATGGACTCTGAAAAACAAACTGAGGGTTCTAGAGGGGAGGGGGGTGGGAGGATGGGTTAGCCTGGTGATGGATATTAAAGAGGGCACGTTCTGCATGGAGCACTGGGTGTTATGCACAAACAATGAATCATGGAACACTACATCAAAAACTAATGATGTAATGTATGGTGATTAACATAACAATAAAACATTAAAAAAAAAGAAAGAAAGAAAACACGCCAAACATCTAGTACAAGGCCTGACATGGAATGGCCCCTTGGATGGTGGAGACCATGGGCTGAGGAATCAGAGCGGAGGGCAGGGGAGGGGAGCTGTTCTGTCCTGGCAAGTGCTACCAAACCAGGCTCACTGGGTTTGTAGACACCTCGATCCATAACACAATGCATGTTTCAGGAAGAAGTCTTCTGCTGACTTGCACCTAGAGCCCGTTTGTCACTGCTGGAAAATGATTACACGAACTCAAACTTGTGTCCATCTCCATCTGCCTTGATAGGATTTTATTTTTTAGAAAATCCTCAAATTATGGACATTTATTTTGATCCCATCTAAAAATTGATCTCTGTGCTTAGGAGGGTGCGATTCCAGCTCTCGCAGAGCCAGGAGGCGTGATGGATCAGGCACTCAGGGTGCAGTGAAGAAGTAATTGGGTGAGAGGGCTCATTGGCTGATAGGCCACTGAGGCTAATTATTCTTTAGCACCAAATTGCATTCAATCACAGCTTGGACTGTTTCGCTCCAAAGGTGGGTGTGTTCATAATAAGGCCTTTAGCCCAATTTGTCCTTCAGGGCAAAGGACATTTTTGGTGTTTAATTAAAGACGTACAAAAAGGTGTAAGTGTGCAAACTTGGCTAAAACGGAGTATTTTAAAAGAATCAGAAAATGCTACTTTTACTTAGGAAATCACACATATTTGGGTTATACAGAGTGGTAATAATTATAATCATGATGACATTACCAGGAAGGTGGGCTGCAGTGTCCACTAGGGCCTAACCAAGAAAGACAACCAACACACGAAGTAAGGAGAATCTCACCAACTGCGTTTTGGAGAATTGTGCCTTCTGTCCCCCAGAAAATAGACCATCTGAGCCCTGTGAGTGCTGAATGTTGACTCTCCACAATCAGGAAAAATGAAGATAAATCTAAACTCCTAAATAAAGTAAATATTATCTTTGGAGGTATAAGCATCAAGCTGCTCATTAAGACAGATAGTATTGATATCACTGGAGTTAATCAATTCATTTCATTGACCAGATAGACCTAGGTCTAAGCAAAGCAGAAGACAAGGGAACATACTGGAAAGAAAACCTGCTTCGGGATTCAGCTAACTCAGGTTCTAGTCCTATTTCTCACACTGACTAAATGTATGATGTTAGTTAATTCTCTTTACCAACTCTGCTGGAAAATGGTTAAATGATCCCAAAGCTTGGGACCATTACCATTTGCATTGATAGGATTTTATTATTTTAAAAATCCTCAAATTTCAAATGCTATTTTTGTCCCTAACTAAAATCGACCCCTGAATTTGGGAGGGTACGATTCCAACTCCTAGCTCTCTTCTGTCCAACATGTAGAGGGTACACTAGTCCAGAAGGACTTAATTAAGTATAAGAATCAGAATCTCCTGAAAATATTGTCAAATTCTCAAGCCAAATGTTATTCTAGATACCTTGAGTCTCGCACTTCTGGGGCTGGGGCCTTGGCACCTGTTTCTGGAAAACTCTCTCTACAGGGTTCTGAGACATGTTAAGAACCAAAGGCAGGATGAACTCTGGATGTCATCCATTCCCATCATCCTAGGGGTCTAGACCACCTTGCCCATTAAAGTTCTCGACAGCTCACTTCCCTTCCTCCAAGATTGGTCCTGGAGCCCTCCTATTGGGAAGAACTTCTCAGGTATAGAGAAGGCCACTCTCTCACAGCAAGGTCAGGCAAATGTCTGGTGTTGCCCTGAAAATGTGCAGTCTGAATGAGAACCAGTAGCAGAGAGCATTCTGCCCATGTGTGTCCATACGTACATACGCAGAGCTGCCAGGAAACATCACTCTGCTCCTTAACACTGTTCTGATGCTCAATTCCTGGTCAGTTAGAAGATCCAATGTCCTGTTCCACTGTGAGTAGGGATCTAGGACCAGATGACAGGAGGGCAACATGTGAATAATTCCGGAACATCCAAACATGGCAGGAGTTACTTCTTTGCATCAGTGATACAAAGCCTGAGCTGCCCCTACTTATCATGCAAGGAAAATGACAAGAGAATGATGGTGCCATTTAACCAAGGCAAATCGCTCCCACTATGCAAACAAAGAAAAGACATGAAATGTTGAACCAGGGCTCTCTTTGTTAATACTGAACATCTGCATACAGAAAGAAACATGAAGGACTGATCAGCAGAGAGAAGCCTGGGACTCTCAAACCTCCATCCGTAACACATCAATCTTACTTATTGTTCCCTTTTGAATGAATATTAGCCAAGCACCCATCTATGGGAAAGGGACCCACGCCTCCCAAGTAATCAAACTGGAAGAGGTTATTACATTTGAAAATAAAGCGACTCACAGTATTCAAAAACACAAAGAAGCATATGAGTTTGAAGTGCTCTAAAGTGGTCCTGACTACAGCAAACTCCACGGGCATGTGACACATTCAGTCACTCAGGGTGCCGCACTCAGAAGGCCCCACGGTTGGCTTCATGCTCTGTTGTCACTGTCTTAAAATTATTAATACTTTTTTTTTAAAAGATTTTATTTATTTATTTGACAGAGAGAGACACAGTAAGAGAGGGAACACAAGCAGGGGGAGTGGGAGAGGGAGAAGCAGGCTCCCTGCTGAGCAGGGAGCCGGACATGGGGCTCAATCCCAGGATGCTGGGATCATGACCTGAGCTGAAGGCAGACACTGAACCGACTGAACCACCCAGGCGCCCCAATACTTTTTTTTTTTAAGTAGGCTCCATGCCCAGTGTTGAGCCCAACATAGGGCTCAAACCCACGACCCTGAGATCAAGACCTGAGCTGAGATCAAGAGTCAGAGACTCAAGGCACCTGGGTGGCTAAGTCAGTTGAGTGTCTGCCTTGGCTCAGGTCACCATCTTGGGGTCCTGGGATCGAGTCTTATGTGGGGTTCTCTGCTCGGGGGCAGGGGGTCGGCTTCTCCCTTTCCCCCTGCCCCTCCCCCAACTAGTGCGCGTGTTCTCCCTCTTTCTCTCAAATAAATAAATAAATAAAATTTTTTAAAAACAAAAAAGAGTCAAGGCTCAACAAACTGAGCCACCCAGGCACCCTGAAATCGTTAATACTTTTTTTAACATGGGGCCCATATTTTCATTCGCACTGGCCCCCAGAAATTACATAGCTGGTCCCAGTCATGGGAGTTGTTCAGAGGAATAAAACATTAAGGGTATTTTTCACTAGATGAGATCTTAGCTCTTAGAATACATAGTATAAGCTAGGTTGCCTGTGGAGGGGCTGCTTTCACCATTAGCAGTTTGCACGACTAAGATGTGGACTCCAGGCTGACCAATCCCAAAGCCTGTGACCCCAAGGCTGGGAGGTAATGTGACTTCCTGAGACGCAGAACGACCAGCCACCCAGACTTAAGGTCTCAAGCTCTCTCCTAGTGGGAACTGGGTCTGCCAAGGCAGCAAACACCAGCCTTAGAAAATGACTCTGGCTGCCAGAGGGGAACCTGCTAACATTTCTACCCCACCTGGAACTGGGCAAAGAACCACACCACAATCAGACAACAGTTATATCCTTCTCTGCCAGATTAAATCCAGTCCACAGCATTGGCCAGCATGGCTTTCTCCATAAAGCCCCACAGCCCTTGAGGGCTAACCACGGGAAAACCTGTGAGCGCAAAGGCAGTTTGGGTGAAGGGAGTGGAGAGCTGGTTGGGAATGCAGAGGCCCAGGCTCAGAGTGGAGATGAAGGTGACCAAGTCCGGGCTGATTCCGTTCCTCCTCTCCCCTTAGGAAGCATCTAAATATGAAACACAAACCTTGAGTCAAATCTATAAGGTCCATTCTGGGGAGAGGGGCAAGAAGAACATCTGATGAACACGAGAACCAGGGCTTCATGAGGAGGCATGGCGGCAGATGCCATACAGTGTCACAAGAGCAAGAATGTGATGGTCACACGCACCGGGGGAAGGAGGGTTGACATAACACCCTGAGTGGGCAATTCCCAGAAAGAAAGCTGCAGAATTCACAGCTCCTAGAAGGTGTTCCCCCTCACAGCTAGCCATTTTGGAGGGCTCCATGTCAGGGCTTGGCCCTGGAGCTACTTGCCCAAAAGAATGCCCCGTGGCTACTACTGGAAAATGCCCTTGAGGTAACCCAGAGGAGCAGCCCCTTTTGGTGCATTTGAGCAAGAAGACACTGGAAATGTCTGTGAGACTCCTCAATAAAGTTGCCAGAAAAAATACAGGACGCCCAGTCAAATTGTAATCTCAGACACACGATGAATGGTTTTTAGTAGGAGGACACAATATTTGGGACATCCTTATAATAAAAAATTACTTGTTACTTATCTGAAATTCAAATCTGACCACATGCCCTACATTTTCATTCATTACATCTGGCAGTTCTACTCAGGGAAAGCATCCTACTGTGGCCCTTGACTCTCTTCTCCCTTGGCCCATCTCATCCCTCAAGTCAGAGAACAGACTTGGACTCTAGTATAGCAGGATATTAAAAGCCTCTTGGATCCAGGCAGGAGAGGAATACACACACTTCTCTCTCTATCCCCCATCAGTTATTGCCACACCTCCCCACCCAGTGTCTAGTGCATGCCTACCGCCGAACTGTGACGCTACCCTCCTTGCTTCCCTCCCATTAAGACTGAAACCAGCGCCCAAGGAGGGGCCACTCAACAGCCAAGGCATGACAAGCCACAGGCTACAGCATTCATGCTTCTCATCGCTCATTTCTTCAACAAATGCATTAGAGACAAATGGATGGAAAAGACAGACAAGATCCCAGCTCACACAGCTCAAAATCTAGTTGAGGGAAGAGTCAAATGAATAAACAAGACATGTCCTAAAGCGGTGAGAGATACAGAAAATTAAACAGAGTGATGCAACAAAGTGAAGGGGGGTGTGGGGTTGGGTGAGAGTCGAGGCTACTTTAAGCCCTATCGTCAAGGAAGACACCCTGAGGAGGTGGTAGGCTGGAGCCTAATTAAAAGAGTCAAATATATATGTGGATCCAAGACAGACTGCTCCAGACAGAGAGGTTCATAAGTGCAAAGACACTGGAGCAAGAGGCTTAATACGTCCCAGAAAGACTGAAGACCAGCACATCTAGAGGAGGGAGAGAGGGAACATTTACGGATGCAAGCAGAGGCCAGATAAAATGGAGGCTTGGGTCCCCAAAACATCAGAAACAACTGTCTTCCTACACCTGAAAGACCAGCTCCCAGAGAACCCTTTATCTACCCCTTTCACAGGACCACATAAGTAACAACTGTAAGGTGCTGTGCCCATTGCCTCACAGGAAAGGGAAGGGCCAGGCAACATCAAGGCATCTGATTCCATCCTGAGCTGCCGTGATCCTCACTCACTGTACCACAGCCTGCTTCCCACCAGGCACTCTCCCAGCCACCTACAGTCTCACCCCATTCCTCCAGCAGTCCTGAAGATGGGTGCTGCTTTCCCATTCTGCAGATAAGAGCACTGAGGCTCAAAAAGGTCAAGCTACAGAGCAAAGCCACCCAGCCCTCAAGCAGCAGAGTCAAAGTTCTACAATCCATGCAAGTTTGTAGCTCCTAAGCTCATATTCTTTCTGCTAGGTTACACCCTGATCCTTCTGCCCAGCTGCAGGCTTTGACCCCACACCCTACAGGTCCCACTGTCCCCGTTCACATTCACTGCTATCAGGTCCCACCACCTCCGGCAATCACCTCCTTCCCCCACCCCCATGCCTTTTCAGATCCAAGAACCTTAAAGCAATGGAAGAGTTGTTGGAGACAAAACAATGGTTTTCAATCAACTTTGAAACTTACTTTCCTCAACTCTTTCATGACCCAAGGTGGATCATTAATTTCATGCAGTTTTAATGATGTGGTTTTTAGCTTTTACCACCTATCAAACGCACCATTTATATGTGAGCCAATTTGCCTTGGTGAGGGATCTTATCTCTCTTACCAATGATGTCCCCAACCCGAGGATGCTTCCCAAGGGCTAATGGAAGAAACACTCCCAGCCTCCATACGAGCTGCTACCTGACCAGGTGCCGAGAATCTGGAATAAAGTAGGCTACTGGTGGTGATCCGCACATATAAGGGGTAGGGATGCAGAAACCTCATTCTACGATGTCATTGTGTTCTCATCACAATGGGCCCATTTGCTTGGTGCTTTTGTGTCCTAAAGTTTATCAGTTGCAGTCTGACAGAAAGAGCACAGTTCTCGAGTCAGCACACACAGACGCGTGTCCCCACTCTGGCCCAGTGACAACCCTCGAGTCTGTTCCACGCACGGAGCCTTACTTCTCACTGGCCAATAATAATAGTGGCTTCCTTCCCTGGGCCAGTGCACTGAGCCATAGTGGGCTAGACTCGGTGTGCCTTATGCCTGAAACTTACGAAAACTCTCCCAGGTGTCATCTGCTATTTTGCCCCCGTTTTAAAGATTAAGAAACTGAGTCTCCAGGAGATGAAGTAACTTGCTGAGGGTCTCCTACTGAAAAGGTAAATGAGCCAAGTTTCAAGTTAGGGTCAGTTGGCCAACCAAGTCCAACCCCATCTCAAATTCATGACCTCCCTTACAGAGCCTTGCAGATGCCAGGTTTTGGAGAGAAACAGAGGCACACACAGGGAAGGGGGGAAGAGCTATAGTAAAGGAGCCAGAGGAGGCCTGCGTGGTCCTCCGAGGCCAGACACCGAGTAGTGCATCCCCATGTATGGGCCTAGCCTGCAAGCAGACCCTGCATACGTGGGGCCCACCCTCCGCAGCCGGCCTGAGCCAGCCATGCCAGCACCACCACCAGGCAGACTCCCAGGCCTTTCTATGGCCTTCTTCTGCGAGATCAGCAAACACGCTTCCCCGAACATGGCCGGGCCCACAGAGGGTCCCAGGATTCCGTGCAAGGGAGACAGCAGTCAGAACTCCTAACGCGTCCGCTTGGGCTGCAGAAGTCCTGCCAGACCGACAAACTACTCTGTTTCTCGTTGCTCTTCATTTAGAATTCATTCTGTCTCTCTTTCCATGAAAGATAAACCAAGAGCTGCCCTTCACAGCTGTTTTCTCTGCGGTCATTCCTTCTCACCGCCCAGCTACTCTTTCTTTGGGGATTTGAGCGATGTAATGTTAGTCCTATCAATTTCATTCAGTCCCTCCAAGGTAGTCTACCGGGACTAGGGAGGCAGCCTAGCTGAATGCCCTTAACCATTTGTGCACTGTGCAAGCCAAAGGGGGCAGGGAAGGAAGGACGTAGAGAGCAAGGTTCCAAAGAAGAAGAAGAAAAAAAAATACCTTCTGGCACTGAATCTGTGGAAAGTAGACAAGGAAGAATGAGGATGGCAGCAACTAGGAGTGTGCAAATCAGCTTAGAGCAGACCGGGGTCAGTGGCCCGCCTCCAATGGGACACTCAGCCTTAGAAACACAAAGAGTAGATTCACCCAGCAAATTATTTGCTTGTCAAGAGGGAGTCCACCCTTTTGTATTTTACGTAGCTCTATCTGGCCATTTCACTGTGCATAGGCTTCGGAGGCCCTATATGCATGACGGAAGGTGTTCCTACACCACATGGGTTGGGGGTGGGGAAGATAGACTTGGCGTTCCTGAGAACTGAGTGAAGTGGTCAGCATTTGATAAGCATTAACTCACAGCAACCCTGAAAGGCAGACACACTGATCACCAGTTTTCAAGAGGGTGAACTGGGGCTTCTTGGGGTTTTGGTAACTTGCCAAAGACCATGCAACTGAGAAGTAAAGTAGCTAGGTTTAGAATCTAGGTGAAACTAGTGGTTCTCAAACTGGATGCCTTTGTTCCCTGGGGAACACCGGCAGTGTGTGGAGATACTTTTCATCATCACGGCTGGGCTTCTGCTACCAGTGGCTAGTGGGTAGAGGCCAGGGAGGCTGTTAAACATCCTACAGTCCACAAGACAGCCCCTGCAACAAGTAATGATCCAGCCTGCATGCCAATTGGGTCATGGTGGAGAAAACTGGGTCCAAATGACTCAAAGTCCATTAGCCACAAGGATTGTGGGTGTCACCGAAGGAACACGAATCATTCAGAATAATTGTTAAAATTGCACATGATGTTTGATAATTTTCATTTCTGATCAGGGTGGCCTTGGTGCCTCCCCAGTTTAATGGGGCACATGGAGAAGAGAATTTCCAAGCCTCCACAGATGGTTTCCATACATAATTATAATGGTTTGTCTTGTAGAAACCATGTGGACAAATCCTTAGGCAAAGCCTTGAGATTTCATCTCCAAGCTCTTCCCTGGCCTGAATTAAATTTTCTCAACATGTGGCATTTTTAAAATGGTGGTGGTGGGGGGGGGAAACAAACAACCCTCCCTGCATGGAAAATGAAACATTTTCAGGTGTGGCCAAGGAGACCTCACCCAGAACTCTTCAGAAGCCTCTGCGCTTTATCAGCCCTGCGGGCTCGAGTCAGCCTGATGGTTGCCCAGGCTCTCCTTCCTCAGCAGCCCATGCACCCCCACACAGGTGTGGAGCTACCAGGGCACGTCCTTCTCTCCTTGGAGGAAACTGCCAACTTAGAGACTAGGAAGAAAAATCACCTGGAAAGAGATTAAGGTTGGAGAAAGGAGTACTCACACAGATGTCTGGAAATAGAAGGGCCCATCCAGTGAGGTAAAAGTCGAACCCCCATCCTGGCAAAGGGGGGGACCCTTCTTGATTGGGCTCCATGCAGCCCACCCCAGATCCCCCCATACAGACTGCCTCCCGGCCCCCTGCAGGGCCTTTGGCCATGCTGTGACTCTCTGGAAGGTTCCTTGAGCCACCCTGACTCATAGGCCTGGGCAGTCAACATTCTTTCCTCCGTGTTCCTATAGCACTGGGGTTTTCCGCGGTCGTAGTGCTGGGTTCAGCTCCCTGCCAGAAGCTTATGTTCCTCGGGCACAGAGCCTTCCCCTTACACATTTCCGTCCCCAGCACCGGCAGATGGTGGAGCTACTTTACGAAGATGCCTGAATGAAGAAGAGGCCATGGGGACTTGTAACAACTGGTGACAGATACCAAATACTAACTCGATGACACTTTCACGTCAAGAGGCTTGGGAGTCAGAAAGCTTAGGTTCACACCTCAGCTACACCACTTACCTTATGCCTGTGACTTAACCTCTCTAGCCCTCAGTTTCCTTATCTGCAAAACGGAAGATGAAAAGCAATGCTCATCTGGTAGGATTACGGTGAGGGTCAATGAGATAATGCATACAAAGCATTTAATCAGCACTAGGCCTGGAGAAAACACTCCATTTCAAAAAAAAAAAAAAAAGCCTCCTTTTTGGGGAAAGATGACCCCATGGACAGTAAGGGGCATTTTGCTTTAGTTCCACATCCATGAACAGAGAATTCAACAGACTCGCCCAGAACCCCAAAGCCCCCCTCTCCTTCGCCACCCAGGGGAGAGGGGTTTGCAACAGGGTTCGGTGCGCTGTCTGTGGCCGGAGCTTGGCTCTCAGATGCCCTCAGTAACCAGCTGCTGACTGAAGGAAAGAGAAGGTCCCACACATTTTCTAGCAAGGGCAAGCCAAATGTGAGCAACGACTGGGGTAGCTGAGATATGGGGGGTGGAGCCACAAAAATGGGCATGATCTGTCCCAGAAGAAAGAGAGCCTTATGTCCTTCAAAGACATGGCTCATTCCTTGGGTGTCACCAGTTTCCCATGAAGCAAGCCATCCCATCTCTGTTCAAGGGAATGAGTTGAAGCAAAACTACAAAACGCTGTCTCTGGAGTCCTACTGTGCCCCTTCCCTCTTCCTCCCTCCCCTGTGTCCTGGCCACCCCTGCCTGCCCCGCTCCCTGGGACCACCTTCTCTGGTATCCGCCGGCTTCTCAGGAGCTCTTAGGGGGAGGCAGGGGGATGTAACCAGACCAGGCAGGCGATGCTATCCGCTGCCCCCGGTGACTGGCACTTTGACTAAAAGCCTCCTCCCTCCTCTTGCACTGTGATTGAGTTTCCCCCTCCTGGCCCCCACCCACCCCTCTCCTTAGAGGCAGTGTCTGTGCCAAAGCGCCGGGAGCTCACCACCCCCCAGCCTCGCACCCGCAAATGTGAACAAGCCAGCTTGTCTGAATTAGGAAATCTCTCCCAGTTGGGCAGGCAGCCCTGTCAGCCCTGGGCGTGCTTGGGGAGAGGGACCAGAGGGACCTGCTTGCGGGCAGTTCTATGCCTTGAGTCCCTGGGATTCTGGGGTTCGAATGCCCCGGGAGGAGAGAGAAGCCTTCACAGGGATCTCTCCACTGATAGATATTGGGGCCGTGCTAAAGGCAGTCCTCAGTGCTGGGATCTGAAGGAAGCAGGAGGCCCAGTGAACACAGAGCAGCCCCAGAAAAATGGTGATGAGGGTGGGGAGGGAGACCAGTGCTCTCAGAGGAGCTGGGGCCCTAAAAGTCACCAAGAACCCCCTACTGCTGATAATCTGCAGGCAAAGGAAGCCTCAGGGAGAGAGAGGGTTGCCCAGGATAGAACCAAAGCCTCTGCTTTCAACCTTCCCCCAAAAGGCTAAAGAAGCTGCACCATCAGATACAATGTTTGCTTCTTACCATTTCCCCCAGTCTCCTCATGCCAATGGACTTGTCAGCCAGCCAGTGTGGCCACTTACAAAAATGGCTTAGCCCAAGCTAAATCACTGCTGAGGACGACTTCAGCACAGCCTTGCTTTTTTCGCCAAAGACAGCTCAGCAGCATTCCACCCAAATGTCAACAGAAAACCTCGCCATTTCATAAACCCGATGTCTTCATTTTATTTCCACACAATAATAAATTTAGAACTGACACCTCCAAGGAGAAAATAAACCACCATTTGTTGAGATCCTGCCCTGTGCTGGCCCATCCCATACACCACCTCATAGAATCAGCACATTGCCTGGGGCAGAGGAGGGGGGAGGCGGGTTTCTCTCTCTCCCCATTAACCCCAAAATTTCATGGCAACCTGGGAATTGCTTTCCTCTCTGTTGCTTCTACAACATTTCAAAACACAGTATAATCAACCCGTCCTCCGGGTGGCCCACAAAGAGGTAGCCTCAGTGTTCATGTCCAGTGTGAAGCCCAGCATGATTCTTAACTTCCCCTTCCACAGGCTACTGGAAGGAGTCGGTGGTTCTGTGACCTCTGTGATACAGAAATGTCCCCAAGGCTGCAAACGGCAACCTCAAACGCACACTCGGGTATCAATGGCACCACCGAGTGACTGTTAAACTGTATCCGACGGCAGGTGCTGTAATTCAGCAACAGTGTCGATTAAGAAAGTTTTCATAGGCTATCCTACAAAGATAATCAACCTTGTTTCTGAATTGCAAGTGATTAAGTCATAGAATTTTAGCTCCGAAATGTTCTCCGTGCTTGATGAACTTGACTTGAACAAGATTCGCTTGACTGATCTTCATAAAGATCCTATGCAGTGATATTATTACTATGCCCACTTTAGGGGTGAGGAAAGTGAAGCAAAGAGTAAGTGACTCATCCAAATTCACAGGATTTAAAGCTACAGAGTTTAGCTCCAAAGGTCCCTTAACCTCTATGCAAAATTTCACCTTCCTAAGATGTTAATATATTTTATTCAGAAGAAGCTTAGAAAATGTTCTCTGGAAAGGATCCAAGATGAAATCTAATATAGCTTCCACTAAATTTGAATGAGAAAAAGCAGGCCCTCCTTCATAACCTATTTACTCTTAGTTTACACATTAATTCTAACAAGTTGCCTTGCTTCCTGATCAACACACACAAAATGCAGGAAACTATAGAGAGTCAGGAAAGCTGTTATATAATAGCTAACAGCCTAATATAACAGGGAAAAAGAAAAATCAACATATAATGGCAGGCTGAAGATGCACAGCAATGGGGATATGTGTATAAGGACAAAAGCTCTAGAATCACTCAGCACAAAACCTGATTGATGTCCATCACCATGACCTCCGGTTATCAAGAATATAGCAAGTTATGTTATATTCTATTTAAGAAGGCAGGCATGAGGGGGGGCGGAGCAAGATGGCAGAGGAGTAGGAGACTGGGATTTCGTCTCCTCTCAGGAATTCAGCTGGATAGGGATCAAACCATTCTGAACAACTACAAACTCAACAGGAGATCGAAGAAAAGAATAGCAACAGCTCTCTGAACAGAAAAGCGACCACTTTCTGGAAGAGTCATATTCTATCCCTTCATAGTAGTTACCCATATTTTTGGCATATATATATAAGTTGTTTTCTTTTTAAATTTTTGAGATAGTTTCTTCTAACAGATCAAAATATACCCTAAATCTCTAGTGTATGGTTTTTTTCTACTCCTCTGCCTGATCACATTCTCTCCCTTTTTTTTTCTCTTTTCTTTTTTTAAATCCTCTTCTTTCTTTTTTCAAACAACTTCTTATCAATTCCTTTTATAAAATTTTTTATAATCTCCATCTTTACAGTCATATTCCATCCCTTCATCATATCACCCTTATTTTTGTACATATATAAGTTTTTCTTTCGTTAAAATTTTGGGAGACATTTTCTTCAAACAGACCAAAATACACCCAAAATCTAGTGTGTGGCACTGATCTATATACCAGCCTGATCATATTTGATCACATTCTGGTTTTTTGTTGTTGTTTTGTTTTGTTCTGTTTTTGTTTGTTTTTATCTTTATCTTTTTCTTTTTCTTTTTTCTCTCTTTCCCTTTCTTTTCCCACTGCTTCAGGTCTTTTCTGATTTGTTTAGAGTATATTCTCTGGAGACGTTGTTACTCTGCTAGCATTTTGTTCTCTGATTAATCTATTCTCCTCTGGACAAAATGACAAGACGGAAAAAATCACCTCAACAAAAAGAACAAGAGGTAGTACCGACTGCCAGGGACCTACTCAATACGGACATTAGTACGATGTCAGATCTAGAGTTCAAAATCATCACTTTAAAGATACTAGCTGGGCTTGAGAAAAGCATGGAAGTTATTAGAGAAACCCTTTCTGGAGAAGTAAAAGAACTAAAATCTAACCAAGTTGAAATCAAAAAGGCTATTAATGAGGTGCAATCAAAAATGGGGGTGCTAACTGCTAGGATAAATGAGGCAGAAAAGAGAATCAGCAATATAGAAGACCAAATGATGGAAAATAAAGAAGCTGAGAAAAAGAGAGATAAACAACTACTGGATCATGAGGGCAGAATTCGAGAGATAAGCAATACCATAAGACGAAACAACATTAGAATAATTGGGATCCCAGAAGAAGAAGAAAGAGAGAGAGGGGCAGAAGGTATAATGGAGCAAATTATAGCAGAGAACTTCCCTAATTTGGGGAAGGAAACAGCCATCAAAATCCAGGAAGCACAGAGAACCCCTCTCAAAATCAATAAAAATAGGTCAACACCCTGACATCTAATAGTAAAACTTACGAGTCTCATAGACAAAGAGAAAATCCTGAAAGCAGCTCGGGAGAAGAGATCTGTAACCTACAAGGGTAGAAACATTAGATTGGCAACAGACCTATCCACAGAGACCTGGCAGGCCAGAAAGGACTGGCAGGATATATTCAGAGCACTAAATGAGAAAAATATGCAGCCAAGAATACTATATCCAGCTAGGCTGTCATTGAAAATTGAAGGAGAGATAAAAAGCATCCAGGACAAACAAAAGCTAAAGGAATTTGCAAACACAAAACCAGCCCTACAAGAAATCTTGAAAGGGGTCCTCTAAGCAAAGAGAGACCCTAAAAGCAACATAAACCAGAAAGGAACACAGACAATATACAGTAACAGTCACCTTACAGGCAATACAATGGCACTAAATTCCTATCTTTCAATAGTTAGCCTGAATGTAAATGGGCTAAATGCCCCAATCAAAAGACACAGGCTATCAGATTGGATTGTAAAACAAGACCCATCAGTAGACGAACAATGAGAGACAATGGACTCTGAAAAACAAACTGAGGGTTCTAGAGGGGAGGGGGGGTGGAGGATGGGTTAGCCTGGCGATGGGTATTGAGAAGGGCACATTCTGTATGGAGCACTGGGTGTTATGCACAAACAATGAATCATGGAACACTACATCTAAAACTAATGATGTAATGTATGGGGATTAACATAAGAATAAAAAAATAAAAATTAAAAAAAAAAGACCCATTGATATGCTGTCTGCAAGAGACTCATTTTAGAACCAAAGACACCCCCAGATTGAAAGTGAGGGGGTGGAAAAGCATTTACCATGCTAATGGACACCAAAAGAAAGCTGAGGTGGCAATCCTTATATCAGACAAATTAGATTTTAAACCAAAGACTGTAATAAGAGATGAGGAAGGACACTATATCCTACTTAAAGGGTCTATCCAACAAGAAGATCTAACAATTGTAAATATCTATGCCCCTAACATGGGAGCAGCCAATTATATAAGGCAATTAATAACAAAAGCAAAGAAACACATCAACAACAATATAATAATAGTGGGGGACTTTAACACCTCCCTCACTGAAATGGACAGATCGTCTAAGCAAAAGATCAACAAGGAAATAAAGACTTCAAATGACACACTGGACCAAATGGACTTCACAGACATATTCAGAACATTCCATCCCAAAGCAATGGAATACACATTCTTCTCTAGTCCCCATGGAACATTCTCCAGAATAGATCCCATCCTAGGTCATAAATCAGGTCTCAACCGGTACCAAAAGATTGGGATCATTCCCTGCCTATTTTCAGACCACAATGCTTTGAAACTAGAACTCAATCACAAGAGGAAAGTCGGAAAGAACTCAAATACATGGAGGCTAAAGAGCATCCTACTGAAGAATGAATGGGTCAACCAGGAAATTAAAGAAGAATTAAAAAAATTCATGGAAACCAATGAAAATGAAAATACAACTATTCAAAATCTTTGGGATGCAGCAAAGGCAGTCCTAAGAGGAAGGTATATAGCAATACAAGCCTTCCTCAAGAAACAAGAAAGGTCTCAAGTACACAACCTAACCCTACACCTAAAGGAGCTGGAGAAACAACAGCAAATAAAGCCTAAACCCAGCAGGAGAAGAGAAATAATAAAGATCAGAGCAGAAATCAATGAAATAGAAACTAAAAGAACAGTAGAACAGATCAATGAAACTAGGAGCTGGTTCTTTGAAAGAATTAACAAGATTGATAAACCCCTGGCCAGACTTATCAAAAGGAAAAGAGAAAGGACCCAAATCAACAAAATCATGAATGAAAGAGGAGAGATCACAACCAACACCAAAGAAATACAAACAATTATAAGAACAGATTATGAGCAACTCTATGCCAGCAAATTAGATAACCTGGAAGAAATGGATGCATTCCTAGAGATGTATCAACTACCAAAACTGAACCAGGAAGAAATAGAAAACCTGAACAGACCTATAACCACTAAGGAAATTGAAGCAGTCATCAAAAATCTCCCAACAAACGAAAGCCCAGGGCCAGATGGCTTCCCAGGGGAATTCTACCAAACATTTCAAGAAGAATTAATACCTATTCTTCTGAAACTGTTCCAAAAAATAGAAATGGAAGGAAAACTTCCAAACTCATTTTAGGAGGCCAGCATTACCTTGATCCCAAAACCAGACAAAGACCCCATCAAAAAGGAGAATTACAGACCAATATCCCTGATGAACATGGATGCAAAAATTCTCACCAAAATACTAGCCAATAAGATCCAACAGTACATTCAAAGGATTATTCACCACGACCAAGTGGGATTTATCCCTGGCCTGCAAGGTTGGTTCAACATCCGCAAATCAATCAACGTGATACAATACATTAACAAAAGAAAGAACAAGAATCATATGATCCTCTCAAGAGATGCAGAAAAAGCTTTTGACAAAGTACAGCATCCTTTCTTCAGAGCATAGGGATCGAGGGTACATACCTCAATATCATAAAAGCTATCTATGAAAAACCCACAGCGAATATCATTCTCAATGGGGAAAAACTGAGAGCTTTCCCCCTAAGGTCAGGAACGTGGCAGGGATGTCCACTATCACCACTGCTATTCAACATAGTATTGGAAGTCCTAGCCACAGCAATCAGACAACAAAAAGAAATCAAAGGCATCCAAATCAGCAAAGAAGTCAAATTCTCACTCTTTGCAGATGATATGATACTTTATGTGGAAAACCCCAAAGACCCCACCCCAAAACTGCTAGAACTCATACAGGAATTCAGTCAAGTGGCAGGATATAAAATCAATGCACAGAAGTCAGTGGCATTCCTATACACCAACAACAAGACAGAAGAAAGAGAAATTAAGGAATCAATCCCATTTACAATTGCACCCAAAACCATAAGATACCTAGGCATAAATTTAACCATGGAGGCAAAGGATCTGTACTCAGAAAACTATAAAATACTCATGAAAGAAATTGAGGAAGACACAAAGAAAAGGAAAAACGTTCCATGCTCATGGATTGGAAGAACAAATATTGTGAAGAAGTCAATGCTACCTAGAGCAATCTACACATTCAATGCAATCCCCATCAAAATACCATCCACTTTTTTCAAAGAAATGGAACAAAGAATCCTAAAATTTGTATGGAACCAGAAAAGACCCCGCATAGCCAGAGGAATGTTGAAAAAGAAAAGCAAAGCCGGCGGCATCACAATTCCGGACTTCCAGCTCTATTACAAAGCTGTCATCATCAAGACAGTATGGTACTGGCACAAAAACAGGCACATAGATCAATGGAACAGAATAGAGAGCCCAGAAATGGACCCCCAACTCTATGGTCAACTCATCTTTGACAAAGCAGGAAAGAATGTCCAATAGAAAAAAGACAGTCTCTTCAACAAATGGTGTTGGGAAAACTGGATAGCCACACGCAGAAGAATGAAACTGGACCATTTCCTTACACCACACACAAAAATAGACTCCAAATGGTTGAAAGACCTCAATGTGAGACAGGAGTCCATCAAAATCCTAAAGGAGAACACAGGCAGCAACCTCTTCGACCTCAGCCAAAGCAACTTCTTCCTAGAAACATCGCCAAGGGCAAGGGAAGCAAGGGCAAAAATGAACTATTGGGACTTCATCAAGATAAAAAGCTTTTGCAAAGCAAAGGAAACAGTCAACAAAACCATAACACAACCGACAGAATGGGAGAAGATATTTGCAAATGACATATCAGATAAAGGGCTGGTATCCAAAATCTATAAAGAACTCAACAAACTCAACACCCAAAGAACAAAGAATCCAATCAAGAAATGGGCAGAAGACATGAACAGACATTTTTCCAAAGAAGACATCCAAATGGCCAACAGACACATGAAAAAGTGCTCAATATCACTCGGCATCAGGGAAATCCAAATCAAAATCTCAATGAGATACCATCTCACACCAGTCAGAATGGCTAAAATTAACAAGTCAGGAAATGACAGATGTTGGCGGGGATGCGGAGAAAGGGGAACCCTCCTACACTGTTGGTGGGAATGCAAGCTGGTGCAGCCACTCTGGAAAACAGTATGGAGGTTCCTCAAAAAGTTGA
Organism: Mirounga leonina; assembly: GCF_011800145.1. Taxonomy (NCBI): domain Eukaryota; kingdom Metazoa; phylum Chordata; class Mammalia; order Carnivora; family Phocidae; genus Mirounga; species Mirounga leonina. The sequence goes on from NW_023270464.1 coordinate 16,715,173, forward strand.
AAATAGAGCTACCATATGATCCAGCAATTGCACTACTGGGTATTTACTCCAAAGATACAAATGTTGGGATCCGAAGGGGTATGTGCACCCCAATGTTTATAGCAGCAATGTCCACAATAGCCCAAGTGTGGAAAGAGCCAAGATGTCCATCGACAGATGAATGGATAAAGAAGAGGTGGTATATACATACAATGGAATATTATGCAGCCATCAAAAGGAATGAGATCTTGCCATTTGCAACGACGTGGATGGAACTGGAGGGTATTATGCTGAGCGAAATAAGTCAATCAGAGAAAGACATGTATTGTATGACCTCACTGATATGAGGAATTCTTAAGTGTAGGAAACAAACTGAGGGTTGCTGGAGTGGGGGGTGGGGTGGGAGGGATGGGGTGATGGGTGATAGACACTGGGGAGCGTATGTGCTCGGGTAAGCGCGGTGAATTGTGCAAGACTGTTGAATCTCAGATCTGTACCTCTGAAACAAATAATGCAATATATGTTAAGAAAAAAAAGAAGAAGAAGAAGAAGAAGGTAGCAGGAGGGGAAGAATGAAGCAGGGGAAATTGGAGGGGCAGACGAACCATGAGAGATGATGGACTCTGAAAAACAAACTGAGGGTTCTAGAGGGGAGGGGGGGTGGGAGGATGGGTTAGCCTGGTGATGGGTATTGAGGAGGGCACATTCTGCATGGAGCACTGGGTGTTATGCACAAACAATGAATCATGGAACACTACATCTAAAACTAATGATGTAATGTATGGGGATTAACATAAGAATAAAAAAATTTAAAAAAAAGAAGGCAGGCATGAATGTACAAAACACATTTGACAAAGATTTCCATCAACAAAGTTAAGATACAAAAGTTTTTTATTTTAAGGGAGTGAATTCGTGGATTATAATCATAGAATTTGATATATGCCATATAACATATGTTGAAAAGAATTAAATAAAAATAAAACTTACATGGATGATGATTTTCTAGACAAAAAAAAAAAAAAGAAAGTATTTAGGGAAAATTACCTGAAGTCTTCAGCTGGGCTAACATTTAATGAAGATTGCTAGGCTGAAAAGAAAGTTTCATCCAAAAGAAATAGTCTACATAGCTCACTGCATCTCTCAGTACCTATAAAAGTAGACAAGGAAGGAAAAAGAACAGCTTGATCAGGCAGGGGATTTCAAGAAGCTTGTGAAGGGGAGCATCACAGCATAATGTCGAGGGGATTCCCACCCTTACTGGATGATTCTGGTCCTAGTGGTCAGTGGTATCTTAGTATGTTCATTTCTAGGTATTAAAATTTATGGAAATTTTGAAATAGAACTTATGATAAAAATACCTGGCAAATATGCATGAGGGAAACTATGGAAAAGGGAGTGAACCGGAGGGAAAGGATTAACAGCTGGATTGTGAAGCACTGTGTCGGCTTTTGTAGGACAATTTGATCCTTACCCGTGTTTTTGCAGACTTAACCCTGAAGATAGATAAGGGGTTTTTAGGACCTCCATGTACTCATTTCTGATACAAGAGTGTTCTGAGTTCAGTGTTCTTGGCTTTTACAATTGTCCACTGTACCACTTGTATTTTAGACTTTAGCTCCATTATAGGATGGAAACTAGTCACTGATTCTTACAGGGGTTTTATACCAAAATAGAATTTAATCTGAGAGGCCCCTTCCTGCCATCTCCTCACCTTCCTTCAGCCCTTCCTCCCCATCCCAGGGGCTTCTCCTGCACTTATCTGGCCTCTACTCACGTCATCTTTTCATCAACCTTAAACCACAGCGCACCCCATCTGGTAATTGGGGACATTGGAAACGACATCTGAATGTTCCAGATTCCCTGGTACTTTTAAATTAAAAATTGAGGGACACCTGGTGGCTCAGTCAGTTAAGCGTCTGCCTCTGACTCAGGTCATGATCCCAGTGTCCTGGGATAGAGTCCCGTGTCGGGCTCCTTGCTCAGCGGGGAGCCTGCTTCTCCCTCTGCCTGCCTCTCTCTCTCCCTCTCTGACAAATAAATAAATAAAATTTTTAAAAATAAATAAATAAATTTGAAATTGATTAACAAAATAGGATATGTATATACCCAAAATACGCATAAGAGACAAAGAACCCTAAACTAAAGAACACCCATGGACTCACCTCCTAGTTTCAGAAAATGAACAACAAAATGGTCTCTGAAATCCCTTTTGGTGCTTTTGAGATACCATCCATTCCTTCCTCACCAATGTAGCCATTATGCTGAATTTTGCTGTTCTGAATCATTTTACCACATTGTTTATATGCATACTGGCAATTTCATTTTTCATGTTTTTAAATTATAATGACATGAATGATAACAGTATATATTCTTCTATCACTTGCTTTTTTTTTTTTTTTTTTTGTACCTCAGTATTACTTTCTTGGAGTTCAACCAGGGTGCTGCACTTAGCTATAATTCGTGCTGTGAAATATGCCATCATATGACTATCCACACATCCATCCTATTATTGATGAAGTTAGAGTTATTTTCAACTTTTGTTATTACACATACTGCTGTCATGAACATTCTTGTTCATTCCTCTTGGCTCACACATGCAGGAATTTCTCACAAAACACTTCCTCTTCCATTACTGTAGAATGTTCTAGTTTTCTCCTTGTCTAGTCCCACGGGGTTTTATTATTTTCTTACATAGTCAAAGACTGCTTATATTAAGCCACATATTTTTATACCCTTAATTTGCTCTTATATCTCAAATCTTCCACCTGGGATCATTTTCTATCTGCTTATGTTATGTTCTTGATAGTTTACTAATTTAAGATACGTCTATTAGGGGGAAAAAGTTTGTGTTTATGTTTGTATGAAACATCTTTCATTTGTCCACCATTTTTATAAAAGATATTTTGCTGGGTATATAATTCTAGTTTGTCAATTTCTTTTCCATAGCCCACAAACTTATATTTTTTTCTGTTGTTATTAAGTAGAAGTCTGACTGTCATTCAAGATATTCAATACATTCTCTCATGCTTCTTAAAGATTCCTCTGTCTTAGGTAATATCTACTTTTTCTCAGATGTTTCTAGATGCGGGTTTGTTTTCTTTTGCTCAGAATTCATCTGGATTCTCACTGTCTGTGCATTGATGTCTTTCAAAGTTCTTGAAAATTGTTAACCATGTCAAATATTGATGCTCTCTCATTTTTCTCTTCTCCTTCTGAAACTTGAATAAGCAAGACCTATGCTGCAAGATCTCAGCCTATCCTGCATGTGTATATGTAATCAGCATTAGTGAGGTACAATTTATACACAATAAGATTCACCTACTGCATGTGCATCTTTCAGTGAGTTTTGAAAAATGTACACAGTTGTGCAACCGCAATCATGAGAATTATGGAATATCCATCACCACCGAAAAGTCTGTGGCCCTTTGCAGTTAATCCCCTACTCTGCCCCTTGATGCTTTGAAGCCCACTGATCTGCTTTCCATCACTATCATTCTGGCTTTGATAGAATTTCACAGAAAGGGAAAATTTCACATACTATATATATTCTTTGTGTCCATATTCTTTTCCTTGCCATAATGCTTTTGAAATTCATCTATGCCATTGTGTATATCAGTGGTTCCTCTTAACCTTTTTATTTGAGAAGAATCCCTTTTCATTGTTATACTACGAGATGTTTACCTATTCACACATTGATGAACATGTGGGGGGTTGGTAGTTTTTAGCTATTATGAAAACAGCTGCTCTGAACATTCAAGTACAAATCTTTGTGTGAATACATGGTTCCATCTCCACTGGGTAAATAAACTGTTTTTCCAGAGTCCCTGTGCCATTTGGCATTCCCACGGTCGTGTATGAGAATTCCTGTTGCTACATAGCCTTACCAACACTTGCTGTGGTCAGTCATTTTAATTTTAGCCATCCTAATAATGCATAGTGGTATTTCATTTCCTTATGGGTTTTTTTTTTAAGATTTTATTCTTAAGTAATCTCTACACCCTATGTGGGGCTCCAACTTACAACCTGAGATCAAGAGCCACATGTTCTACCTACTGAGCCAGCCAGGCACCCCATTTCATTATGGTTTGATTTTGCATTTCCCTAATACTAATAATGTTCAGCATCTTTTCATGGGGCTATTTTCCAGCTGTACATCTTCTTTGGTGAAATGTGAATTCAAACTTTTGTCCATTTTTTAATCATGTTTTTCTTTTCTTGAGCTGTAAATGTTCTTAATTTATTCTGCATACAAGTAGTTCATTGTTCGGCATTTATTTTCTCCAGTTTATTGATTGCCTTTATGTTTTCTTAACAATGTCTACTTAGGAACCAAAGCTTTTAATTTTGATGAAATGTGACTTACCATTTTTTTCTTTTATGGTTTTATGTCCAAACTATGAGTTCTTTGACTACTCCAAGATCACAAAAAAATCTGCTGTTTTCTTCTAGATGTTTTGGGACCTTTGCTCTTATATCTAGATTTGTTTTCTGCTTTGAGTTGATTTGGTGCACACTGTGACGTAAGAGCCAGGGTTCACTTTTTTAATATGGATATCCAATGGTTCAAGTGAGCATTGCCAAAAAATTGGTCCTTTCCCTATTAAATTACCTTGGCAACTTTGTAAAAAATTAACCAAATGAGTAGGTCTATTTCTAAAATCTCTACTGTGTCTTATTATTCTCTATGTTTATCCTTATGCCAATGGCACACTGTTGACTACTATAAATTTAGAATCAGTCTTTAAATCAGATTGTGACATTTTCCCCCCTTTGTTCTTTTTCAAAACTGTTCGACATGATTTGCATTTTCCATATAAATTTTAGAATTTGTTTCTTGACTTTTATTTTTGAAAAAGCTTGCAGGGACTTTGAGGTTGCCAAGAACATACGGATAGGTCAAATTATCTCTAAGTGCTTTATATATTGATAATATTTTAAATATTTTTTTAATTTACATTTCTGATTGTGCATTGCTAGTATGTAGAAATACAGTGGATTTTTTTTGTTTCCAGGGACCCTGCTAAACTCACTTACTAATTCTAGTAATATCTCTACAAATTCCCTAGGTTTTTCTACATAAACAATTATGTTCTCTGTGAATAAGGACAGTCTTATTCCTTTATTTTCAGTCTGTGTAACTTTTATTTCCTTGCTTTGCCTGGTCTACACTGGCTAGGACCTCCAGAATAATATTGAATAAAAGTGACAGTAAGAATGAATAGCCTTATCTAGTTACCAGTCTTAGAAAGCATTCACTCTTTCACCATTAAGTATGATGTTAGCTGTAGGGATTTTGTGATAGATATCCTTTATCATGTCAAGAAAGTTCTCTTCTATTACTAGTTTCCTAAGAATTTTTATCATGAATCTATATTAAACTATATCAATTTTTTCAGCATCTATGGAGATGACCTTTCTTTGTGCTCTGTTAATAGGATGAATTACAATGTTTTTTTGAATGTTAAACCAACCACATATTCTTGGCATGAGGTCCACGTGGTAATGATGTCTTATTCTGTTTATATATTGCTAAATTTGATTTTCTAAAATTGGTTAAGGACATTTGCATCTATGTCCATGAGGGGAGTCAATCTGTAGTTTACTTTTCTTGTGATGGATTGATATTGTTTGGTCTTGAGGTCATGCTGGCCTCATAAAGTGAGTGAGGGGCTGTACCTTCCTCTTCTATTTGCTTAACAGTCTGTGTAGAATTGTTCACTAAAGGAGACAGAGAAGCCCCTCTGGCCAAGAATTTTCTGTGTAGGAAGGTTTTTCACCATAAATTCACAATTATTTAATAGATATAAAACTGTTCAAGTTACTTATTTCTTCTTCAGTGAGCTCTGGTAGATTGTATCTCTCTAAGAATTTGCCCATTTCATAGAAGTTGTTGAATATGTTGGCATAAAGTTGTTCATGGTATTATCTTATTATCCCTGTACTCGTTGCAGGATCTCTGTCAATGTTTTATCATTCCAGATATTGACTTGAGTTTTTAATTTTGCTCCTTGATCACCCTGGCTGGTGTTATATCAGTTTTATTTTTCTTTTCAAAGAACCAGCTTTGGTTTTATTGGTTTTTAGATTTATCAGTTTTATTTACCTTTTCAAAAAACCAGATTTGGGGTTTATTGATATTTCTCTCTTGTTTTTTTTTTTCTATTTCATAGATCTCTGCCTATATTTCTTTTTTTATTCTGCTTGCTTTGGGTTTCCTTTGTGCTTCTATTTCTGCATTCTTAAGGTGGATAGTTAGATCTTTGATTTGGGAACCTTTCATTGTTTTCTAATAAAAGTATATTGGTTTTGCTAGAGCTGTCATAACAAAGGACCATGGGTGGCATAAGCAACTGAAATTTATATTCTCACAATTCTGGAGGCTGGAAGATCAAGATCAAGCTGTAAGCAGCATTGGTTCTCAGACCTCTCTCCTTGGGTTGCAGGTGACTGTCTTCTCCCCATGTCCTCACATGGTCTCCCCCTGTGTGTCTGTGTCCTAATCTCCTCTTCTTACAAGGACACTGATCTATTGGATTAAGGCCCACTCTAATGGCCTCATTTTAGCTCAATTACCTCTTTACAGATACTATCTCCAAATATGGTCAAATTCTGAGGTATACAAGATTAGGACTTCAACCTATGAACTGGAATGGGCGGTGGGGAGGAGACACAATTCAGCCCATAGCAATAAGTATGCAATGCCACACATTTCTCTCCAAATGTTTTAGCTGCATACCTCAAATTTTGATATGTTGTATTTTTTTTTAATTCTGTTCAGAACAAATTCAAATTTCCCTTGTGACTTTGTCCTTGACCCATGGTTTATTTAGAACAATTTTGTTTTCTTTCTAAATATTTGGAGAATTTTTTTCAGACATCTTTTCCTTTCTTATTTGTAGTTGCATGTTCTGTAGGCAGAAAATGCACTTTGTATGATTTCAATGCCTTAACTTTATTGACAGGTGTTTTGTTCAGTATTATGGTACATCTTGGGGAATGTTCCTCGTACACTTGAAATTAATGTGTGTCTTTCTGGTTTTGATGATTTATAAGTGCCACTTGGAGCACATTGGTTGATGGGGTTGTTCAAGTCTTCATATCCTTATTGACGTCCTGTCTACTTGTTCATTCAGTTCCTGAAATATTAGTATTGAAATCTCCAACAATAATCATGGATTTATCTATTTCTCCTTTTAGTTCTAATAGTTTTTGTATAATGTATTTCGAAGCTCTGTTCTTATGAGCATGCACATTTGGGATGTTATATTATCCTGATGAGATGACTGCTTAATCAATATGAAAATGGTCCTCTTTATCACTGGTGATATTCCTTGTTCTGAATTTTACTTTGTCTGATATTAATATACCAATCCCAGTAGTTTGATTAGTGTTTGCACAGGATATATTTTTCCATCCTTTTGCTTTTAAACTATCTGTATCATTATATTTGAACTGTGTTTCTCACAAACGGCGTATAATCAGGCATTGTTTTTGTTAATCCATGACTATCTGTCTTTTGATTGGAGTGTTTACATCATTTACAGCTCATGTAATTATTAATATAGTTGACCTTAAATCTGTCATCTTGCTATTTGTTTCTTTTTTATTCTGTCTGCATTTTGTTTCTATCTTTATTCTCTCCCTGCTTCTTTTGCTATTTTTATGCCATTTATCTCCACTTTTGGTTTCTCACCTTTGGCTCTTTGATTTTACTTTTTTTTTGGTTGCTGTAGGGTCCATCTCTAGCTTAGCACTGATCATCTTTAAATAATGTTATAACACATCACTTATCATGCAAGAACCCTACAACAGTACATTTTCTTCTCTCTTACCCTTATGCAATGGCTGTCACCTCTTTAAATATATACTGTAAACCAGAGCACCTGGGTGGCTCAGTCAGTTAAGCATCTGCCTTTAGCTCAGGTCATGATCCCGGAGTCCCAGGATGGAGTCCCTCATCGAGCCCCTCATCAAGCCCCTCACTGGGCTCCTGCTCAGCAGGGAGTCTGCTTCTCCCTCTCCTTCTGCTCCTCCGCCCCCCACTCGTGCTCTCTCTCTGACTCTCAAATAAATAAAATCTTTAAAAATTATATACTGTAAACCTAACAGTGCATTGTTACTTTTTAAAAAATATTCTTTTAAGTAATCAAAAATGGAAAATATCTTTTTACTTTTTTTTATAGTTTTCCCATCTTTTTCTGGGACCTAGTTATACTTTAGACCAGCTGGCATTTTCCCCAAATATCATTCTCTGTTCCCTTTTTAGGAGGAAGGTGTCTTTTATTTGTTCTCTGTGTATTTCACTTTGAATAGTCTCTAACACCACGTATTCAGGTTCACTGTTCTTTTCTTTCACTGCATCTAATCTTCTATTAACCCCACCCAGTCTACAATTTTTCCTTTCAGAGATTTTTCATTTCTTAAAGTTTCATATGAGTCTTTTTTCTATCTTCCATTTCTCCCCTCAACATGCTCATGTTTTCCTCTACTTTCTTGAACACATGGAGTGTCATCATTGTTTTCATTGTCCTTCTTTGCTATTTCTATCATCTCTGTCATTTGGGGATGTGTTTCTACTCAACGACTTTTATCTTGGCTATGGTTCATATTTTCCAGCTTCTTACATGCCTGTTAAATTTGATAGGATGCCAGACATTATAAAATTTAAATTTTTGGTTGCTGAATTTTTTTTCCTTTAAATATTGTGGATTGTAGGGGGCACCTGGGTGGCCCAGTTGGTTAAACGACAAGACTCCTTTTTTTTTTTTAATTTTTATTCTGTTGTGTTAGTCAACATGCTAGGTATTAAGGAGGGCATGTACTACATGGAGCACTGGTGTTATACAAAAACAATGAATCATGGATCGCTACATCAAAAACGACCAGACTCTTGATATCAGCTCAGGTCATGATCTCAGTGTTGTGGGATCAAGCCCTGTGTTGGGTTCCATGTGCTCAGTGCAGAGTCTGCTTGAGATTCTCTCTCTCCCTCTCTCTCTGCCCCTCCCCCCTTCTCTCTCACTCACTCTAAAATAAATAATTAATTAATTAAAAATAAATAAATTTCACAGGTTGTATTCTGGTTTACAGTTAGTTCTTGGAATCAGTTGCATCCTTTCAAAACTTGCTTTTAGGCTTTGTTAGGGAAGGTGCAGGATAGCCTTTAGTCTAGCATTAATTTAGATCCATTATTAAGGTGATGCCCTTTTGAGGATTTATCTGATGTCTCATGTATCATGAGGGCTTTCCACTCTGCTTGATGGGAACCAAATTATTCCAATCCTTGTTGAGGCTGGGAGTCCTTTCTGCCTATTGCTCAATGCCTAAAAACTTGTTTCATGTGTTTTGCCTGGGCTTCTAGTCAGAAAAGTATAAAAATCTGGTACCTGTCACTCAATTTTGACTGAAAGCAGAAATATCTAACGCTTGAGTTTCAAATTTCAATTACTTTTAACTTCTATAATATCTGGTTCTTTTATAAACCTTTTTGTTCTGTATTCAGTTTCAGGTTGTTCTTTTATATTTTGAAATTTAACAGATTTTTTTTCACATCTGATAATTTCAATATCTGAAATCTTCAAGAATCTGATGTTTCTCTGTGTCTGCTGGTTTTCACTCAAGGAGTTCATTTCTTTGTACGTTTTGTAATTTTTTTTGTTAGTGGCTGATTTGTTTTCCAGAATTTAATCGAGAATGAGGATAAATTCTTCCAGATGGAATCAGTGTTTGCTTCTGCCAGGCATTTATGACAATTGCCAGAATCACATAAGCTAAAGTTTGAGAAAATTGAGATTTTTGTAGACTTCTCAGGTAGCAGGTTTGGGAGGCAGTAAACAGGCAAAAGGTCTAGCTTGTTACAGTTTTTCAGGGCATATTCCCATCTCCTCAATTTTATTCCAAGTTTTATCTCCCACGGTTATTTTTTGCACTCCCCTGCAGATGTGGGAGGTGGGTTTTTGCCCTTAACATGATATATTTCTTTAGAATCCCAACTGTATGGAGGGTGTCTCTTATTCAGAACTTCAACTTGCATGGATGCTGAGCACTGAGTCCTACCCAAGACATTTGAAACTATACAAGCAATGCCTAAGCCAACACCTAAATCAAAAGCCAGATAATAAGAGGTGCCTGGGTGGCCCAGTCGGTTAAGCATCTGCCTTTGGCTCAGGTCATGATCCTAGGGTTCTGGGATCGAGCCCCACATTGGGAGGCGGGTGTCCTTGCTCAACAGGGAGCCTGATTCTCCCTCTCCCTTTGCTCCTCCCCCTACTTGTACTCTCTCCCCAAATAAATAAAATCTTTAAAAATAAAAGCCAGATAATGAGTTCCACTTACTTTTCAAAGGTACCACTTCCATTTTATTTTTGCTTTATGTTCTTTAATATTTTGTGTCATCATGTATGCATTTGGGAATTTTAAAAAATATATTTGGTCCAATATTTCTGCTTTCAGTGACGGAGACTGTCTAGGTGCCTCTTTCATCATACTGGCAGAAACCTAAGTATCACCATATTCTCAATTTTGACTGTAGTGTGTTTAACAAAAATATTTCAATGAAGTCAATTTTAGCATCCTTTTCCTTTATATCTGCTATAATTGCTTCATACTGAATGATCTGGAAAAAAATTCATCACTTGTTTGTCTAATATTTTATAGCTTCATTATTTATATTTAACTAATCATTTGGAGTTTATTTTCTGAAAGATCCAAATTTATGTTTTTCAAAATAGTTAACCATTCATCTTGGCACTTTACAGTGAGCAGTTTGTTTCTAGTTTGTGCTATTATCTGTATATCCTTAATTGTCATATAAGGTGTTTTCTGTCCCTGCACTATCAGTATTGTTTCGCCAAACCATCCTTGGGTCCTTGCAACAGTATTCAGTTTCTGTAAATATTTGCGATGTTTACATACCCTCTGGCACGTTAAGCTTCACCTATTTATTCTTTCCTGCAATTTTCCTTTCTTCTTCAATGAACTTTGCAATGGTATTTCTAAGCTCACAGAAAGATTTAGACTGAGAAGTCATCAAAATGTATAAGTCCAAGATCTGATGTTGGACTCAATCACAAAGGAACTGTACTAAATTCTCACACTAGTCCTTTCATGAGGGGTCATTTTTCACTATCCCATCAAGAAAAGTCAGCCATCCCATGACTTTTGTGGTCACTCTTAAGTAACACAGAGTCATGTGGTCAGTTTGTCATAAAACAGTCTCATTCCAGAAGTTAAAATGTTGTTTCATAGAATACCTTACATTTCAGTCTTCATCTGTATTGACACCTGTCCCCCGTCACCCCTAGCCAGGGCCTGTAGTGAGGCAGAAACCCATGGACAGGACAATGGTGTTCTGCTCCTTCCCTCTTCCTGGTTCACCCCTCCCTCTGCAAATACATGCAGTGCTGACCCCTCCAGAGTTGGCGGATGAAACAGAGGGAGAAATGAGGAAAGTTCTTACTGACCTGGCATTGTGAGAAGGTGCCCTTGTGTTCTGGGCATAGCTTATGTTTTTACCGGATTCATTCTCTGATGGGACATTTTCATGATCCCTTAGAATCCATCTCTGGACCATCAGGAGGGGTCTCTCACTTTCTTTCATGTGTTCAGATGCTTGGCTTTTTCAGGTGGCCCACCTACTCCTTCTGTAGTCCCCCAGAAGCTAGCACCCCCTTCATCCTCTCTCCACTGAGTTCCAGTTCCCTTCCCAGTGAGGCCTTTCAAGCGAGTCCGTAGATAACCTCACATCTTGTTTCACACAGGTCCCACCTCCAGTCCACAGAAATATTTTCTTTGCCCCAACTCTGGAAGTGTTCTGCATACAAAGCAGCCACCTTGCTTTGTGGATCAGCTCATCCACCCACCCCTGCCCGGCTCATTTCTTGCCCTTTACTCAAATAGAGGAGTGGTTCTTACTGAAAGTGACATGTATGAAGTTTTTTACATTTTTGTTGACCTGAAGTGATCAACACCACACACACACACACACACACACACACTCCTTGCTCTGTATGAGGAAGTAAAGTGTTCTCAGAAAAGTTTTCAAAAAAACTTCTCAAAAAAATTTCCTTCAAAATCCCTGTCTTGACTCATTTATACTCTTGAAAGTTTTAAGAATCATCTAACCAGTTGTCGATCAGCCACTTCGAAACTCTTTAAGGTGGTCTCTTCGGCATGTAGTACTTTTTTTTTTGGCTACTAGGTCTAGTACATTTATACTGCTCTACCTGTCCTCTTTTCCTTACCAATCTTGGTGTGTAGATGTGCTCTCCACTTGAAGCTGGGTTCTTGAAGTCTTCAAATATTATCATAAAACTATTTCTCTTTCAATTCAGTCAATATTTACTCTTATATTTAGGGGATTTCTTTTCCTAATGTTTATTTATTTTTAAGTAATCTCTACACCTAATCTGGTGTAGAGACCCCAAGATCAAGAGTCCCATGTTTCTCCCACTGAGCCAGCCAGGTGCCCCCCATTTAGGGAATATTTTCTATTATGTTTTCAAATTATATAAAAATGTGCTAAATTCACCTTTATTGATATATAATGCCCTTGTCTATTGTAAGGGTTTTTGACTTAAAGTCTAGTTTTTTTTTAAATATTATAGACTCCATGTCTCTCTTTTATTACTACTTATATAGAACATCTTTTTCATACTTTCATTTTCATCCTTTTTCAGTGTTACATCTGAAGCAAGTTTTATGTAGACAAGATAAGGTTGGATCTTGGTTTTTCCCTCCATTCCATCAGTCATTGCATTCTGGAGAGTTTAACCCATTACATGTAATTACTGATAAGGACTTCTGTCATTTTTCTCTTTGATTTCTGTATGCCTTGTATTTGTCTACTTCAGTACCATATTCTTTGGAGTTTCCTTGAGTCTGTTGTTGTGAACGGTTTTGATTCTCTTCTTCATTTTCTATATATTTTTGAATATACATATCTATATACTTATTTTAGATATTTAGTTATTTCTTAAATGTCATGCAGATTACAACTGATCTCCTGAGTTTATAACAATCTAGTTTGGATTGATAATATTTAGCTTCAAAACACACACACAAAAACCTCTGCTCCAATGAAGTACTTATTGTCCTCATGCCTCAACCAGAAATAAGAAGAGTCCCCTTGGAAAATGGTGGTAGGCCAGGTCAGGAAGTGAGGTGAAGGGTGAACATGTCACACAGGCACTTTGAGAATGATGTTTGATCCTCAAACTGAGGATCATATCACTTAAAATTGTTAACTACACCTGCTCCAAGAAACCCTAGGCTCTTATTGATCTCAAACATCCCCCTCAGAAGCCTCCTGACCACAGTGCCTGCTGTCCTTCCATACTCCCCAACTTTACCTTATTATATCCTTCCTATGCCCCCCGGCCACCAGCTCCCATTTTCACCCACTATTTCCCACTTACTGTCATATTTATAACACTGTCAGGTGACCCTGCCTCTGGAATTCCTGCATGCCTCATGAAAGAGGCTCCTAAGCATTTTATAAACCTCTCCTGACTGGGAAGGGGATACTCAGCTTCATCATCAAATGACTTTCCAATGGTGTTCTCCTTCCACATCACCAGGTAAGTATCCTCTTCCACAGAGAACACTCGTGACCACATCCCATCGAGTGTCACAGTTATCTGAATGGCTGCCTGGCCTTCTACAGACTTGTGACCTCACCTGTTACAGAACACAGTTCCGGGGACCCCGAGATGAACAGAAAATGTGGCTCGACCTCCAGGCCCAGGTAGGAGAATTCACCCACAGAGTAAATAAGAACGCTCATTTATTTTTAACTTTTATCCAGTCCATATTTAAAAAAAAAAAAAAAAGGATACTAAAGACCCAAAGAGTTCTGATCCTAGCCCCACATGTCCCTGGTCATCAAGAAAAGAAACGGTTGTCCTTTGCAACAACATGCGTTTCCGACACATTATCTGTAGACCAGTGTTGATCACTTAGAAGACACAGGTGTGTCATGGGGATAAATAGACCTCAGATTAGTCTGTGAAAAACAAGATATCGGTGGAATGTCTTCTCGGGGTCCTCCCCCATCTAAAGACCCAAACTTCTGATCACAGATACTTTAATTTTCCTTTTGTCTCTTCAGTTGGGCCATGAATGAGCATTGGCCTGGAGCTGAAAGAGGACAGGGGGCATTTAAAGGAGAGGCAGTGAGTTGTAGATGCTCCAGAATCTCCTGGGGTCTCAAGTTCCATACCATGTCATTCATTTATCTCCATTCAAATCCAAAGACTTCGTGAAATTCTGAAGACATATTTTGTCTTCAGATTCCTTTCACTTCTCTGATCACTTGCAGACGGTCCTCTGTGTTGGGAAAAAGTGAGCAAAACAACGGGACAGCAGCGCTGGAAAATCTCCTCCCCAGCTGTGCTTATCAGAGGCCTCTTCCCTTCCATAAACAGCACCAGATGGAGTTTAATTAGGATCTTAAAATGTAAGTAACACAAAACCCAAGTTGGTGTTTTTCCTGTCACCCAATGGACAAGAGACTGTGAGTAAAAAAATAAAGAACACTAAACAAGACTGCTTTCCCTGCAGCTGACAGAGAAGCTGAGGGTGTCCTGGCTGGGCAGAAGTGAAGCTCTTCAGTTAAGGCTGATTTCACACTGCAGGCCATCTGAGGCCCTGGAACAGAGTGGTCTCCACTGGCGACCAAAATCTCCTTTTTCAGAGCACACATTTGTAAATGTATTCTTCTAAAGAAAAAAAAAAATTATTTTTTAAATAGCCTGGGTTTCCTTCAAACCCTGTGGTCAGAAACCCAGCCGACCTGGGGCTATTTTCCCAGTATACTCATATTCGGTAACTCAAGGATCCGCCTAGAAGTTGAGGCAAGTTCTGTCCTCTCAGTTGGCTTATCCCAGATCATGCAACATTCAACTTCTAAGCAAGCAGACCCCTATATATAAAAATAGGATATATAAACCCTTCATCTTAAAGCCAACAACAACTGGACATTATAGAAATAGAGCAATCACAGCATCCCTTAAGGGTACCCAGTTCAGTCATGTTCCAGGGAGAGGCCCTCCATTAAAGACATCGATTACTGCCCCCTGTGAGCAAGCTGAGGGGTAATGTTCTCGGGAACTATCGTCTCTGTTGCCTGCAAAGTCATGAAGAGACATAAAGTCCCTCTTAACCTCACCCCTTCCAGCTTCTCCCCAGTGGAGGCACTCACATAAATTATGGTTCAAGAATGATTTGGTTAGGCACCCAGGACTTCTGTTTAAAAATGGCAGAGGTACACTGTCCTGTTCGCCTACTAAATTCCCAAGCACATGCAGACACATATTACATTATGATGGAGAGGCAGATTTACTTTTCTTCATTTCCCCTTCATTTCTTCATTTCACCAGCCACCTATCAAGTTATATGGTGGTTGGTTCTTAGTCCATTGTGTCTCTCCTTCCCTAGAAACTCACTGCTCCCTGGGACAGCAAAGACGTTTTGTTCACATGCTGGTTTTCAGCACCCAGAACCTTGCCTGGCCAGCCCCCAAGAAGGCACTCGATAATTATTCATTGAAAAATAATAATAATTCGGTGATTTCTGGGTTGATTATTGCATGACTTACATTTTACTGACTTGGAATGCCAAGTTTATTCAGTAAAATCACTGACTCAAGATGCTCAAGGATAATCTAGAGGGTGGCCATGTTGGTGATGGGGTAGAAAGAGATTGGATGAATTTCAGAAAACAGGAAAAGCATTTGCAGTAGCCACAAGTGATTCTGGAGACACTGCATTTGCTCCCCCAGCACTGCTGGATGTCACAGGCTTCATACTGCCCTCCTTTGCCTTTGTCTTCACACCTTTAAAGAAAACCGAGAGCACCAGCAAGTCAGCATTCACAGAACTTGGACAGATCTCAGGCTTCCAGCTATAAAAAGCATTCAATACCAAAAGGAAGATGGCTAAGCAACTGGATACAATGTGAACTGACATGAAACAAAGGGGAACTTGGGACCGAAGAAAAATGGCACTCTTGGCTGGTGATACCCTCATCCCCATCTTTGCACCACGATGGCAACGAATGGGACATTTTGCTTTGCTCCAAACTGATGCATCTCTATTACTCAATGTCCTAAATGGAAATGCCACTCCACTAAAAGCAGATAAGGCAGGGGTGGAAAACCATTTACCATGCTAATGGACACCAAAAGAAAGCTGGCGTGGCAATCCTTATATCAGACAAATTAGATTTTAAACCAAAGACTGTAATAAGAGATGAGGAAGGACATTATATCCTACTTAAAGGGTCTATCCAACAAGAAGATCTAACAATTGTAAATATCTATGCCCCTAACATGGGAGCAGCCAATTATATAAGGCAATTAATAACAAAAGCAAAGAAACACATCAACAACAATACAATAATAGTGGGGGACTTTAACACCCCCTCACTGAAATAGACAGATCGTCTAAGCAAAAGATCAACAAGGAAATAAAGACTTCAAATGACACACTGGACCAAATGGACTTCACAGACATATTCAGAACATTCCACCCCAAAGCAATGGAATACACATTCTTCTCTAGTCCCCATGGAACATTCTCCAGAATAGATCCCATCCTAGGTCATAAATCAGGTCTCAACCGGTACCAAAAGATTGGGATCATTCCCTGCCTATTTTCAGACCACAATGCTTTGAAACTAGAACTCGATCACAAGAGGAAAGTCAGAAAGAACTCAAATACATGGAGGCTAAAGAGCATCCTAATGAAGAATGAATGGGTCAACCAGGAAATTAAAGAAGAATTAAAAAAATTCATGGAAACCAATGAAAATGAAAATACAACTATTCAAAATCTTTGGGATGCAGCAAAGGCAGTCCTAAGAGGAAGGTATATAGCAATACAAGCCTTCCTCAAGAAACAAGAAAGGTCTCAAGTACACAACCTAACCCTACACCTAA
>NW_023270464.1:16732097-16743154 GCF_011800145.1 Mirounga leonina
AGCGAATATCATTCTCAATGGGGAAAAACTGAGAGCTTTCCCCCTAAGGTCAGGAACGCGGCAGGGATGTCCACTATCACCACTGCTATTCAACATAGTATTGGAAGTCCTAGCCACAGCAATCAGACAACAAAAAGAAATCAAAGGCATCCAAATTGGCAAAGAAGAAGTCAAACTCTCACTCTTTGCAGATGATATGATACTTTATGTGGAAAACCCAAAAGACTCCACCCCAAAACTGCTAGAACTCATACAGGAATTCAGTCAAGTGGCAGGATATAAAATCAATGCACAGAAGTCAGTGGCATTCCTATACACCAACAACAAGACAGAAGAAAGAGAAATTAAGGAGTCGATCCCATTTATAATTGCACCCAAAACCATAAGATACCTAGGAATAAATCTAACCAAAGAGACAAAGGATCTGTACTCAAAAAACTATAAAATACTCATGAAAGAAATTGAGGAAGACACAAAGAAATGGAAAAATGTTCCATGCTCATGGATTGGAAGAACAAATATTGTGAAGATGTCAATGCTACCTAGAGCAATCTACACATTCAATGCAATCCCCATCAAAATACCATCCACTTTTTTCAAAGAAATAGAACAAAGAATCCTAAACTTTGTATGGAACCAGAAAAGACCCCGCATAGCCAGAGGAATGTTGAAAAAGAAAAGCAAAGCCGGCAGCATCACAATTCCGGACTTCCAGCTCTATTACAAAGCTATCATCATCAAGACAGCATGGTACTGGCACAAAAACAGACACATAGATCAATGGAACAGAATAGAGAGCCCAGAAATGGACCCCCAACTCTATGGTCAACTCATCTTTGACAAAGCAGGAAAGAATGTCCAATGGAAAAAAGACAGTCTCTTCAACAAATGGTGTTGGGAAAATTGGACAGCCACATGCAGAAGAATGAAACTGGACCATTTCCTTACACCACACACAAAAATAGACTCCAAATGGTTGAAAGACCTCAATGTGAGACAGGAGTCCATCAAAATCCTAAAGAAGAACACAGGCAGCAACCTCTTTGACCTCAGCCGAAGCAACTTCTTCCTAGAAACATCGCCAAAGGCAAAGGAAGCAAGGGCAAAAATGAACTATTGGGACTTCATCAAGATAAAAAGCTTTTGCAAAGCAAAGGAAACAGTCAACAAAACCAAAAGACACCGGACAGAATGGGAGAAGATATTTGCAAATGACATATCAGATAAAGGACTAGTATCCAAAATCTATAAAGAACTTATCAAACTCAACACCCAAAGAACAAAGAATCCAATCAAGAAATGGGCAGAAGACATGAACAGACATTTTTCCAAAGAAGACATCCAAATGGCCAACAGACACATGAAAAAGTGCTCAATATCGCTCGGCATCAGGGAGATCCAAATCAAAACCTCAATGAGATACCACCTCACACCAGTGAGAATGGCTAAAATTAACAAGTCAGGAAATGACAGATGTTGGCGGGGATGCGGAGAAAGGGGAACCTCCTACACTGTTGGTGGGAATGCAAGCTGGTGCAGCCACTCTGGAAAACTGTATGGAGGTTCCTCAAAAAGTTGAAAATAGAGCTACCATATGATCCAGCAATTGCACTACTGGGTATTTACCCCAAAGATACAAAAGTAGGGATCCGAAAGGGTACGTGCACCCCGATGTTTATAGCAGCAATGTCCACAATAGCCAAACTGTGGAAAGAGCCAAGATGTCCATGGACAGATGAATGGATAAAGAAGAGGTGGTATATATATACAATGGAATATTATGCAGCCATCAAAAGGAATGAGATCTTGCCATTTGCAACGGCGTGGATGGAACTGGAGGGTATTATGTTGAGTGAAATTAGTCAAACAGAGAAAGATATGTATCATATGATCTCACTGATATGAGGAATTCTTAATTGTAGGAAACAAACTGAGGGTTGCTGGAGTGGGGGGTGGGGTGGGAGGGATGGGGTGACTGGGTGATAGACACTGGGGAGGGTATGTGCTCTGGTAAGCGCTGTGAATTGTGCAAGACTGTTGAATCTCAGATCTCTACCTCTGAAACAAATAATGCAATATATGTTAAGAAAAAAAAAAGAAGAAGAAGAAAGTAGCGGGAGGAGAAGAATGAAGCGGGGGAAATCGGAAGGGTAGACGAAGCATGAGAGACGATGGACTCTGAAAGACAAACAGGGTTCTGGAGGGGAGGGGGGTGGGAGGATGGGTTAGCCTGGTGGTGGGTATTGAGGAGGGCACATTCTGCATGGAGCACTGGGTGTTATGCACAAACAATGAATCATGGAACACTTCATCTAAAACTAATGATGTAATGTATGGGGATTAACATAAGAATAAAAATAAATAAATAAATAATAAATAAATAAATAAGTTAAAAGCAGATAAGGCAAAAGTAAACCCGTATCTGGGCTTTCTATTCTTTGTCATTGACTTATTTGGCCACCAGCTTCATATTGTTCAAATGATTTTAGATTTAAAATATGCTTCAAAATCTAACAATGCAAGCTTCTATTTGCTACTTATTTTGTGTGCGTGCAAGTTTTACTTGTTCCTCCAGAATAAACTCTTCCAAATAAATATTAGAAATATCATTCTAAGTTCAAAAAATTCTTATTGCAGTTTTGACTGGAATTGTGTCAAATGCCAGGATCCATTCCGGGAGAACTGACCACTTGGCAATGTGAGGCCTTCCTTCCACAAGATGCAATGAGTTCCCTCCATTCCTGCTGAGTCTGGAGCCTGCCCGTGAACTGCTGACAGGTGGCTGTTAATGGAAAAAAGGACACGTGGAAGATAAGAAATAGTCAAACCCTTTGCATCTGGGCCCCTTGTCCCTGCATGTGCTCCTCTACAAAACCAAGCAGCTCTGAGCTGGCCTCCTGGCTTCTCCTTACCTCTGCAGGAAGCAGAGAGAAGCTCATGCCTGACCCTCCTCCTGATTATCATTGCCAGTCTGTCATTTCTGCTAACACTGAATAAGTTTGGCTTCCTTCTGTGAGATGTTAGGAATCTGCTCCTCAAAACTCTTGATCTATCTTGACCCAACTCTCCCCTCCCTCTTATTCAAACCCCTTAGTTTCTCTTGGCCCCTTCTATACTTTTCTATTCCAAATGTCTTCCTTCATCCCTCCTCTTTACCTATACAAGGCCATTCATAAAAATTAGCATTTACAGTTTCAAGAGTCAAAGTCTCTCTTAGCTTGAGAAGGGTGTTTTCCATGGACCTCTTTGGAAGTGGCCTTGAACATGGGGTCCAAACTCAGCAGGGAAGAGTCTCAAAAAGACCATAGAAAACCTGAACCCCATGGCATCACAAAAATCAGTACTTTCTCTCTCTGACCTTCCCCTCCTGGATGAAACAGACTCTCCCTCTCCCCGCTGCCTCCTTCCCTCCCAGAGGGTTCTTATCTCACCCCCTCACCTGAAGGCCACCTGAGAGCTCCTCCACTAGAATGTTTGCTTCAGCACTTCTGTTCTTTTGAGATGAACAGCGGGGCTGAGAAAATGTCTTTATCAGGATGTGACCTTGCTATGTCTTGCTATAGGCAACTTCAACTGATGTTTCTTTCTCCAAAACCACCAGTACAATGACAGTCAGAAAATGCCACTCAGAAGGTGCAGACTCACTGGCTGGCTGGTCGCCCATGTCCACAGTGACACTGTGACATAATGAGCAACATGGCATAGTCCATAGGTTGCAGATTGAAGGGGGAAACATGGCAATGGCTGATGCCCCACTGTCCAGCCTGGGGAGATGCTTCTCCCCAGGGCAGAACACTTCCTGGATTCATTCATTTGTAGCCCTTGTCCTGCTTCCCTGTGCATGTGAAAGTCTTGATCCTGATCCCATGGGATTCCCATATAGCCCAGAAATTGCAGGGCAGCCTGGCAGTGCTCTCCTCGGATACTTCCCATTTTGGAGTATCCTTCAATGCATCAAACATTTGTTGATGATCTACTGGATGGAAGTCACATTTCTGAGCACCCAGGGAAAAGCAATGTCTGCCTCTCTGTTTCTGGAATTTAATGGCTGCTTGGCAAAGATTAAGTAACATTAACTATGACATTCCCCCAGGATGGGACCCAGAAGAGTTTGTGTTTCCTGAACACTGAAATACGTACCAACAACCCCCACTAAAATTTTCTCCAGATTTTCAGCTTTACAAAAACCTAGACTCTCCCCACTCACCTCCTGTGGCTCAGCTCAGCCATCTTCTGTCCAGAGAATCACCCTTGTCTCCCTTCCACACCCTTCTCTCCTTGCACTGCTATTCATGACACCAAGGTCATGTCTTCTCAACATGACCTTCAGCCCCTGCCCCTCCCAGAGAGACCTCTGTGTACTATAGTCATGTTATACACAGGAACCAAATTTAATGAATAGAAAAAGTGAAAGGAAATGATCAGTGAGTTCTTTCCTCATGGATTCTTTGTCTGTGCATCTGTCTATAGTTAACAGAATTCTTTCACATCATTTCATTCTATCCTCACACCAACTCTGTTGTGGTGAGTTGGATAGGTAGACTTATCCTCATTTTACAAATGTAGAAATCAGTGCTCACAGAGTTCCCTGAGATTACTTAATTGGAAAAGGAACTCACTTTCCAATCCAGAATGCTCTCCTCACCTCCCAAACACCTCCATAACCAATTTTGAGTGGCTGATCATTGGCTTCATGTCAACTTATCAGAGATTTTCATGACCTAAAGTTAAGTACCCTCCATCCTCTTATTACCATTGGGGTTTTTCCCCTTCATAGCATTAATCATAATTTGTAATTATTTTTTAAACTTGTGTCTGTCTCCCCAACAGAGTCATCAGCTCTGCTAATGTAAGTACCATTTCTATCATGATGGTCACTGAAGTCTAGCATATGGAAGATGCTAGAACAAACATTTGTGGTCTTCTGACACCTTACTCTTCACCCTTTCCACTCTAATAAGCATTCTGGAAAATTTCTTCAAACTGATCCTAATATGTAATCTTAAATTTGAATCTTATCATCATTTATTTAATCATTAAATTGGAATGCCTACTTTTTGAGCAGCATAGAGTCACATCAATAGGAGATGTAGTTTGTGCCCCCAAAGTCCAAGAATTTCATGTAATTGGAAAATGCCTCGTGAAATCGTGATAGTATTTACCAGCATTTGTGATGTGTCTGGCTTTTCTAAGTATTCTAAACAAAAATTAACTCACAGAACTCTCAACAACTCTCTGAAGTAGAGACTATTCTATTATCCCCATTTTACAAGTGGGGAAATTGAGGCCTGGAGGTGCAGTGCTGCCCACCCCCCATCCTTGGGAGAACCACTCCAAAATTATCCCTTCAGGGTAATGGTGGCCACCTCTGGTACCCAAACTGAGTTTCCTGTTTCCCCCTGAAAACCTATTTCTTTGTCCCAACATATGTCTTGCCTTGGAAGGCATGAGGAAGCCACACCCCAAAGGGGGTCTGAAAGCGCTCTTTCTGCTCTGCCGCCCCCCCCCCCAGCTCCCCACATCCTCTCTCTGGCCATGGCCTCAAGCCTGTACCTTGGCAGGACTGCCCTGCCTCTATGCCCTAGGGCTTTACCATGAGGGATTCTAGTTGGGGGCTATCTGGAAAAGCCAGGCACAAAATGGTGGCCAGACCCAGTGCCTTGGCGGGGGTTGAAGGAGGCTACCTGCACTAGCTGTGGCATGCTGGCCCAGAGAGTGGTGGAGGGGATCTGATGAGATGCCTCTATCTGCTGAGGTTGTCTTAACCTGTGGCCCACACTGACCCTCCCGGCTTCTTTCAGTATGCCTCTCCGCTGACCCTTTTTCTCTGGGCCCTGTGCATGCTCTCTGTATGCTCTGAGCAGCTCTAATAAGTCTGAATGGGCTTCAGAGATTTTCTCAGAGCTCACATACATTTGGAATAACAATCCTGTATCCTTGACCTGTTCCCTTCAGGGAGCTCCAGAGCCTCACTTGTTTTCCTTATGGTATCCTCTCCTCCCTGCTGACTGTTCTATTACCTTTAACAGTGCAAACTCCTCCTGCTTCTTGCTTCTCTAAGAAACATGCCCATGCCAGGAAGAAAAAGGACTTCTCCCTATCTCAAGACCAAACAGGCCATGGAAGCTGGCCTTGCTCTCCCCCCTGACAATCTCCCCCAAATCAGGTTTCTTAATCCCCACAACCTCCCAAGAGACTCCTCATCTCCTGTCCCCCTGGTCTCCTTGTTCCCTTTCTTTATAATGTCCCTGAACTCACAGCCCATGGACCTATAGAGGGTGAAAATGCTCCCACCCAGCCTTGAACTTCCACAAGCTTCTCCATGTCTGTCCCCAATTCTCAGATGTACCTGTCCCTGCCACCAAATCTAATGGAGTTTGCCAGAGACTTCCTTGGCCCTCCTGCCCAGACCTTGAGCACCTGCATACCCCTCCTAGAGGGCATCAGCCCTGGTTTCCCACTCTGCTCCCTATGTGCCACATTCAGGAGGAAGGAGATGTGTTTGTCACGAAGGCAAATAGTTGTGGAGAGAAAACAGAGATACTCTCTCAAGTTGTGATGCCACAACTCCCCAGCGTCCCTCCTACTTCTCTGGCTGTTCCTCTTCAGCCTCCTTTGAGAGATCCTCCTCTCTGCCCCCAAGGTGCCCTCACTTTTGTAGTCTTTCTCCCTGGCTAGCTCTGCCATTCCTATGGAATTCAACCACATAAAGCAGAAAATTCACCAATGGCTATCTCCAGGCCACTTCTCTCCCAGGAGCTACCAACCCGAATATCCCCTCCCTTCAAAGGCAACTCAACTCAATATGCCCCAAACCTATCTTACAGTTGTGTCCCTCCTCCAGCGTCTGCATTCAGGCTTCCCCAACCCCCTTCAGCAATCTACCCCCATGGTCTGCCATCCTCCTCCACACAGGTTACATTTTCCACCACTTCTCCCTAAGCACTCCCAATCCTAGCCACCAGCATTGCCCAAGGGGCTCCTTGACCAATCTCCACTCCCCTTCTGCTAACTGGTGTTCCACACAGCTACTAGCGTCTTTTTCAAAAAACCCCAAATGTGATCATGTCTCTCCACTGCTTAAAATCTTTCCATGGCTCCCCAAGGCTTCTAGGACAAAAACTAAAATTTTAAACCCGGTCTGCAAATTCTCATGGTATCTTGGCTTTTGTCCCCAGCCTCAGATTGCACCATTAGCTCACGTACCTCCCTGCAATCTCGTGTCCCCTTCACAGAGGTGGTGCATTAGACTGGATGTTCTCTAAGGGTGAGCATCCGTTTCTGTTTGCCTGACACTTTTGGTATCCCCAGTACCTAGCTAGTACCTGGCACATCAGTGTTCAACAGATATTAAATCAACGAATGGATGAATGAATGAATGAATGAATGAGAGAAGAACAAACGATGCCCAGTTCCAGAAGCACCAAGAGTGGCCAGAGTAAGACCTGGGGCCCAAAGCCAGCTTGCATTGGAAGGGCCTTTAGCTCCCAGGTACAAACCATCAGGGTTTACTTAAAGACACAATCAGGGGCACCTGGGTGGCTCAGTCGTTAAGCGTCTGCCTTCGGCTCAGGTCATGATCCCAGGGTCCTGGGATCGAGCCCTGCATCGGGCTCCCTGCTCCGCGGGAAGCCTGCTTCTCCCTCTCCCACTCCCCCTGCTTGTGTTCCCTCTCTCGCTATCTCTCTCTCTGTTGAAAAATAAATAAAATCTTAAAAAAAAAAAAAAGACACAATCAAATAAGAGAGGAAGCCCCAACTTTACCAGTTGAGACAGAAGCCCAGAAGAGAGTTGGCTAAGCCTGAGTGATTTGAGGGGAGATAAGGGGCACAAGAAGTTCATATTTCTTAAAGATAAACACATTGGTGACCAAGGGGAAGCCGCTCTAAGTGACACTTTTGCACTGTCTCTTTGAGCTATGCACATGGCCTGCCCTCCCCCTCAAGGCCTGGCCCTAGCCTTGGTGGGGTAGAGAAGCAGAGGTGGTTACAGGCTTGGAGTGGGAGCGGCTTTGGGACAGCTTCAGCCTAGGGTCAGAGTTGCCTTGGGGGCTGGGCCAAGTGAGGTGTCAGGAAGCACTTTGGCCCCCAATTTCCCTCAGCTGGGTCTGCCAATGTACCCACGAGAGGGTTCTTCTCAGCTAAGGCAGGGAGAGTCCAATGAGGTTGTGAAACCAGGCCAGAGGGGTCGGGCAGGCAGGCATAACTGCCTTGAGAAGTTGGTAAGAATTTGGTTAGAAAATCAAATCTCCGTGCATTGCTGTGTGGTTACTGCATACTGAAGGTTGAGCCAACTCAGAAGGCGAAAGCCTGGACCTTGTTCTCCAAGTCTTGTCATCCCCCCCGGCTGCAGAGCCCCAGCTCCAACCCCTGAGAACTTTAAGGATAGAACATTCTGATGGCAGTTGAAGGCAACAGTTGAAGGCCAGGCCCGGGGCAGGACAGAATTCACAGTCCAGGGAAGGACACAGACACCCCAAAGAGGAGCTCAGAGATGGGGAGGCCCCCCGAAGCCCTGCAGCCAGGGCTGGCCAAGGGTGCTGGAGACAGAATAGAACAGAGATGCAGGCATAGGAACCTATCAGAATATGAAAGAAGATCTGAGGGCGCAGGGCACCTGAGGGGGTGAGGACCTAAAGGGGCCAAAGGGCCAGAAGACAAACTGACCACTCTAGGGGTCCGCTGGGGGCCTACCCTGGAAAAGAAAAAGGCTCAGCCTCTTCCCCAGCCACTGAGCTAACAGGTTCTTTGCTCAAGGGGCAGGAACCACAGCTGCTTCTGTCTCTGAAGTTTTGCAAAGGGTGTTCATTGGGAATCAGGACAGCATCAAGTCCAGATGCTTCCTCTCTTAATAGGCACAAAGCCAAGTTTCAAATTCTAGACGCACTCATTCATTCATTCAACAAATACTTATTGTGTACCTATTGTGTGCTGGACATTAGGAATCTGATAGTGAGCAGAAGGACGGCCCCTGCCTGATGGAGTCACAAGTAACTCTATCATACTTCTCTGTGATGGGTGTTTTAAAAGGAGCCGCTCAAGACACTGGGAGAGCTTAAAGCCCTAATCTAATCTAGGTGCAGGGCTTCTCTAGAAATGAGTGAGCTGGAATCTGAAAGATGAGTAAGAATTACCTAGTTGAAATGGGCAGGAGGGGAGGGAGGCCAGTGGTGTTCTAGGTAGAAGGAACTGCAGGAGCGATGCCTAAGCAGAGCAAAAAACATGGCAGATTTAAGATGCCCACAGTGGGCTAGGGGCCCGGAGCTCTGAAAGGCTTGGGAGAAATGAGGCTAGAGAGGCAAGCATGGGACAAACCATGAACACTCTTTAAAGGTCAGGTGGAATGTCTATTTTTGGAGTTCATGCTGAATTGTTCTGGTCTTGATGCTAAAGGCAAAAAGCACAGGGCTGGAAATGTATTTATTGCCAATGGCAAGACCATGGCAGGAGCCAAATACAGAAGGCCCAATAATGCACATCATAGGAAAAGATGAGTGTGTGTATCTTCATAAGCAAGGGGGCCACCATCAGTAGTAAGGAGTCCCTGTTCTTTCCCTTGATGCCAATTATGGAGCAAAAAATGACAGGCATCTCAGGCACAGAAGCTTTGTTGTGTATGTGTATATATGTGTGCATAATTCTCCAGACCAAATCTATATATCAAGGTAGAAGAGATGGATTGCCATCCCATTTTCAAATAAAGAACTAAGGCTTTGGACAATTAAATGGCTTGCCAGAAGTCACAGAAAAAGGGACAGAATGAAGACGATTCTCTTCTAGCTCATCTCATAACATGTGTTCTCTAAATACATAGGCCCAACAATGCTGGAAACTGATAGTTGAGAAGAAAGTAAAGTAAGATAAATGTGTTTCTGCTGCTTTCCTAGATGCTTATGAAACAGTTGGATGGTTTATTGACAAAGTTCCACTCCTAAGTCTGTAACTAAAGATATTAAATACTGGATAATTTACCCATCTTCAAACTAAAGTGATTTGCTGAAAGCAAAGACATTCTCAAAATTATAAAAGGAGAAAAAAGAATCAGAGATCCTTGGAGAGCTAAATGCAGTAAATTATAATGATGTAAATGCACTCAACTATGACTTGGGTAGGTGGTACTAATTTATACTCAGACTTGTCCATTAAAGAACTTGAAAACTTCATGGTGAAATTCATCTGGAAGGCAAAGTTGTCACATCTATCAGAGACCGGATTCCCTGGCCACTCTGGTTGCGGACTAGGAAACATGAACATGATGACCACCATTCAAGCCATATTTAAATGGGTTGATGAAGGAAGGGGAGGAGGGGACAGGCAATGGTTTGAAAAAGAGAGTCTGAGAAATGCAGGTGTGACAGATCGTGGATGAGAACAGGTGCTAAGCAAAGCCCTCTACTCCCAATCCCAGGCCCTCCTGCTCACTCCTACCTGAAATCCCACAAAATATGTCCACACTGTCACCTGCCAGAGCTTCTTAGGACAACTCTCCAGGGGCTCCCTGTCTCCCAGCCCCACACAGCCCCACACATCCCTCAGATTTTGACAGCTCGCCTCATTTTCCCCCAAATCTAACCAGTTGCACCTCTCTACTCGCCCTTCAAGGACACAAATCACTTCTTTTCCTCCAGTTTACACATACCAGAACCTACGATACCCCAAGGAAAAAGATTCTGTGGATCACGTGTCCATTCACAGCTAAGCTCGAAGGTCCCCTATAGCAACCAGGGCATGGCCCTTTCCAACCCAGGCTTTCTGCAAGGGTTCACGGCTGGCTCTGAGTCCTAGAAAGTGTGAGCAAGAGAACCTGTGGGCCCAAAACAACTTAGCTGTTCCAGGAAGAGACAGAGGTGCTGTGTTCCTCTGTCCTGACCCCTTCCCAAACTGGGACCGACCCCACTCTTGTGTTACTCCAAAATGAGCTGGACTCAGCTGGGATGCTCAAGGAAATGAAGCACATCACTTTGACTTCTTTTAAGAAATAGAGAATCTCCAGGAAACAAACTGAGGGTTGCTGGAGTGGGGGGTGGGGTGGGAGGGATGGGGTGACTGGGTGATAGA
>NW_023270464.1:16743164-16813168 GCF_011800145.1 Mirounga leonina
GGGGGTGGGGTGGGAGGGATGGGGTGACTGGGTGATAGACACTGGGGGGAGGGTATGTGCTCTGGTAAGTGCTGTGAATTGTGCAAGACTGTTGAATCTCAGATCTGTACCTCTGAAACAAATAATGCAATATATGTTAAGAAAATTTAAAAAAAAAGAAGAAGAAGGTAGCAGGAGAGGAAGAATGAAGCGGGGGAAATTGGAGGGGTAGACGAACCATGAGAGACGATGGACTCTGAAAAACAAACTGAGGGTTCTAGAGGGGAGGGGGGGTGGGAGGATGGGTTGGCCTGGTGATGGGTACTGAGGAGGGCACATTCTGCATGAAGCACTGGGTGTTATGCACAAACAATGAATTATGGAACACTATATCTAAAACTAATGATGTAATGTAGGGGATTAACGTAAAAATAAAAAAAATTAAAATTTTGTTTGAACAAAGAATTCTGTTACTAAAAAAAAAAAAAAGAAGAAATAGAGACTATCAGTTGATAGGAGAGGGCCTTATCTCCCGTTCTATGTCCCCCAGGGGGGTGAGCTGGGAGGCATCCTGCTGTTCTATAGTGTAGGGAGCTAGACTCCCAGCAAAGTCTCAGGGAGGCCAGGTTAGGCATGGAAGCATTTGGTCCGCATCCCTCTCCATGGCTGTCTTCCCTGAACTTCTCCACCGGCCTCTCTTCCTGATGTTTAAAACTTAGTGGGGTGCCCGCAGCTCTGGTGAGAGGGGAATGGGCAGGGAGAGGTGGGCGCGAGATGGAGGAAGGGAAGGTGCTACCCCATTTCCCAGGGCCCCCATCCTCCCGCCAGACAGAAGACCCTCATCTTTCAGATCCCAGCCCCTTTGTTGCACCCAGACAAGCCCTTCCCTAACAGAGGCCATCCCTGACCCTGAGAGTCCAGAGAAAGAGGAATTCTCACCCACGCCTCTGCATCCTCATCGATCCTTTGAGTTTCTTTCCCCAACCAATGAAAACCCAGAATCCTGCCTATGGAGTTGTATGTTCTGTTCCTCACTCCCTGCTGTTGGATGAATATCTTCCCCTCCCCTTTCCTCTGCTTTTATGAGATGCTAGGACTCAAAAACAATGATATTGATCTTGCTCATGGCTCTTCTTTTCCTTGGCATACATCCACACCCCACCCAGGCTTCACTGCCCCCAAGAAATATTCAGCATTGAGCAACATGACATTACCTGCCAAGGCCAGAGCCTGGACCAACCGACTCCTCTAGATGATTTGGGGTCCTTGCTTTTGACATTCCTTTAGTCTCAATCTTCTTTCAAAAACCCATGTATGTGTTTGCAATGCAGGGCACAGTGAGAATTTTAGCCATCAGACAGAGTCTGTCCTATAATTTCTCTTACATATTCAAATAGTAACATTCTTCTGTATGTCAAGTTGAAATAAGTCACCTAGACATTCTAGAAATTCTTTCATTCCTCATGCTATCCTCCACAAACACTGATTAAGCACAATGCCTAGTTGTGAGAATTCACCAAAGGGTCTCTTAGAGAACTCAGATTGCTCATCACACAAGTAGAGAAACTCTGGAGTTTCTAAGGAGCAAGGGTGGGCGCTGTATTCACATTTTAACTCTACCACCTGTAGTTAAAAACTTCAATGGGGCTTAGTTTAGCAACTCAAACACTTGTTTTCTGAGCATGTGCAATGGACAAGGTACCATTTTTTATTTTGAAAAGTATGAGGCCTTGAACGTGAGGATGTATATGTGCGTGGACAAAGAGTCATAATTGTAAAGTCAAATACATAAATATTTTTACCTGCCATACAGAAATCTCCTGGCAGAGGGAGGGGGGAGAGGGGGCTCTCCTCTTTATTGGTTTCAGTGTTTTCATCTCGTGGTTGAGTAGTGCTTCCCTTTGTCTTAAGGGCAATGGGAATGAGACACTGTCAATTCAATTCAATTCAATCCTTAAATGTTTGAAGCCCATGAGCAATGCTCAGCCACATCTCCCAGATCCAATCCACTGGCATGATTTGTCCTAATGCCAACATCATGGTTCCTCCCAGGAAAGTGGAGGCCCCTGAAGGTCTCCACTGGCCCCAGGAAGCCAGCCCTCTATCTTCCTGACTCCCTAGCCACCCAGCTCGGGGATGGCCTCCAGGGCCAGGGCACCCGGGGACTCAGGTCCTTGACAGAGGTGCAATTTGGCAATTGCCATTGGGCAAAAAGTGGGGCAGGAATGGGGGACAGGGGAAGGTAGAGGCAGAAGGAAGTGACCTGAAAGAAGGTACTCTTGGATGAGTCCCTATCCCCCTCGCCCAGGGATGCACACCAACCCCTACTCCTCTGTTCATGAGCTGCTCTTTCCAAGGCAAAGTATCTTGGGGGTGGGCTCCTTTGTGTCTTTTCTGATGAACTTGACTTTGTTGATATGTTGGTCCTCTTTATCAAGTGTAGGCCTCGGGTAATACCTCCAGCATCTCATCATAAAACAATAGCTAGAGCCTTCCTCTTGCTCCCTTGGGGGGAGGGTTCCACAGAAGTGCATCCAAGCAAATGATGAGGAGACCCAAGTAAATAGCAGAAGGGGCTACCAGCTGCGAATAGGCAATCCAAGCTCAGCTCAATGCATCCTGTGCTGAGCCTAGGGGAGGAGGTCCAGCCTTCAGATTCTTGGTCCTCCTGAGTCAGGCACCTTTCTAGAAAAGAACTCAGGCTGCCTTGCTCCAAACACTCCACCATACACATCTCTCAGGATTGTTTTTATATCCGAATGGGCTCAACCCCTTGCTGGCACAAAGATCCCATGTCTCTTGTCATCCTCTGAATGAAGGGGATGAAACCACAGGTGTACACGGTACAGTTTGAGAAGGAAGGAACTCTCCAGCCTGGATCTTCCTTTGCACAATACGTAGAGATTAGATTGCAAATACTCCAGGCTATGCTGGGAGTTGCATTTTTGCAACTGAGGGGGAAAAAAAATGAAAATCACAAAAACCGTAGGTCCCTTTTCCCCTCATGTAAATTAGAGGGTTTGGGGTCTTGGTCTCCAGGTTCCCCTGCAACCCAACACCCAGACGGAGAAGGCTGCCCTGTGGGGACCTCAGCGGCCCTCCCTTTCTCCATGCGGGGATTCTCGGAGATGCCTCTGGGGGCAGGACATGTCAACATATGTCAAGGTCAGGACTTAATGCTGCCCTTCATAACCAAACTTTGTTGGAAAATGTGTGTTCTCTGAAGCAAGAAGCCAGAGCTTCAAACCCAAAACTTGTGGAATTCGCAAAGCATTTTCATTCCACCAACACTTACCACATACTCTTATGGGCCATGTGCAGGGATGGACAGTGGGTTTAACAAAAGTCCCTGCCCCCGAGCAGTTCACAGTCTAATTGTGAAGAAGCAGGAGCAGGAAGGTCTATGGAAAATGGATCCATCTCGGAGGGGCTGACCCAAGGCAGGGAGAAACACCCCCTCCTTTGAATTAGCAGGTAAAACAGAGAAGTCGCCACGCTGGACAGAGGTTTTGCAAATGACCATTCCTTCCATAAATGTCTTTGCCATTTGCTATGAGCTCCATGAAGGTGTGTTCTCAAGTCTTAAGGTTTTGACTGATTAGAATATTTTCAGTAAAGAAATAGAGAATTTAGATTTAATAGGGAAAGATATTTGAAAAGCTGGACTCGATTCTCTTTTGTTTTTCCCAGAATACAAAACAGTGTATGATCAGCAATTGTCCTTTTGCACCAAGGATAGGACAACATGAAGCTTGGATGGCATGGGTTTTATTAGAACCAGGCCACGGAAGCACTGTTACTACCAAACATTGTTGGAACGGGGGCAAGATGGTTTATGCAAAAACTTATAAGGAATTTACCCCTAGCTCTGAAAACAGGGTTTAGGAATAAATTCTTACACACGATTCCGACATGAATGAGGGTTTCTGCCCAACGTTCAAGGATGCCTATCAGAGCAGGAATCACAGACCTGAAGAGTTATAAATGCTTTTGCTGGTTTTTTTCTCTTTTTATTCAGATTCATCAAATGAAGGCATTAGTCCAATTAAGTATATTTCAGAATCCCAAAAATAGAACTAGAAAGTTCACAGAGCTGCCCCCACACTTCTCTCTCTCTCTCTCTCTCGGTCTGCAACTTTCCAATCCCCCCTTAGGATTTCCCTCTGATCTGCTCCATCAGAGCCTCCAAGAAGCTTTAGGGTTCTGTCCTCCTCACTGGGAGAGTGATGTTGGTTTCCAATCCTTCCCGGGGATGTCTTTCACTCATGCCTCGATCATCTTACCCAGGGTTGATCTCCTGCTACCCTCCTCCTCAGCCCGATTTCCTGACAACCCAGGGCCTGGTGGGGCTGCTGCCTCTGGTACCAGCTCAGTCTCTCATGTCTGCCCTTCCCCCAGCCTGGCTTCCAGGGGCCTTTCCCCACCCAACACCCTGCACACAGCAGTTGGGGGCAGAGCCTCAAGAGAGTTGGTCTTACAACAACTGCAAAGCACCTGCTTCTGGAAGCCATCTGCATCTTCATTTCCAAATGTCACAAACCAGGCTCCTCTTGGCCCAATGTCCTGTCTCTGCAGCAAGCTCTGTTCCAGCTGCCCTCTCTGCCTGGCCGAGCGCCAAAGCCAGGCCTCTTCCTGCTCAGCAACACAAACTCTGGGAAAGCATCCGTCCTGCTGTCCAAACGTCAGACCTTGTGATGGCCCCCACGACAGGAGTCTTAACCATGGGCCTCATCTTTCTAGAATGAAGGGGAAATAAGAAGACCCCATGAGAGACCCCACTGCCTGCTCTTAACAACAAGTAGCAGTCAGGCCCAGTAACCATTGGCCTCCCTGGTGAAACCGGGTCTCCGTAGGTGGAGGAGCTCTCTCCAGGGAGGCCCTGGCAGCTGCCAGTCCAAAGCCCCACTGAGGCCCTACAAATGCCTTAGGATCCCGAACCCACCACCCAGAGCCCAGGGCACATGGAGGATGCAGGGGGCCAGGGCGAACCACGAGGCTGGGGCATGTGGGGCCTTGGGCAGGGTTCAGCGTGGTGATAGAACGAGAAAACCGAAAACCAGCCAGACTAACACTTGCAAAAGAGGGCTTGCTTTTAAGCAGAAAGGAGACTATCACAGAACAGAGAACAGAAACTGGAAGAGCAGACTCAGCATCTCCGCGTCTCGCACCCGAGGCTCTCAGGTCTGCCCCGAGGTCCCTCTGGGCAGCAGAGCTGTGTTTATTCCCTGCCTGCTGATTTCCGCATGGGCAGCCGTGGGGAGGCCAGCAGCAAGGGGTCTGTATTTCTCAAGTCAAATTCCCCAGCGAGAGGCACCAAGCCCTGGCAGCACCCCCCAACAGACTCTTCCTCCCCAGGGATCAGATATCGGCCCCAGCAGCCCAGGCCCTGGGGACAGGAGAACGGGATCACCTGGTAGGCATGTGGCCCAGAGGCTGACACAGGAAGGGTGGAAGATGGGAGACAGGAGCTCACCTCTGTTTGGAGGAGGTGAGTATATCAGGTCACCCAACTGCCACGTGGCCCGACCACACAAGGCCTGATGCTGCCCCCCGCCCCCAGAGCTGTGGGGCTGAAGTCACAGGCAGGGCTCGAGAAAGGAGGAGGCACCAGGATGAACTGCCACCAAGAAACTGAGGAGCCTGAAGACCCAGGAAAGACCTCAGAGTCCTGGCCCAGAGAAAGTCTCCCTGGCCTTTGATGGTGGCAGGCAGAGGCGGCCGAGGGAAAAAGAAGGAGAGGGGCTGTCCACCTGGGCAGAAACCCTGCAGAGGCAGGAAGGAAGGGGTGACCTGAGAGGCTGAGTGAGAACTTTCTGGAGAAAGAGGGGATGGAAATGAAGGCGGGAGGTGTAGTGCTTTCCCAGAGGGCAAAGAGTCCATCGGAGGAGGGACGGGTCTTAGGTTTGAACCTCAGCTCTGCAGCCAACTCTGAGGCTCCACTCCATGCCTCAGTTTCCTCTTCTGTAAAGCAAAAGCAGCACATATTTCACGGGGATGGTATGAGGATGATATATGTCCCTTGCTTGGCCTACGCTGGCTTCATGGTAAGCGTTCAATAAATGGGGCCTCTTAATAGTCCAGAAGCTTCCCCCAGGTGAGGGGAAGTGATTCCCTCCTCTGGGTACACATCACCCGCGCTGATTTTCTCTCAGACCTTAGCACAGGCCGCCCCAGGCTCTCCCAGCTCCCCACCTAGCTGGACTGAGCAGGAAGGTCTCATCCTGGGGGCCGTCCCACCCTCAGCCAGTGGTCAGTGCCGGGCACCTGGCATATACACATGGCACTTAGTAACCTGCCCATCATCCCTAAAAGGTGATCTAGATGGGGAACTGTGGGAGCCTCCTTCTGAGCCCCAGCTTTGGTCCAGTCCCTGGCCACATGCAAGTAAAGAATGCATGTCAGTGGACCTAAGTGTCCTCATCTGTTAAATGGGACGCTTGGCCTTCAAGGCCTCTGGAGGCTTCTCTTAGAAAGAAGCTGATTTCTCTTTTTTATTTTTTCTTCTTTTTGTTTGAAGGAAACAGACTCCTCTTCTGGATTTAATACACGGAGAGACATGGGAAGGTTACACTCGCAGAAACGTCTGTTTCAAAGGTGCCATTTGATTACAAGAAGTGGTAAAGTTGACCCCAAGCAGCTCCCCCTGAGCTCGGAGTAGCATTATAGTTAAAAACAAAACAAAAACAAACAAACAAACAAAAACAAACAAAACGGAAAAACTACCCCGGAGCAGGCGATGTGCATCAAGAACAACAACATTCCGAAGTGAAGCTGCGTGGCTTTTAGTGAAGTTGGGACAACAATAGAGCACCTGCCCCCCCCAAAACACAGCACACATGTGTTCTCTGGACCGCCGTTGTGTCCCCCCTCGGGCTGGCATGTCTGCTGTCCCTGCTAGACTGTGAGCTCCTTGAGGGCAGGACACCATCTTCCTCTCTCCCTCCAATGAGCACACACACTTTCAGACAGCTGACCTAGAGAGATGACTAATAAATATTTGAGACGTTGTTTAATTAGGTAACTGACTTTGAGAAGTAGTGGTGCCGCTCATGGGACTAAAGATACAGACAGAAGATTTGAGGGGCGAAGACCGGGAGTCGACTGAGGGACCCTGAGATGGGTGTCCCAACCAAAGGGGTCCAGCAAGGGGAAAGCACCTGTAGATACAGGGCAAATGCTCAGGGGAGCAGCTGGGAAGATGTTTGGGGGAACCGATGCATTGGCTCAGCACCACGGGGCCCGTATGAGATGAGCCGAGGAGGGAAAGGAGACCAGGGCACTGAGGCTGTGATTCTGGAGAAGTCCCATCTCTTAAGGACAGAGAGGTTGGCTTCCAAGAGTAGAGAAGCAGAGGGAGGACCAGAAGGATCGTGGAAGCAAAGAGAGGAGGGAGTTTCAAAAAGAAAAGGCTGAAAATTGAGTCAGGGTCTTTAACAGAGTGGCTTTGAAAGAGATGTCACGGTCAAGGGCGTGGGACAAAGGCCGGTGAATGGGCAGCGCCAGAGGTAAAGTTCTGCCCATCAACTCAAGAGAGAGGAGATAAATCAAGGCTGATAGTAAAACAATGACAAAAAGGGGATGCAGCAAAGATTTCTTACAAACAAAAAAAGCAAGCATGGGAGCCTTAGTAAGCCCTCTGTTTTACCTTTCTTTTTACAGGGAAAATAAGATTTTCCACACTCTAATAACCAAGTTTTAACCAAGAGACAA
Source organism: Mirounga leonina (assembly GCF_011800145.1). Lineage (NCBI taxonomy): Eukaryota > Metazoa > Chordata > Mammalia > Carnivora > Phocidae > Mirounga > Mirounga leonina. Next base: position 16,750,854 of record NW_023270464.1, read on the forward strand.
GGAGTTGAGGTCTTCCAAGACTTCCTTAAACCCCTCAGTGGTCAGCCCCCTCTCCTTCAAGTGTGACACTTATCTCATGGGAGAAGGGCAAGAGCCAGAAACTCCCAATTATGCAAAATCTCCCCAAAAGGACTAATCGAAACCCCGATGCCCCCCTGGGTTCTGTGTCTCACTGCACAGGGCACAAGGAAGTGTGGGTTCTTCCGGAGGCTAACATGGAAAAGCTGCCTTCCCCACATCACAAGCATAATCTAAATCTACAGACCAAAAATCGCCTCCCGTGCACTCAAGAGATTTCTCAGAAGAAATTGAGCAAGGGGAGATGGGGGAAGTTGGGACAACAATAGAGCACCTGCCCTCCCTCCTCAAAACACAGCACACATGTGTTCTCTGGACCTCCATGCAAAAGCGCCAAGGTTCTCTTGAGTTTGGGAATCATCCAGACCTGAATTTGGGGATATGGGACCCACCGACTGCTAGCCTTGAGTAAGAAACACTAACTCCCGGGGCCTGTTTCTTTGCCTATAAAATAAGAGGAAATGTTCACTTTTTTGTGAGCACTGGAATAAGGTACTCAAAGGGGTTGGCACGGCAGCTGGCATACACTCTGAAGGAAGAGTTGCTGTTAGCACTATGAATACAAGGTGGGGAGGGAGTTCACGCCAAATCTGGCAAGGTGGGCAGAGGAAATGAAAGGGGCTTCTTGGAGGAAGTGGAGATTAAAATTAGTCTTTCAAAAATAAAAATAAAATTCGCCTTTAAAGATACACAGGACTTTACCTAAACAAAGTGCTGCTTGGAAGTTTCATCTATTCATACATCCATCCATCCATCCATCCATCCATCCATCCATCCCTCCCTTTGTTCATTCATTCATTCAACAAACATTTTTGGAGTGCCTGGAATTCACCAGGCACACGAGGAGCATTAATAACATTCACAGCGAATCTTTCATTTAATCTGCATTGCGCAGACATTAACTAAGGTTTGAGTACTTGGTCCAGGTAACACAGTTAAGCAACCGTGGTTTTTCAGTAAGGTATCAGAAAATAAGCCAAACTGCAAGCCCAGGTAATTTCTAGTCTCCTTTTCCTTCCACATATAAGAAACACCGTAGAGAAATGATCTGTGGCCGGGATCTCTAGGGCCAATCATAATTTTTCTTAGTGGAATTTTTCCTTTTCTTTTCAGCAGGCCTGGCTTTTCACAAAGAATCAAGTGTACACATTGTAGAATTTCTGCTTAAAACATCTTTCCTTCTCACGTATAATGGCCTTTGGAGTAATTCTTGAGACATCCTTTTGTTGGAGTTCTTCACTGGAGAACCACTCTTTGCTCTCTACATGGAGCTTATTCTCCACAGCAGAAGCAAGAGCAAATGAACATGAGACTGGGGATGATTGGTGGAGGGGGTGTTAGAGATTTAGGGGGTCCTTTTCTGGCCAGAACCTCACTTTTGAAGATAAAACTCAAGTACTTAACAAAGTTTGATTTGTTCTTTGTTATCCAGTCTCATATGCCCGTTTTTTTTTTCCCCAATTTCTCTGCAAAATTCAAACCCATGCTTTTTCGTGGGTTCCTCCCTATTCTAAGAGAAAGCCAGCAGGTCGCCTATTCTGACCCATACGATAGGCATAGGATCTGTACCTAAAATTCCTGCAAAGAAAATGGGTAGAAGCTCCTCAAGGGTGTCCTGGACCTGTTGAACCCAAATTCTAGGGTTTGAAAGGGTCCTCAACTGTCCACCTACCTCTTCCTGAAGCTTTTTGCACATGGAAATCCCATGTCCTACTCAGAAAGGAGAGGCTAGGTCCTGTCTTCCAACTTTCTGTGGGACCTGGAAGAGCTGCAGTCCTACTTTTGTCAACTGGAGAATTATTTTTCCTGTGGCTGAATCATATGGCCCATCATTGTGGGGGGCTTGGATTCCCTTTCCAGAACGAAGCCACACTAAGCCTCTGCAGGTATCTGGCCAGAAAGGGAATTTAGATACCACATAAATATCTTTAGAGAACTTTCTAGTGGGCAAAGCACATGTAGAGCTACAATTGAGTCCTATTTCTAGTCTTTCTTATGGAGCCTCATAATGGCTACCCTCTTATTATGCCAAGTGTTGTTCCTGGGTGTTTATTACATGTGTTGATTCATATCATCTTCAAAACAACCATTAAGAGCCTTATCACTCGGAGGGTAGTCTGTGAGCCAGCAGCATCACCACCATCTGGGAGCCAATTAAAGATGCAGAATCTCAGGCTCCACTGCAGGCCAAGTAAGTCAGGATCTGCTTTGTAACAAGCTGATGGGTGTTCATATTCCAGTTTGAGACGTTCTGCTCTAGTAACTCCTCATGTCCCCATTTTATAGATAAGGAAACCAAGGCACAGAGAGACTAGGTAATATGCATTAAGAATATGGGAACAGTAAAGTGGCAGAGCCAGGATTCAAACCCAAGAAGTCAGGGGTCAGAACCCATGGCCCTCACACTACACAACACTCATTTGACCCCAAGTGAGGTATCTTCTCAAAGTAATTTCTTCTTTGCAGCCCCTGCCATGAGTCAGAACCCCCTCCCCTTTGTTGCCAGAGTCTATCCAAGATACTGCTCTCATCTTACTTCCCTGGATAGTATGCTCAGTGTCTCCCCGAGACTTGCAAGACCAGGTCTAAATCCTATCTCCCAGGACGAGACCTCTGACAATATGGCCCCAAGGCAACACCTTGCCAACCTCATCTTTCAGCTCTTCCTGCCTCCCCACTCATGTCACCCAAACTTGTGGTACTTTGTATCTTCTCACTTACTGGGTATGCTCTCTACTGAGAATGCTCCTCCTTCTACACCTGGCAAAAGCCAGATCCATCAACAAATGCCAACTGCCTAGACCAAATATGACCACCTCAGGCCCTCTGCTCTCATAGTATCTTGTTCATACCACTCTGGTAAATCTCACATGTGTTTACAGATCTAGGTCTCTCCTCCAACTCCAAGATGTGATCTCCACATTCAGAGGCCACACTGTATGTGTTTTTGAGCTCACTGTGCCCACCAGAGTGCCCTACCTACATGGCGGTGAGGGTTTCCACTTCTGAGAGTCCATGCAGTGCACCGACTGCCTGGTTCTATGGATAAATGGGGGAATCAGAGCCTCTTATAACAATGAAACCTCTGCTTGGTAGAGAAAAAGTACCACCTTTCAGATTGTGTTTTCACTCTAATGAGGCCTGGAAGAAGTAGCCCAGACTGGTCAGTGAAGAGCCTCATCTTAAAAGGCACTGAGCCATAGAGCAGAGGTTGGAGAGGATGGTGTGGCTACCATAGCCATTCCCTCTGGCTCAGATACCAGAGGGAATTCCCTCAACATCCCTTCAGATCGCAATGTTCTGTGAGTCAAAAGTGACATCGCGTATGAAGCCAACAACACCCAGGCCATTTGGCAGGGGGTGACCAGGCCCTTCAGGATGGAGAGGGAATTATTTCAGTTGTTCATAACTGGGGGTCGGTGGTTACTCCAAGGTACATTTCCTTTTACTAAATTCCAACATCTTATGCCAAATCAACTTGCCCTTCACAGTAGGTTTTGGGGAAGTCCGGGCCCTTCTAGAAGCTGTCCTGAACACAAAACCAATTCCTTGACCATATCCATTTGCATGGCAGTATTTGGTGTTTTGTTTTTGTTTTGTTTTATTTTTTGAAAAATCTCAGATGCCAACACTTCCTCTAAAATACTTCAAAGAAAAGCCTTTAAACATAGGCCGAAGACTGTGTCAGAAGGTGGAGCCTGAACAGCTCCCACATTTTTTCTTTAGCACCAGAGAATATGCCTATTTGGAGAGAATCTCTCCCCTCCCGTCTTGTAAATGGCATGTTCATTACCTCTTGAATTTTCAAGCCTACATTATATTCACACATGGCCTCAAAAGAAAGTGATCCTGGAGGTTGTGCAAGATGAATTTCTACTTCTCACCTCCTACTGTGTAGAGACCACAGGAGGGGTATGTGCTTGTCTGCCACAGAACATTCCCTTGCCCAGGGCCACTCCAGGCCCTCCATGCTGTCAGCCCCCATCTCCCCAGCTCTCAGCTGGGTGAAGACAGACTGGACAACCAACTCCAGGCCTTTACCAGCACTCCTCTAGGTACCTGTGGTGCTGCCTCATGCCTGCCTCTTTGTCACTATTTTAAATCCAACCAGTCCCTCAAAGCACAGTTCCTCTACTGGCATGGAGTAGGCTAGCTGGAGATCTGTGCCATGGAGGGCCACCCCCACGTGCCCACCACCAAGCTCTCCCTGTCCCCTCTCTCACTGGTAAAGAACTTTTGAAACTCAGTGGTAATTGACATTTAACATACCTGACCCCACGTTTCCACCATTTTGATGGTGGGAGCTAAATTATACTCCATTTGTCTCTCCCCACAGTGCCTGGACCCTTAGCAAGTACTCGATAAATGTTTGTTGGATTAGTTGGGTGAAGGAAGTTCCCTGCACTTATATGAGTACGAGTTTGTGACTGTACAAAAATATATGTTTGCATATTTAATAGTCTTTCCTAAGTGCAAATTTAAATTTTGCTGTATTAATGAGGCAAATTCAAAAGAGTGAGAATAGTCACAAGAGTCTAACTCAAAATCTTTTTCTGTTAGTTTTAGGAAAGTGCTAGTAGTTTCCAGTAAAATGGTGCTTATGTCTCCCATGCAATGGGTATGGAACAGTAAGGCAGAAAGATCCAGGTGAGCCAGAATTTTGCTGCACAAAGGAAGCTTTTAACCTCCATCACTACTACTGACATGGGGCAGGTGGGGGGGTAGGGCGGGGATTTGTAAGGATATTGAAAAATTTCATGGAGAAAAAGGTTTTGAATTCGAGTGAACGAATCTTTTATGGGCAACCCTCAGACAGAGGGTTTCCTCTTTTTTTATTTCTTTTTCCTTTTTTCCTAAAAGAAGATTACAAAGCGTTTCTTAGTACCTACAAGAAGCACTGACAATTTGTAAGGGACTTGAAACACTTACTCACTGGGGACTTTGAAAGGTACGATTATGAAAATACCCATAACTGCGAACATCAATGGGAGTAACTATGAAAATAAAAATAAAGATCCTACGTTCTGGGTGTCTGAACCCCAATGCTCCTGTTCCTATAAAATTTTGAAAATTCATTTTGAAAAACTGCAGCAGAGTGATTGAGATCCCTTGTAGCATTCAACTTGTAGTGAGAAGAGCACATAGGGGTTAAGAGTTTGGAGACAGGCTGCCTGGGCTGGAATCTGGATCCTCCATGGACCATATGATTTTTAGCAAGTAACCTAGCCCCACTATGCCTCAGCTTCTTCCTCTGTAAAATGAGGATAATACCTTATAAAGTTGCTTTGAGAACTAGAGAGGTTAATACTGAGGAACCAGTGAGTTAACATTGTCAAGTGCTTAGAACATGTTTGGCACATTGTTTAACAGCAATTTTCAACACACAAGGGACAAGGCTGGATCAGAAAAAGATACAAAACCTAAGATACAGTATTCATATTGTCTTCTTTTGTGAAGTGTCTGTTCAAGTCTTTTGCCCATTTTCATGGGGTGCTTTGTCTTTTTATTATTGATTTCTAAGAGTTCTTTACATATTCTGAATGCAAGTCCTTTGTCAGCTGTGTATATTTGAAATAAATGCATTAAAAGGGCTTGATATCATTAGTCATTAAGGAAATGCAAATTAGAACCACAATGATGACACTTGCCCACTAGAAACAGCTAATATTAAAAAGACTGGTTATGCCAAGTATTGGTGAGGATGATGAGCCACTGCCGCTCACAGTGGACTGCTGGTGGGAGTATAAAATGATATGACCATTTTGGAAATCAGTCTGGCAGTTTGTCACAGAATTAAACATTCACCTACCATATGACTTGGGTGTTTACCCGAGAGAAATGAACACATACGTTTACACAAAGGCTTGTACCAGAATGTTCACAGCTGCTTTGTTCATAATAACCAAGCACTGGAAACAACCCAAATGTCCATCAGCTTGGAAAAGGATGACATCCCTTGGTATATTGATACAGTGGGACTGATTCGCACAATGACCGAGATGAATCACATGGACATGATGTTGAGCTAAAGATGCCAGACACAAAACAGTACATATTGTGTGCTTTCATTTATGTAAAGTTCAAGTACAGGCAAAACGGATCTGTAGAGATAGAAATCAGCAAGTCGTTACCTCTGGGAGGGAAGGAGATTAATGGGAAAGGGCCAGAAAGGAATGTTCTACGGCAGTGGTTCTAACCGGGGGTGATTTTGTCTCCCAGAGAACATTCAGCACCGTGGATGTTGACATTTTGATTATCGTGTTTCTGGCAGCTAGTGCATGGGATGCTGTTAACTGTCCTACAATACACAGACAGCTCCCCACAACAAAGAATGATCCGGCCCCACATGTCAATAGTGCAGAGGTTGAGAAATCCTGCCCTAGGGTAATGGAAACGCTCTACATCTTGACTGGTCACATGGGTGTCAAACATACTGGTCAAAACCCATCAAGCTGTTTATTTTGCTTTATGTAACTATACCGCAACTGAGAAAGACACTGAACAAAATGACCGAAGACAAGGAACCAGACCAGGAGAGAGGTGTTCCCTTGGGCACATTTGGCTTCTTGATTAACCTCCTGAGAAAGAATTGTCAGTTTTGCTACACCTATGTTGTACTTATACCAATATTTTATGTAATTTTTTATTTTGCTTTGGTTAACCATTAGTAAATGTATATAATTCACATAGAGTGTGAGTTCATTTACTCTCCACTAACCCTTTTGGGCGGCCCTACCAAAGGCTGCACTAACCACCATTCCCTCTGGGGTTGAGAAAAGATCTTAACCAGGAAGAGCCAGCCTATCAATATCCTGGTGATTAGAAACCTCACACACGATGAATGGGTAACTAATGTATGGGACACATTCCCCTAGCAGTTTGGAAGATACTGATCTAGTTTTTGGTAATTTCAAAACATTTCAGAAATAGGTCTATAGAAGAGGACAAAAAGCTCAGAAGAGAGAACTTTTTGAGAAAACAGGGCGCGAGCAGATCCTACCCCCAGACCACACCTCGATACAACAACAGTCAGGGAAATGTTCATAGTAACAATCCCATCAGACTGCATATAGCTGGAGCATTAATTCCACAAGTGTTTTCAGAGATAATAATAAGCGAATTGTCACAGCAACTCTCCAAGATAAGCCAGGTATTAATTTTGCCATGAATAAGCTGAATCTTAAGAGTTTAGATGCTCTGCTGAAATCATAATGGAGCTTTCAGAACACAAATCCACACTCCTCTGGATGGGCATGGATGGGGCAAGGAGTGTATGGGGCCAGGAAAACATGCAACCTGGAGCCTGAGCCTCCCGTTTCACTTCTGGGCACCTGGGAGTCCAAGTTCCTTGTCCAGTGGACCCCAAGCCCACTGCTGTGGCCAGCATGAGTCTCTTCCATGGGTCTGTTGTCCTGAAAATAGACCACACCCCTAGCACCAATGTGAACATGCCATGTCCACAGGGCAAGAGAAAAAGGTACAGATAAAACTTGGGTTTGTGGCTGGGTCATCCACATGCAGGCACTCCCATCTCAGCTGCGTGGGCTGCAGTTTGGGGTGAGAAGAAAAGGGGCAGTCAGGCCGGTGGCCATCTCTCCTTGCACAGCAATGTTCTGATATGCAAATACAAGAGTCCTGAGAACTCTAAATGTGAACCTAGCCTTCCAGGTGATCATTAAAGTAAGTAAGCATTAAAAGTTTGCTAGCTTGGCTTATAACACATTTTGTCAAATAGTATATGAGCCTCCTTTGGTACTCTTGTCCTAGGCCCTACAGATGTTTGGGCAGGTCTGCAGTTAAGTACAAATGGGAAATTCAAGGACATATAGTTGGGCCATAATACCAGGGGCTCTAGCTTCAGTTTGGGGAGTGAAGAGGTTCAAAGACTTCCCATTTGCCTAGAGAGTCCCACCCCTCTGTCTTGGAATTCTTTTAGATTATGTACTATTATTTTCCCTCCCGACTCCTCCCCTACTCCTCCCTATACCCCTGGTAAAGTAAAAGGAGTCTGGGGTGACTTACTTCATTTCCATTATTTCTAAAATACCTTATGCTCCTGAATTTAATGGGAATAACATTAATGCCTCACCATTAAGTTTGGATACAGGATATTTCATGGAAAAACTCTTTATCATGTAAGTACCCATCCCTAATTTTCTTAAGTTTATTTGATATGGATGCTCAGTTTTATCAAATAATTTGGGGCATCAACTATTATTGTCGGGGCATCTGGGTGGCTCAGTTGGTTAAGTGCCTGCCTTTGGCTCAGGTCATGATCTCGGGGTCCTGGGATCGAGCCCCATGTCGGGCTGGCTCCCTGATCAACAGGGAGTCTGCTTCTCCCTCTCTTCCTCCCTCCAACTTGTTCTCTCTCTCTCAAATAAATAAAATCTTTAAAAAAAATTGCTCTGTTGATAGAAACATTCAACAATCATTATGCATTGCCTAGAGTAAATCCTTCTTAGTAAAATGTTGATATTTTGTTTAAGATTTTGTATCTTTGTTGATAAGCAATATTTTTCTATAGTGTTATTTTCCCCTATTTTTTTCTGATCTTTTAAAGCCAACGATAGTTAACAGAAGATGATGTGGGTTGTTTTTTTTTTTTTTAATTTGTGAGAATTTGCTTATAAATCTACTGGGTTTTAGAGATTTTTAAAAATACCTTGATTTTTTTTTTAAGATTTTATTTATTTATTTGAGACAGAGATAGCGAGAGAGAGCACACTCAGGGAGGAGAGGGAGAAGCAGGCTCCCCACTGAGAAGGGAGCCCAATGCGGGGCTCAATCCCAGGACCCTGGCATCATGACCTGAGCTGAAGGCAGACGCTTAACTGACTGAGCCACCCAGGCGCCTCTAAAATACCTTGATTTTTTTTAACTTCTTGCCTTAGATATTTGTCTTATCTATTGGTTCCTTGAGATCATTTGGGTCATGTATATTTCTCTCAAAATCACACATTTCATTGAAGTTTCAAAAGTATTATAATTGTATATGATTTTTATAATCATTTTGAAGCTTTTTTTCCTGTCTGACCAGGACTTCTTTTTGTCATTCCTACTTTGGTATATTTGTTCTGTCTTCTGTTATTCCGGTGAGACTTGCCAGTTGATTTTCTAGTTGAACAGTTATCAGTCCCAGCAACACACTAGAGTCCTAGGGGGAAGTTATTTTTTTAATTCAAAATATCTTCTGTTGTGTTTTGATTCCATCTCCAAGTATTTTCTAATTTCATTGTGATTCCTTCTTTGACCCATTGTTAGTTGTTTAAGAATAAGTTGTTTAATCTCCCCAATTTCCTTTTCCTGTTTTCTTGTGTTACCGATTCCTAGGTTCATTCCACGGTAGTTGGAGAAGATACTTTTGTATGCTTTCAATTTTTTTAAGACCAACACATGGCCTATCCTTGAGAATGACACTGGGAAGAATGTAGATCCTGCTATTGTTAGATGGAGCATGCTGTCTAGGTCTGTTAAGTCCACCTGGCTTATAATATCATTTAATTCTTCTATTTCCTTATTGATCGTAAGTCTAAATGTTCTACTCATTGTTGAAAGCAAGGTATCCAACATTCTACTACCACAAAACTTTCTATTTGTCCCATCAATTCTGTCCATTTTTGCTTCATATTGTAGAGCTCTGTTTGGGGCTACATACATGGTTATCTTCATCATAGCTTCTTGGTGGAGTGATCCTTTTATCAATACATAATGTCCTTTTTTGTCTGTTTTAACAGCTTTTTACTGAAACTCTATTTTGTCTGATACCAGTGTAGACACCAACTCTCTTTTGTGTGCTACTTGCATCCTTTCACTTTTAACCCATTTGTGTCTTTGGATCTAAAGTGGAGCTCTTGTAGAGAGCATTAAATCTCTTCTTCCATTTTCTGCATTTTAACTGGAGAGTTTAATCCATTTAAAGTAATTGCTGATAAGGAAATATTTGCTGTTGCCAATTTACTATTTAGCTTCTATATGTCCTATTCTTTTCGTCTCTCAATTCCTCCACTACTGTTTTCTTTCGTGTTTGATTTTGATCCCCTAGTTTCTATTTCTGTACATTTTTTATTTACTTCCTTATTGATTACCCTGGGGATTACAACTAATATTCTAAATTTATAACAAGCTCGTTTCAATTGATACCAATTTAGCTTTGATCATATACAAAGACTGTGCTCTTATACAGTGCTGTGCACCCCCTTCCATTGTGTTGTTCTTGTCACAAATGACATGTTTGTATACGGTGTGCCCATGGATCTCTGATCTTTGTTCTACTTAGACTTCCTTGAGCTTCTTGAATGTGTAGATTCATATCTTTCATCAAATTTGAGAAGTTTTGAACATTACTTATTCGAACATTCTTTCTGCTGCTTTGTCTCCTCTCCCCTGGGGTTCCCATAGTACATATGTTATTGCCTGATGGTGTCCCACAAATCTCTTAGCCTTCATTAATTTTTCTTCTTTTCTCTTTCTGCACCTTACACTGGATAATTTTAATGGACCTATCTTCCAAGTTTGCTGATTCTTTCTTTTATTTCCTTAAATCTGTTGATGGAAGCTTCTAGTGAACTTTCATTCCAGTTATAATACATTAAAACTGCAGAATTTCTGCTTGGTTCCTATTTATAATTGCTTTTTCTTTATTGACATTCTGTGTTTGGCGAGACATCATTCTCCTGGTCCCCATTAGCCCTTTGAGCATACTTAAAGACAGTTGATTTAAATTCAAAGTCATTGTCTAGTAAATCCAATGTCTGGGCCTCCGCAGGAGGAGTTTGTGTTGTTTTTTTTTCTGTGACTAGGACATACTTTCTTTTTTCTTTGCATGCCTTGTCATTTTTTGTTGAAAACTGGACATTTTGAATATTATGGTATGGTAATTCTGGAAATCAGATTCTGCCTACTCTCCAGGGTTTCTTGTTGCTGCTTGTAGTCATTTGTCTTTTCCTGTTCAGTGATATTTTTAACTATTTTTGTAAAACCTGTGTCCTTTTTGTGGTGTTGCCACTGAAGTGCTATTAGCTTAGTGGTCAGCTAGTGATTTGACAGAGATTTTTTTTAAATACCTGAAGCCAAAAGAAAAAATTACTCTGTCTTTGCAGATTGATTTGGAGTTGTTGTCCTCCATCAACGCGTGGCCAGATTGCTTATGATTCTGCCTTAGCCTTCACTTCCTGCTATGCACAGCCTAAAAAATCAGCCAGACATAAAAGCTCAGGAGTCACACTTGAAGCCCTGGGCATGCATACTGCCTTCCAGTTTCCCCAGTCTACCTGGAGCTCTTCAAAGCCTTTACTCACCCATGTATCTCCTTCCTCAGTCTCTTCCTTACTAGGCTTTTTGGTCTGCCTGCTGCCTGATCACCTGTTGTCCCCAGCCCCAAGTTCTGTCAGGTCATGAAATACTTTTGACAACTACAGGGGGCCACCCAGGTCCTGAGAGTGTTCCAAGAGGATGAAACAAAGGCAAGACCCTGAGCTAATCCCTCAGGGTGCCACAAACAGGTCAAAACCCACAGTCACAATTTTTTTAGAACAAAGCCCTAATTGCCCCCTCTGGCACCAGCAAGTCACACCAGGCATATAAGCTTATGTAGGCTCCATAGCTGCTGCTTCACAGAGCTGGGGAGGGAGGGATTATAGGCAGATAAGTCAAAACACCATGATGCTCTCCCCAAAATTTAGCAGCTTCTTTCTTTGAAGCACTCCCTTGATTGTCATATTTTTATTAGATTCCAGACTTCTGAAAAAGTGGATTCTGACAGTTTTTGTCAACATATTCTAGCATCAGTGAAAAGCTGAACTCCCTTTTCAATGATGGCACTTTTAAAACTTTTTTTTAAAGATTTTATTTGTCAGAGAGAGAGCGCATGCACAAGCAGGGGGCACGGCAGAGGGAGAGGGAGAAGCAGGCTCCCTGCTGAGCAAGGAGCCCAGTGTGGGGCTCAATCCCAGGATCCTGGGATCATGACCTGAGCGGAAGGCAGATGCTTAACTAACTGAGCCACCCAGGTGTCCCATTAATTTTTAATTTTTTTAGCAGAATCACTACAAGGTCCATTTTTAACATATTGAAGTTTCATTTATTGCCTGGGATAATATCAACTTTTCTTAAAATTCTGGTGGTAGTTTGAAAAAATATGTATCCTATAGGGCACAAAATATACTTTGTATTAAATCAACTAAATTATTAACTATTAACTAATTGAAATATTTTATATTTAAGCTTTTACTATTTATTAGAGATGAATGATACATTTTGATCTCTCTTTTTTTTTTTAAAGATTTTATTTATTTGACAGAGAGAGACACAGTGAGAGAGGGAACACAAGCAGGGGGAGTGGGAGAGGGAGAAGCAGGCCCCCTGCCGAGCAGGGAGCCCAATGAGGGGCTCGATCCCAGGACCCTAGGATCATGACCTGAGCCCAAGGCAGATGCTTAACGACTGAGCCACCCAGGCACCCCAACATTTCGATCTCTTATTGCTACTACATTTTTTACTTTTCCTCACATTTCTAAGTTATTACTTTATATTTTTACACTGTTATTCATCATATCAAAGTAAATGATTTTTAAATGTTTATTGTGGCTTGTACTCTTTAATTCTTTGTTCCATTTCATTTTTTTGCCCAAAATTCTATTTTGTCTAATATTAAAAATACCATCTGTGCTTTTTCCCTTTGTATTTTTCACATCTATTTTTGTCATTTCTTTCACTTTTAAGTTGAATATATAATTTTTAGTCTCTAAAGTAGTGTATACCTTCATTGGATTTTGTTTCATAACCAATTTGTTATCATAATATATGCTGACACTTCAGTCATTTTGCCTTATGCTTTTGTTTTTTTATCCTCGCTTACTCTTTTCCATTTTTTCTGTGCTAAATAGTATGTTCTCTTTCACTCACTGATTTAAAAGTTGTGACTGTTTCTGTTCTACAAGTGATTTCTTTAATTAAAAATATGTATCTGTGTTTGAACTCCTTTTTCTCTAACTGCCAATGTCAAAAATTAAATGGCACTCATAAGCCCTACCTGTGAGCAATGATATTTGGCCTGCCTTTTCTTACTTTCTTACTTGCTTTCATAATTTTCTAGATTTCATTTTAATAATCTAGGACATTAGATGCATATTATTTAATATATTTAACATTATTTATCTATTCTTTAAGGAATAATTTGTGGTGTTTGCACAGTTTTATAACTATATTAATCATTGTTTGAACTTATTTATTTATCTTGTAAGCTTCATTGCTCACTGACAATTCTAGGAAACCACAATTCCCTCAGTCTTGGGATGATTATATGTCTAAGCTAGAAAGCATTTCAATTTTTTAGGAAAAGTTAATAATCTTTGAAATGTCTGTGTCCTCCTCATGGCATGTCTAAGGATTTCTGTTGTAGGAGTGCTTATTTCTCAGTGCTTATACTCAGTAGGCACAGTGCCAAGGACCCAAAATATTTTTAGGGACCCATGAAAATATTTTCTTTAAAAATTGGGAGAAAAAGGGTGCCTGGGTGGCTCAGTCGTTAAGCGTCTGCCTTCAGCTCAGGTCATGATCCCAGGGTCCTGGGATCAAGTCCCACATCGGGCTCCCTGATCCGCAAGAAGCCTACTTCTCCCTCTCCCACTTCCCCTGCTTGTGTTCCCTCTCTCGCTGTCTCTCTCTCTGTTGGAAAAAATAAATAAAAATCTTTAAAAAAAAAAGGGAGAAAAAAATTAATATGATACAGCCTGGATTCTATTAACTTTTACAGATATCATTTTAATATCTTTTTGTGGAGGAAGGGACCCACAAAAGCAAAAGTGCCTAGAGCCCATGAAAATCATAATGTGACTCAGCACACAAGGACTTGACTCAGCACACAAGGACTTTAAGTCAGCTTAAGTCACCATCTTTCCCCTGAAAACTCTGTTGACACCATTCAATTATCTTCAATGTTATTGATTCAGAAAATGATGGCTTTGGTTTATTGGCACCTGACCTGATCTTTTGATCCTGAAATTTTTTATTCTTTATGTTCAAACTATTACTAGTATGGGTCTAGATGATTATCATTAACTTCATCTAAAATGCAGGAGGGACTCCCAGTGTGTTTCTTCAACTAGGCAAGTTGTCTTCTATTTATTTGGTTTTGCTTGGTGACTGTTTGTTTTATGTACATTGTAACTTATTGCAAAGTAAGTGCTCCATGACTCTGATCCATTCTCCCATCATTTTAGATTGACTCCTGGGAGGATTTCTCAGGCCAGCATTTTTACTGACTCAATTTCTAGAGTCTCCAATCTGCTGTTCATTGCCTCTCTGCCATTCTTTTTTTCTTCTTTTAAAATTTCTTTAGAGAAAGAGTGGACACAAGCTGGGGGGGGAGGGGCAGAGGGAGAGAGAGAGAGAGAATCCTAAGCAGGCTCCTCACCCAGCAAGGAGTCCAACTCAGGACACTGAGATTATGACCTGAGCTGAAATCAAGAGTCAGACACTTACCTGACTGAGCCACACAGGTGCCCCACCTCTCAGCCATTCTTAAGTCAACAGTCAAGGTTTTCATCCCCTTGCAGGATTTCTTGATCTCACCTCTTCCTTCTTCTTAACAATTATCAGAGATAGAATTCTGTCTTTAATCTTGCCCCATACTTAGCCCATGTTTCCAAAGTTCTTTTCTGCATCTTTTAGTAACTGTAGCATGGGTATTCATTCATTGTGATTCCTCGGTGTAAACATCTTCGCAAATGTAATTTGTTTATATGTTAGTAATGTTTTCCTCCTTTTTCCCATCTTTATAGAGGAAGGTCTTTGCTTGTCCAGCATTGGCATTTGAGATAAGTTCTGTCAGAGACCATAAAGGTCTCCAGTCATTCTGGCCCAAGTTAAGAGGGGACATTTTGAATAAAGTATGTTGTTACTTTGATCTTTTGAAAGCCAGCAAGGGTACAGCAGAGCGATTCCAGAGCCAACAGCTCTGAGAGCAAGGAGCTTCATCAGAGTGATCCAGAAAATCTTGTATGTATTTAAGTGACAAACAGGAGTCACTCAGGCCAGATCAGCCACTCATTGTCTGAAAAAGTTGCCCTTGATAGGTATTAGCCATTCACTGCATGGCCATCCTTACCCAGGATTGACAGGAAACACATACTTCCTGTGGCTCCCAGACCATGTGGGCTATAGTGCCTGGTAAGCTTCCAGGAGGTAAGGGTGAGATTGAGATGAGTCTAAGGCTCTGTGGCCTACACTCTGCCAGTCTTAACCTCTCCAAGGAAGGGAACACAGATCTTCCATCCCTTTTCTCATCTCTTGAGGCCAGCTGTGTTTCAGAATTCAGAATTTAGGAAGACAGAGGCAGAAGGAAGGTCACCATAGTGCAAAATATCTTGATGGACCATGGTGGAATGTAAGTTATACCTCATGATGTGCCGCTTGAGACAAGGAAGCTGGCATCCAGTCAGTGGATGATTAAGGGTGAGGGAGAGGGACGATAAGGCATAAATTCTCAGGTACTTTTAGCACTTCCAACTATGCAGATGCAAATTAGACTCCAGTAGTCTGAGGGCAGTCCTCTCAAGAAGGGCTTCGGGTCTCAAGCGCTGGGAAGTAAAAGCATATAAAAATGAAATTAAAAAACAGATCCCAGGGTTCTGACCAGAATGCTGACCTTTCCCACCACATAGGTATCCCAGGACACCCCAGGCAGGTTTCAGGCAACCTCTTGAAATCAAATACATTACTCTGCTGTAAAAAAAAAAAAAAAGGAAGATTCCCAGTAAGTGGGATAATGGGTACAAAATAATCACATTGGAGATTTTTTTCATAATTTATATTATTAGACTGGTTGTTGAAATAATGTGACATAGACCATAAATATCATAGCACCCTTTTTTTGACCCCTTTGAGGCATGAGTGATATATAAAAAGCCACATGTGACTTTGGGGATAAGTATATACCCTCTAGTACTTCTCCTGAAGAAGTATTCAGTGTTAACTTCAAATCCATATTGATTAAACTAAGCTAAAGGCCTTTGCCCCAATAGGTGAGGAGCGCGAATGTCATCTGGGGGTTTGTCAGGACTGGGTTGGAGGCGGGCATCCATGAGGAGGGAGCAAATGCCCAGATGAAGACCCAACACCATGAAGGCTGGCTTTTCAGTTGTCCCTGTGCCCTTGCTCTCACTAAGCATGAGTTTCTACCTAAACAGTTTCTCCTTGAGTAAACAGCCACTGTCTCCCATGGGTAAGTGTATGCCGTCCAAAGCCATAATTAACCCTTTGCGCTTCCTCTGTGGGAATGTTTTCCCCTGTACTCACAATGTCATGACTCTGATCCATTACAGTTGAGGTTAGATTTGTGGCCAAATCCATTTAGGTGCCAATTTTGAAGACAAAACTATGCTTTCTCAAATCTGGGGCACCTCGGTGGCTCAGTCGGTTAAGCATCTGCCTTTGGCTCAGGTCATGATCCCAGGGTCCTAGAATCGAGTCCCGCATCAGGCTCCCTGCTCAGTGAGAAGTCTGCTTCTCCCTCTCCCCTCACCCTGCTCATGCTCTATCTCCCTCTCAAAATCTTTTTTAAAAAATCTACTCCCATTTTGGAATTGCAGATATGGGACCTCAGGGCTACACTAGCAGTTTCTTTGAGCTCTCTTACACCCCACCCCCTGACTCACCTCCCAAGCAAGCTGTTTCTTTAAGCAAGTGAAATGGCAGGCAAATTCCTCCTTGATCCAGGAATAGCCATACAGCAGAAATTCCTCAAAGTTTCCAGAATGTGGATGCCACACTACGGCACTGAGGTAGCTCCTGTTTTATTTTCCAGTGGAAATCAGGGAGGGGAGAAATGTGTTTTCTCAGATTGCTCGCTTCCCCAAAAGTCCTGCTTATGACATACAACCCTGGAAGTGGGGGCCGGGGGTGGGGTGCAAGAGCTGTGCTTTTTCCAACAAGGTGTCCTGCTTTGCTAATCAGAGTCTTTATTACTGCCAGCAAGTACTAAGTTCTTTCCGAGGTATTTACTGGAATGTCTACCAGTATGTATGTGTGTGCTGTTTCATGTTTCTTGGCCTCATTTCAGTCAAAAACCCCCTTCAAGATGCAAACCCTCTTGATGCAGCTGTTGTGTGCCTTCCCATATAGTTGGCAACATTTGTGCATCAGGAACATTTATCCATTAATTTATACCAACTGATTATTTATAGACCCAAGTATTATAAGCCAATATGCTTGGGCAATTTGTAAATCACACATTTTTCTGGTTTAGGAGACAAAACACTCTAGTCCACCACTGTGTCCATCAGATTGGAAATGTCCCCTCTATAGCAGCAGAGTTACCAAAGGACTCTAACGGGAGAAATGTTAAGTTTAGGGAAAATAGAAAATTACTTGTTTTTCTTCCATGTCCATCATAAGAACCAAACTTTGAATATTTATTGGTGTGTCTGACAGAAACAATGGTCTGGAGCATACCTCAACTCAACTAGTTGTGGAAGGTTTAATCCTCTGTAGACCAGTGTTAAAAGTGTGACCAAGAAGCCAGATTGGAAGGAGCCCCAGTCTGTGCACCAAACACTAACCCAAATCCCACACATCATGAAGAAGCAATAGATCATCAGTGGAACTTTGGCTTTTATCTCCAGCTTCCACATCCCTTGGAACCCGAATTCTGGACAACTGGAACGCAGGGCAGCAAGGACTCTGAAGCCAGGCAGCCCCGACTTCACCGGGTCTGGGTCTAGCTTTGGAAAGTAATTTCACCTCTAAAACCTAAGTGCTCCTTACTGAAGTGTGCTTCTTACCCCATAGATTTGTTGGGAAAATTAAATGAGAGGACATTCTTGAAAGCACTAGCCATATCAGAAGAGGCACTCAAAAGTTGCTATCATCATTGTCATGAGTGAAAAATGCTCACCCCAGGCCACTGCCTTTGTCAAAAGACCCAGGGTATGATAGCTATGATGCTGTCCCGTCTGCACTATTTTCTATAAAAGTTGACTAGAAACCCGGCTTCCATTGTGGTGATGTCCAATCAGCCACCCATCTGGAGAAGGTGCATTTCTTGCTGCAGGTGTTGACCAACAGAAGTGCACAAACCAGCTGCTGGACCAACCTGTCAGAGGTGAGCATGGGCCAGAGATGGTTACTCAGAGCCTCAGGTTGGACTTTCTCCACCTGCATGACCCTGAGCTAGAAGCTGGGAACCCACCTCAAAGAGAGTGCTTATCTCCAAATAGCTACCAAAGGCAATGGAACAAGGCAGCCAATGCCCAGTGCCATAAGAGAAGTACAGAATACAGAGTCTTGGGATAACTAAGTCCAGCATTTGGACTTAGTAATTTGAAGAAGGGTAACTGGAAGGGAAAACATTACAGCACGGTGTGGGGGGCAGGGGGGTCACTTCCCTGTCACTGGCAAAATTATCAAAAAAGATAAGAGTTGACCAAACAGCACCCAGTGGAGTCAGGCTGGCCTCTTGGTTTGGGCATGACTCTTGGCGGGGGGGGGGGGGGGGGGGACTGTTTACATGGGGACACGGGAGCAAGGATTTCTGTGTCCTGTTCCCTCTATGGAACTTCCACTTTGCTTTTTGTCTCCTAACAACATAAATTTAGGGACACATTGAAAAGGAATTTTCTTCTGCCCCCTGAGGGCTAAAAGTAAAGTGGATGAAAATGCATTAAATAGTGCTTTAGCAATTTGTAGACAGGCAGTTTCTAGAGTTTGAAATACGGGGCACAGAATTTCAATATTCTGCCTCCTACGCTACTGACTCAGGAACAGACCTCAGATCATCTCCTCCACTGCCATAGGCAGAATCTGCAGGAGAAGTCATTCCAGAAAGTTCCCCCAAGCTTGAACATCTGTGGCTCTCAGATATTTTTTATTCCTAGCCCAGACTTCCTGTCTGTGCCAACCACTATGATTAAAAATGCATCCAAAGTAAACTTTAGACAACTGAACCTTCCTCAGCAACGTGGGGGGCACTTGGTGTTAGAGGGTGGTCACCCCAAGTCATTGTAAACGTTGCCCCAGGTGCTCAGCAGCTGGCTGGAATGGCTTGTGAAATTCTATCCTTCCAGCTCCCCAACATGCTGAGAAGAAACCCAGGGACGCCAACAACCCTGTCCCACCTGTGGAAATTAATGGTGCCAGCTCAGCATATTGGCAGAGAAAAGAAATTTACACAGCAAACAAACCTGCTGAAAAATTGGAAATATTTGCTTAACAGAAGCACATTGATTAAAGTCACTCCAAGATCAAATTACTCTCCCAGCCCGGGAAATTTCAGCCCAGAGGGCAGCGGACTTCTATTGGCAGAGTATTGATGAAAAGCTCACACTATGTCTAGATGCACCATATTAGGGGTGTTAATCTCAGAAGTGGTCCATAATTTTACTCCTACACTCTTCATTTGGAAGAGTTTAATTCCAATACAAACAGTAATTAGGAAATAAAATCATTGATGTATATCTTTCCAATATCCATCTTTGGTAAGAACTTTTCATTTCTATGGTCAATTAAAACTCATCTTAAATAAAAAGTTAAGCTCATTTCAAATAGACTTCCAAGGTTATTTGGTTTCTCAAATCCTCTACAATTTCAAAGGAAAATAAAAAGGAGAGCCAAAGCCACTTCTTAACTACAAAGGCAAGCAAGTCACCAAATAAATGTTTAACATGAGAGTTATAACATAATTTCTATATGGAGAGCATACTTATATATAAGGAAAACATACATAAGGAGAGATACATACCAAGAGAGAAATTCGCAGTTCCAAGAAAGGTCCCTCACCTGGTACCTGAAAAGAAGGGCATTTGAGGGCCAGGCCAAGATCAGCTAGTTACGTGGGGCAGTTTTTCAGCTGTTCGAAGAGCCGGACTAAGATCTCTCTAGGCCAGAGCAGCTAGCCAGCTGAGAAGCCAATTCTTCATTGAGGCCCTGAAAATAACTCACATTCAATTTGCCACAGCATTTTAAATAATCTGAGAAGCGCAGCCTGTGTGCTTTGCCTGCCTCTGCTTCTTAAGAGCGGCCATGATGACACGAGACCATCTCAAACTCTGGCTCAGGTGTCTTCTCTTGTGACCTCCCGAGAGATGGAGCCCAAGCCACACACTAGAAAAGAACATTTCAGTGCAGGTCTCCTTGCCCAGTGGGCCTAAATATGCAATAGCTACGAGGCCCAAGGACCTAAAGGTAGCAAGAAAAAGTAGCAAGGTGCATTGGGATCAATAACTACATGTGCCTGGACCTCCTATCTTCTGCTACCCTGTCTCCACCCAAAAGGACTTGGGACTGCCTACCACTCCCATGCAGGGCGTTTGGACCATTTCCAAATGCTGAGCTCGGGCCTGGAATCACCCTCCCTCTACTCCCAAGTGTGAGTCTCCAGGCCACAGGAGCATGCAACTCTCTCCCCTATTCAGGCTACCCATCTCCAGTCTAGGACAGTCTGTGCTTGCAGACTAGACACCCAAGTTACAATGACAGTGAATGCTCCAAGAAGTTCCCCTTGTGGGCAAAGGACGAGCTCCCTATACCCTGCTAGAAATCATAGAATCCACACTTCCCACCCAACCACCTGCCTCTGAAGAGGGTATGAAACCCACTCAGCACACATGCACTTGTGCAGGACTGCGTGCGCACGCACACGCACACATATACAAACATGAAAGCATTTAGATGGGATTTGCAAAGGTTTTCATTTTTGTTCATCAGGAACCCAGAGAGGGCAGGGGGTGGGAATGATGGGATGGAGGATATCAATGGAATGGGGGTGGGGCAAAGACAGTAGTCACCAGAGGAGACAAGGTGAAGGAAGCCACCATGTTTGAGCACCTAGATTCCAGGAACCATTCTGGGTATGCTTTTTCTTATTTTTCTCATTTAATCCCCACATTATTTCTCTGTGAGAAGCCAGGGTTCAACCCTGCCTGCACATTAGAATCACCTGGGGGTCCTTTATATAATACAGATGCTGAGCTCCCAACTGCATCAATTGAATCACAATCTCTAGAGGTTGGGCCCATGCACCCATGGGTTTTAAAAGCATCTCAGGAGGGGCACCTGAGTGGCTCAGTTGGTTAAGCGACTGCCTTCGGCTCAGGTCATGATCCTGGAGTCCCAGGATCAAGTCCCGCATGGGGCTCCCTGCTCAGTAGGGGGTCTGCTTCTCCCTCTGACCCTCCCACCTCTCATGATCTCTCTTTCTCATTCTTTCTCTCTCAAATAAATAAATAAAAATCCTTTAAAAAAAAAAAAAAGCATCCCAGGAAATTCCACTGTGCAACCAGGACTGAGAATCGCCCTGCCGAGGAACCCTAAGCCCCTTTCCCACTCTTGTATTATGAAATATCCCCCACAGCATTGAAGAAGAACAGCCCGCACTGGGTGCCTGGAGACAGCCCTCCCAGGGCCAGCCATCTGAGGCTCTCCCAAGGGCTCTAGACCGGCTGAAACTGCAATGAAGTGTCACCCAGAGGAACCTGGGATTTTTGCTTCGCATGATTCAATTAGGGACTGAATTGGAGTTAAATTTTGCTTTCTTAAACTCCTCAAATTCCTAAGACTGTTTCAGTCTTGAAACTAGAATCACATATCTTAAAAGATTTACAGCTTTTCAGATAAGAAGGGTGTTTTTTTCTTTTTTTTATTGAGATGCAGAGCCACCTTGCAGGAGCTCCCTCTGGTTTGATTATGACGTGCGATGAGCCGCCAAATGTCATTTCAAAGAATAAATTTTTTGGTGTAGGAAAAAATGCATGCTCTAGTTCCTGATAATTGATTTGCAAGGTTCCAATTTCAGTAGTAAATTGCTTCTGCTGCCCAGATACTTTGTATCTTATATGAGCACTTAGAAAACTCAATAGTCCTTACGATGAACAAGAAATGACAAGAAGAATTGCAGTTTAAATTTTGGATCATTTCTCTGCTCTTATATATATATGTGTGTGTGTATATATATGTATGTGTATATTATATATGTATGTATTTTATATTTATACATCTATTTTATATATAAACATTTCATATGTGTATATATACATATATATATATATAAAATTCTAAGAGTTGCTGGTTACAAATAGATCAGGGTAGTTAAAAAAATGAATAATGTTAATAGTGCTTTCTAAGTGGACTTTTTCCCTGAGAAGAGGCTCAGTGCTCTCCAGCCATGTAATCAGTCCTGATGATAATACCACCTGAGCCAGGAGTGCACCACAATGGAGGACTCTCATTGACACCCGAGGAAATGGAGAGCCTATGGTTTGCTCAGCTGTCGGTGATGGAACTAGGGCAAGAAGCCAGCCCCCAAACAAAAAGAGAAAGAGCAGTGGACCTGGGTCAGGATCCAGGACCCTCAAATCCCAACTCTGTCCAACTGTGAACCTTTAAGGAAAGCCATGCATTTCTCTCTGCAGGCCACGATTTTCCCTTTGGAAAAACAGCAGGTTGGGAGACAGACTCCCAATGACTTTTCCAACACAAACACCCCATGGCCTAAGGACCCCGGTTCCTAAGCATGGTCAAGGCACCAGCCTCAGAGGCAGGCTGACCTGGATGTGGCACCCGGCTTGGCTGCTTTGTGGCTGACTGGCTCTGACCATCCTTTTCCTCCTCCTTGCATGTCTGTTTCATCAAATGTAAAACTGAAACGAAAAACAGCTGCCATCCCGCAACTTTGTGGACACTAAGGGGTTAATGTGCAGGCATGCCTGGCAAGGGGGTAAGCGCCATAGTAAGCTCTCTTACTAACCATCCACTGGGAAATGGGTTGAGCCTGCATACTTCCTCTGTCATTCTAACTGAGCTACCTGCACCTTGTGCTGCATTTGAGAGTTCACCTCTAAATGATCCAGAAATACTCTTGACTACACTTCAGTAATTGTCCTGGGCAGCATACGAAACCATCCAAGCAGGACCTGTGTTCCTGATGGCTTAGATAAGGGCACTCTGACTGCCAAGGGCAATCCTGCTGTCCGGGGACCACTGCCCCAGAACAGAGCCTCTGTGGGTTGCCCCTCAAGCCTACAGGTGTCCAGCTGCCACTCAGAGGCGCTGTCTTCCCCTCCCTCCCTTTTTCTCTCTCCCCCCACTTGCCCAAACCCTTCACTGCTACCCACCTTACACTTCATTTTCTTCCTGGTCTTTCTTTTTGTCCCCTTTTCCTCCGAAAAGCCTCATTGTGCTCCTAGGACTTGAGCTTAGCCCTTTGATGACATAAATTCCAGTCTTCCAGGTAAATATTTCGCTGCCACCTCCCAAGGACCTCACTCCAACACAGACTATCACAGCCAGTATCTCTTCCAAATGTACCTCAGTTCCTTCAATAGGATCTGGCCAAAACCATCCCACAAGGACTAAAGAAAAGGCCGGGCAGTCCTGAATGGGGAAAGGGGTGAGAATGACACCAGACGCTAAAATCACTGCCTTGAAGAGTTGATAAGAAATCTAAAACTCCTTGATCCAGCATCTCATCTCATAATTGGGACCCTCCTACTGTAGCTCTGCTACATGGCCCCATGTCCTTTTTATCACATCCAATAAGGAAATTTTTGCCTGTTGATGGTAGTCTTCTCAGCTGTAGAGAGCTCTGATCATTCAAATCCCTTCCTTAGACCACCTGCCCATGGTTCCCTCCTCTGTAGCTAGTTTGCTGGATGAAGGGATCTTAATTATCTCCCTGGGGGCCTGAGCCCTTTTCTACATGTCAGCCCTTCACACGGATACCATGCCTCTCACCCACAGCTATCACCCCAATTGTCCCTTGATGCTTTACCACCATTGCTGCCCTCAGACCCTCATATAGCTGGACAAGAATTCTAGATCCAGAGATACCAGCCTGGGTCCAAAGTGAAGTGACTGCATTGAGAGAAATGTCTGATTCTGGGGAGGGAATAGAACAAGTGTGATCAGGGAGGTGCTCTTTAAGGCTTGTATACTCCCAAGATATTATGACATCACACCCACCAAAGGAAAGCCATGAAATCACAGTAAAAAAAAAAAATCTGTTCAGTCAATTCCAGGTGCCTTCTGCTCAGGAGAGAGAACACCCCAGGTTTAGGATGCCCATGGTCCCAAGAAAATAGTATGACACCTCAGGGGTGTTAGTTTTAGTAACTTTTCCCCAGTGCTCACACCTCCCTCTCTCCACCTACTTCTCTTGCGCTCATGTGCAGAAAAGGTAATCAATCACTTCAACCACTTAGAACCCAGATTCTAGGCTGCTGCCAGCAAACAGGAAAGGGGAGGGTAGAGGTATCAAAGATTTCATATCACAGAATGTGAGCTTAAGCAGGTGTGGTCTAAAACATGGTTGAGAGCAACTTGCTTATAACTTTAAATTGGCCAATATTCCATCTTTACCATGATTACTGTTGGTGCTGTTTATGCACAGTACACAAAATAGAGAGAGAAACAGAGTCATACAGACTCACAGACACAAGCACATGAACATGTGTATACATACACACGCACACAACACACACACACACACACACACACACACCACCTTTGCTCTATTCCAAGCTTAGCAAAGGGAAAAGAAGATGACGCATCAAGCCATAATCTCAGCCCTCTACTACGGACTTTCAAAGTGTTACACATGTCCCTGCATGGAGGTATCATTGTCCTCATTTTATGAATAGGGAAACTGAGGCTCAGAGAAGTGAAGTAACACAAGTTCTGAACACAGCTGGATTACTTAGAGCCAAAATTCAGATCCATGTCTGTCAAATCCTCCCAAGCCTGGGCCTCGGCTCCTTCTGTTCTTCTCCTGAAGCAACCATAAATCACATCACTTGAAGAGGGCCCAGCACACACCCATAAATCTATGCTTCAATGCACTTAGTGATCTCAGCTGATAAATAACCACTGTTCTGACTGAGCAAAACACACACACAGAGGAAACAGATGAGCAGAGTCAGCAGGAGTTGATCTGGTCCCGTTTGTCACAACCCAAACAATTTTAGAATCACTGTAACAGGATATGAAATACAACTCCTCCTTTTGCCTCAGAGTTTCAGTTTTGGCAGAGGTCCCAACAGCTGAACACAGCCATGGTGCTACGGGCTCCCATTATGAAGTCATGCGGCGGATGCAGTGGGCTCTGCCTGCAGGAAGCACAGTGCCACTTCTGCCTGCATGGGCTGCTCACCCACCTCCTTCCTTCAAAAGGTGGCGAGACAGAGAAAGTTTCTTCAGAGGAGTTGAGCAGGTCTATAGAGGTTCCCACACACCTCTGCAGGAGGTGGGGTCTATCCCTTGATCTCAAGCTGAGTGAGGGAACTTCAAAAATGTTAACACAGAGCACTTAAGGGTCATAAGGACTGGCATCTACACCTACCTGTGCAGAGACTAAGGACAAAAGGTTATGATTCATCCTCCCTGCCTGGGGGCACAGCACTGGAACAAGGTGGCTGGCAAAGGTAAGTGGGGTTTTGTGGTTGTAGTTTCTAGGGAAGAGCCAGCCAAAGGTCCCATCCAAGAGGAACCTCATGATATTAATTATTCTAGCTTCATCTTAAATCATTGTATCAGATGAATATCCTCCCAGGTTGCCCTTCTTCAGGGATGACTTGGTGGTCCCTTGATCTTCCACTGAAAACTTCAAAACCAGTTTGTGATAGTCCAAAGAAAAGGCCATTTGGAATTGTTATAGATCAATTTGGGGAAACTTATCTCCTGTATGATATTCAATTATCCTATCCATAAATATGGTATGTATTTTCATTTATTTAGGTCTTTCGTGAGACCTGAGTGAAGATTTATATATTTTGTCTATAAAAGGCTTAGAAATTGTTTTTAGATTTATCTCCCAGGTACCAAACTTATATTTGTTTGTTTGTTTGAAATACTATCACATATTCTAATGGCTGCATAGAAATGCAATTTAAATTGTGTTCATTTTATATCCACATAAACTATTAATAATTTTGATAATTTGCCTGTAGATCTTTTA
Source organism: Mirounga leonina (assembly GCF_011800145.1). Lineage (NCBI taxonomy): Eukaryota > Metazoa > Chordata > Mammalia > Carnivora > Phocidae > Mirounga > Mirounga leonina. The sequence goes on from NW_023270464.1 coordinate 16,776,877, forward strand.
GGTTTTCCGTATAGATCTTTATGCTTCATTTCATTTCATTTGTTGCTTTGTTTAGGATTTCAGTACAAAGCTTAAAAGATGCAGCTAGGGCAGGCATCCTTGTCCTGTTTCTTATTCTAAAGTGTTTCTAAAAGTTTACCATTAAGTATGAGACTTGCCATACATGATTTAGGGAATTGCCTTTATCAGATATAAAAAATTCTCCTAGTTTGCTAAGAATATTTAGCATGAATAAATGTTAAGTTGTATTGAATAATTTCTCTACATCAATTGCAATGAGTATATGCCTTTTCTCCTTTAATCTGTGTGATCCAATGAATACCATTAATTTCCCATTTAAATCAATCTTGCATTCTGGGTTTACTCTAGTAAAACCTTTCGCTCTAAAGCATATTCTGCATGATATTAACATAGCTTCATGAATGAGCATTTATGGACTACTCTCTAATAAATCCTTTTCTATCCTTATGTTTACAAACTGTGTCCTGATATTTCAGGTAAAAAGCATGTAACTGAGTTTGCTTATTTTTAAGCCATTTTGACAATCTGTCCAAACCAGCAAGTTTAGAATACACACACGCACACACACATGCACGCGTATGTATGGTGAATACTAAAATATTTGAATTCATTATACTCTTTCTGTACTATTTGTATTTCTCTGATTAATAATGAGTTCAAGCAACTCTTCATACGCCTATTGGCTTTTTCTATAAATTACTGTTTGTATCCTTGATTCACTTTTTTTCTGTTGGGATTCTGCCTTATTATTGATTTGAGGGAGTTCTTTGTATATTCTAGATCAGCAGTTCACACATTGTGAGCAGGAGGATGGCTGCTGGTTACATTTTTAAAAATAACCGAAAGCAAGTGCTCTGGTTTACATTTGTTACATCCATCGATATTTACCATTTTAGAAAATAAAACAAAACATTTTTAAAAACATTTTTAAAGATTTCTCATTTAGAAAGAATAAGAAACTCATTATATACAGACCTAAGTAATATTTTTATGAGAAATAACTATGCTTTCTAAAACAAGTGATTCAGTGGGGAGAGAAGAAATGTGTTTTTATTTTTCCAAATCTTTTTAATGTGTGACTTAGTCAAAGACAATTGGATACAGCATTCTGTCTGTTATAATGTATTGTTTAGGTTGAAGTATATGAAGATACGTAGTTGGGAAAGAAAGTAGTATTTTAATAGCCTTTGCTGATAATTTTAGATATTCTTCTTTGATAATACACCACAGCTCACACATTGTAGTTTCTCAAAGGCAATTTGCAATGCAGAATCCAAAAAATTATCTCAGTGAGCTTTCTCTATGTACACTGTTCTGTAGAATCTCACTGGTCTACCTTGTACTTTCAATGGATCTTTATCCATGCCTGGTATTATAGCACCATTCATTGATCATTTGGGAAATATTAATTCACAGAGTTGTACAGATCTTCCATATGTTGACATATTTCATTACACAGTATCAACAAAGGCACATTTGTTAATATCACTACCAATCTTAGCCGAAGAGTCTTGAAGTATCGGGGAAGCTATCAAGCTTGCAACAGTGGATGCAGGTTTTCTAAAATTCTCATTTTTGCCTGAAAGCATGAATTGTTGGGCGCCTGGGTGGCTCAGTTGGTTAAGCGACTGCCTTCGGCTCAGGTCATGGTCCTGGAGTCCCGGGATCGAGTCCCGCATTGGGCTCCCTGCTCAGCAGGGAGTCTGCTTCTCCCTCTGACCCTCCCCCCTCTCATGTGCTCTCTCTCATTCTCTCTGTCAAATAAATAAATAAATAAATAAATAAATAAATCTTAAAAAAAAAAAAGAAAGCATGAATTGTTATCATATCACTGACATCCTGTCAGTCCTCCTCTTTGAAGTGACAAGCTCACTTTATTCATTTCGGAGGAAGCAAGGTGGGAGGTGCTGGGATGGGAGGTACGTAAAGTGGTTTACTGTCAGTCTCAAAGACTCTGTCCTGAAAATCTACCAAGGCCAGCCGCCGACACAGCCAAGCCCACAGGTACTGGAGTTGGAGGGGGAGGGAAGCCCTGGTTCAGACCCCTCACCCAGCAGCAGAGGGCAAGCTCAGCCCATCCTGTGACCACCTGCCTAAGAAGGCTTCCAGCCCCACAGATCAGGGAGCTGCCTGCACAGACCACTCTCCAGCTGAAGGAACTTCTTAGGCTCACATGCCTTACCTGTGAAACAGATAACAGCAGCTTCCAACCACAATTCACTGAGTACTTGTTACCTGCCAGCCTCGAGCTCCCAGCAGTGAACCAGCCAGACAAGGCTTGGCCTGGAGGCGTGTATGTTCTGGTGGTGAACACACGTGGAGCCCTCTGGTGAAGATAAGGGGTAGAAAATGAGGGAACCTGGCTCACAAGGCGACCTCGTACTACTGAAGAGACTTGGGGCATCACCTCATCTACTGGCCCCCCAATCTCGCACCCCCCAATCTCAAATAACCATGACATGTCACCCTGACTTGATCCCCGATAATTCAGTTAGCTCATACAGAAAGATTGCAGCTCAATAAAACATTTGAAACGGTTCCTGCGCATCCCACCCTGAGTGCCCCTCGGTCTGAGCATCACAGATAAGTCATAGAAACCTTATCCTTCAGTATAGCTGGGACAGATCAAAGATGTGAGGAATTCTAAACAAAAGCATCTCTGTCTCTCTCTCTCCCCACCCTCGTTCTCACACACACACCCTTTATGCCACCATTAAGACTCCATTCTTTTAGGGTCTTCAAGGAATTTTGGTCTCCTAGGAGTGCATTCTAAAATGCAAATAACCCAGGAGGGGGTCACACCCACTGCCATCAACAGTTTACACTTGAGTTAACAATTAACTCCTCAGAAGAGGTTACCACTTGGAGAACTCCGAGAGCAACCCCCAGCTGTCCCAGCAGCCAAAGGGCCCCCAAACATCTGGAGAAACTCAGGCCTAGAACGGGGACGTGCCTTCCCCAGATCACACAGCCACTGGCAGGACAGTCCAGTGGAGAAGCCCTGACTTTCTCTCCTGGCCTCCACAGCCTCCTCCTTTGGGCAGAATCACAGGCTCCCAAAGGAGAGCAAGGGCCGCTCCTGTCCAGAAGGGCTCCCTCTCCCAGCTGCAGACGCTCAGGGAGTGTTCTAGAACCTGCCTCAGGGCCACTGGATCCTGGTTCTCCAGAGTTCACGCCATGGCCTTCACCCCCTGGCTGCTGCCTCCTGGCCCAGCCCTCAGCCTCCTGCCCCTGGGACCAGCCGCTGGGCTCCCCATCTGTCTTCCCCTCAGAGGCTGCCTGTCCCCTCTGTGCTATGAGGGCACACTTGGCCCAGCCTGAGATCCTCGGCTCAGGCCCAGCTTCAGGGGTCTTTTTCTGTCCAGAAAGAGGAATCCAATAGCTATTTGATACATTCCTGTCTCATAGCACACAGGACACCCCCAGTTGGGTGGCAAGATGAAAGAAACTAGGAACCGAGGAAAGGAAGTGGTGAGTGTTCCTGAAGCAGAGCCTGAAGCAGGCTGTGTGCGTGCCAGGAAAGTAAAGGAGAGAGAAGAAGAAATATCCAGTCCCCGTATCATCCTGAGCTCCTGGATCAAGCTTGGCTGGGCATCAACCCTATCTCTGGACTTTCCAATTACATGAAAATTCCTGTTCTCTTTTAAGCGAATTTGATTTGGGTTTACTGGAGCTCACAGCCAAAAGCACCTTCCACTGATTGAGAATTTCATGAATCCAGTAGGGATTCCAGATGGGCTGAGGTGACATCGAAGAATTCCCCCAAATCCTGACATTCAAAACATGTTTCTGGGGAGATGAAGCATGAGGGGTGAATACACCCGCACCCCAAAAAGTTCCTCTCAGGGATTCAGCACTGCTTTCACTACTAACAGACCCTCTCATATGGACATTAAAGATCAATGCACACCAGAGTTTCCCAGATTGTTGCTATTTACAACAGAACAAGTTGAGGATGTTCCAGTTTTTTCAGCCACCATTGTCTGCATTAGGGGTGGCTCACTCTGACCTAAAGGTGTGGCGGTACCCATGTGGAAGTTCACCCTTCCCCCCACCCATCCCCCACCCCTCTTCACCCCTGCAAGCCTTCAAAGGGTTAAGTTGGTCAAGTAGCTTTTAAGAAGAGCTGGAAACAAAGTGCTGCCCTAGGCTGACAGCAACCAATAAAAGGTCAGGGGGTTGAGGGAATCATTTTCCATGGGAATAATTTTCTAAGAGAAGTGGCAAAGTTATTTAAGTCACCAGGTGGGACGTATAAAGGACAGTCTCTCTTGGTTCTCAAGAAATGGATGATGTTTGACCTCACAGATTTTTTCCTGTCTCTGATTTATATAATGAAAGCAAAATCTTGGCAATATTGACTGTTTATGTATAATGTTTTATATACATAAGATATATATAGATCACAGACATATGTCTATGATCTAAATATATATATATGATCTATATGTCTATGATCTCTTTCAATAGATAGATAGATAGATAGATAGATAGATATACTTTGTGAACAGAATCACCTCTTTAGGAATAAGCACGGGAGAAGGGAGAGAAGGACATAAAATGTTGATACCCTTTGACTGGGTAATCCCACTTTTGGGAATGCAACCCCAAGAAATATATTCAACAGGGGAAATAAGCTTTATGTGCAAAGATGTTCACTGCAACATTATTTATGATAGGAAAAAAAAAACCTAATGGCTCAGTGAAAGGGGGTGAGTTAGTAAATTATTACACATCAGCATGATGGAATATCATGGGCCACTATAAATGCAAAGTAACAAGATGGGAAATGTCACTTTAAAAAAGCAGACATAAAACAATGTGCACAGGTTGATTGTGTCTATGTTGCTCTGTATCCTGAGTACACAAAGACTAGAAAGAGAGAGGCCCTCTTTCTCTCAGCTTTGTTTAATGTTATTTTCTTTTCTCTGAATAAAAACATAATGTTGGGGGCGCCTGGGTGGCTCACTCAACTGAGTGGCCAACTTTTGATTTCAGCTCAGGTCATGATCCCAGAGTCCTGGGATCGAGCCCAGCATCGGGCTCCCTACTCAACATGGAGTCTGCTTAAGATTCTCTTTCTCCTTCCCTCTGCCCCTCCCCCTCTCCCTCTGCTCTCTCTCTCTCTCCAGGATGAATAAATAGATCTTTAAAAAAAAATGTAATGTTGCTGTGGAAATGAAAATGTTCATAAATGTGGCTTAGTATGTTCGCAAAGGTGACAGTACACCTCTGTGAATATACAAAAACACACTAAATTAGACACTTTAAATGAGAGAATTGTATGGTATATAAATTATATCTCAACAAAGCTGTTATGAAACATTATTTTATTTTTAAAAATGTGAGCCACTTTCAATGAAGAGAAAAAAATTTAGTTTCCAATTTAAGTAAAAGTGCCATTTAAGAGATGGATTATGCAAGATTTTTTAATAATTTCTCAACGTAATTTATTAAGGTGGTGACAAATACAATCTTGGGCCCTGTTTTAACCAAAGCACACCCGATGTACTTAAGGAGACAGGATCCTCCCTGGTCCTTCTTGAGTTGGGATGGACACGGTTAGAAAAGAATTTCCAAAATCAGACAGATGGAATTCAAATCACAAATCAACAGCTTAATCATAGTATCGCTGAGGGCAGCTTACTTATCCCCTCCAAGCCTCTGTTTTCTCTTCCATAAAATGGAGCCAATTCTACCTTCCTGATGCGGGAGTTGTGAAAATCAAAAAGCATCATGCACATAAAGCATCTGAGACCTAGAAGACATTCAGGAGCTGCTATATTTTTATTGGAATATAGAGTATAATATAGAGATGCAACTGGACCAGGTTTTTAAATTACTTTGGGTTTTGTTCAGAGGAAGGGGTCCCTCCATAAAATGCCAAAAAGGTCTTCTGCCCATAGCAAGCCTGGTTAGTAGTCTGCACACATCTGTCTGTCAGAGCTGCATCTGTCTGAAATACCCCCTGAGGAAGCTGAGGTATTTTCTCAGGGGCTGACCACTGGTCCTGGTCACTGGTCACTCGTCCCCAACAGCCTGACCTAACAGCAACCATGTTTGTCCATATGGCCCATCCCACATCACTCGAGCCTGGAAAGGAGAGAAGAACTTCATCCTTCATCCATGGGATCCCAAGCCAACTGCTCAGTTTGATAGACTGGAATCAGCTAGAACAGTTCCCAACAGCCATCTCGACGCTAATTGGAGATTTTCATCCAAAACAAAACTGACTTCCTTCTAAAGTGAATATCCTGTAGCATAACAGTGATCACAGCCTTGGGGTCATAAAGTCCTGGGCTTGAATATTATCTCTACCCGCCTTCGAACCTTCAGTCAAGTCTCAGATACTTATGTCTAAATTCACTTTACCTCCTTTGGAAAATGGGACTTGCCACAGTCTGACTCATATTGCACAGAAGATTAAATGAGACAAAACACCAACATAAACATTCTCTGACACATGATAGATGCCCAGTAAGTGGTAATATTCCTCCCCCTACACTTACTCATTATGTTTTCATTGATGGGCTTCTCTTCTGCTAAGATAGGCTCATCCTCTTCCTCGCTCTCTTTCTCCTACTTCTGGGCCCCATGCCCACCCTCTGATTTCTTCTTCCCAAACCAACAAGTCCCAGAACATAAGCCTCCAAATATCCATCAGCACCAACTCGGCCCACGGCATATGGCCCCACACAACCTTGCCATGATCTCATCCAGTTGGACTGTTATTTTTATAGACTGGTATTATGAAGCAGAAGCCAGAAATTTTATATACACTGTCACGCTGGGTATTCTCAGGCCTGCAGTGCAGATGGAGCATTCCTAGAATTTTATGGTGCAACACATGGGCCTCTACCCTCCTCTTCAGACCTGCCATGCTCTCCAGGGTCCAGAGGTAAGTGTTGAAGCGCTCCATGCTCCATCCTGCCCTCTCTCCTCCTTGTTTGCCAACCAAGATTCCCTGCTCTTGTCACAGTCAGCCAAGCAGCCACAGCTTGGAGAGAAAGAGCAGATTGCCCGGGGAAGCAGGGGAAGCAGGGGACGCAGGCTCCTGGGCATCCCACCACAGAAGAGCATCGGTTCAGCAACCCATAAACCAGGAAGCTGAGCTGCTTGTCCCCGACAGGCAATCCTGCTCCTCGATGCCCAGGAACTAGGAACGTAGCATGGAGGAGGGCTTCGAGGGCAAGTGTTCCTATCCCCCAACCTCCCATTGAGGGAAAAACAAGAATTTCACAACTGCTGGACGTGTACTAGAGTGTTCAAAACTGTAATAAATCATCTATGTAAATTATGAAACATAAACCATGGGTGTTTGTTCTATAATTATGTCATATATATATCTTTTTTTAATGGAATTTTTTTAAGACTTTCTGTATTTAAGAGAGAGTGACAGAGCACGAGTGGTGGGGGAGGGGCAGAGGGAGAGGGAGAAACAGGCTCCCCACTGAGCAGGGAACCCAATGCCAGGGCTTGAACCCAGCACCCAGGGATCATGACCTGAGCCGAAGGCAGACGCTTAACCAGCTGAGCCACCCAGGTGCCCCCATAGCTTTTTTTTTTCTAAAAGTAGAAAGGCAAAGAAAAAGTAAAATCACTTTGGTCTGACAAAAGGGAGGACAGACACATAAGTAGCAAGAACTTCCCCACCCCTCCCCCACCTCTCTCTCTCTCTCTCTCTCTCTCTCTCTCTGACTTGGACTGCTTTTCTTCACTTATTACACACATTTCTGACTCTCAGTCACTCAATAATTTGCTGTCATCAGCTGTGGTTTCTTTCTTGGTAACTGCAATTATTTGAAAACAATGTCAGCATGATCGTCTTTCTTCTCCCTCCCTGGAAACTGCTCCAGGCTTTGCCTCTCGCATGCCCCGTCTTGCCCCCTCTCCCACCTGCTCCTTTGCTTCTTCCTCTCCTCTCTCTGCCTCACCCTTCACCTGGTTGAGTACGTCTCTGGAAGAGAAAGGACGGCGTCCCCAGCGTCAGTACCCCTGGAGCAACAATTATTGCCCTCGTACACAGTAAATGGATCCAAGGCTGAGACCGGCAAACATGTTAACCATCCCTCCAAATACTGTGGTGATGCTACGTGTATGTGAGAAACGTGTCCCACCACAGAGGGCCCCAGAAGGGACACACAGATGCCTCTGAGCTCTTTGTCCTTTCCTTCACTCAGACCACAAGGCAGAACAACTTCAAAAAAATAAAGGGCTTGTTCTCAGCCCGAGGTTCAAAGGAAGAGAAGACGAATGTTCACAACTACATTTGGCATTTTAAATGCTCATAAAATCCATGCATTGACCCATAGGAGCACTACACAGGCTGGTGACATTGTCATATTTCTCTGCTTTGGCCCAACACAGTATTGTCTCAATCTGGGATAACTGGCAAGCTCACACAGATCAAAGTCCCAGAGGTGACAAATGTATCTCTTGTTAAAATAAAAAGTAAGGAAAATAGTGACTAGTTAGCAAAATAGCATGGTTAGTGGGAGTAAGGGAGTCTTCCTAAACACAAGACTGGTAGGCAAAGAATCTTGAACACAATGATCCTTCATAGAGAAATAATTGGGAACCTCTGAATTCAATCTCACTGTAAAAGAAAGACTTCTTGGCCAAGGTCACTATAAAAAATGACCCTAAAGTGACAAGAGCAGCTGTTATCAGTCTGAGACTCCTCCTTGGCTTCCCGGGAAATTATGCAGCATGGACGTCCTCATGATTCACTATCCCAAGCACTGGGAAATTGAAGTGACCATTTCTACCTCTTAATCCAAATCCCCACAGGCCAAGGATGGCCACTAAGGATTTTCTAGTATTGGATGAATTGTCTCTAACAGGCTCCAGAATGAACATCTAGCCTCAGACAACCAAGATGTGGCTAAAAAGGTAGCACTCTCTAAAATGGTGCTGGGGGTCTGGAAATGCATTCCTTCGGCTAACCCAGATAAATTTTGCAACCTCCAAAATCTCCTGAAATCTCACCTCCTCCAAAAAGCCTGGGTTCATGGTGATCATGGCAAGCTGTTCTTTTAGACCTATCCCTTCCCACAGATCACATTAAGCCCTGCATATAAAATATGTTCATGTCAATAATAAAAGGCCATGTTTAGCCGTATTTCCCATTCACACCTGATGCGCCAGGATCCACAGCCAAGGGAGACCCAAAAGTGTATATCTCAGGTGCTCCGCCCCCCAAAAAAACACATGACTGGCCATATCCTTACCTCTTCAGAGATGCCCAGAGGTGAAACCACCACTGCCTGCCAGGCTGAGCCCTATAACAATGTATCTTTTTTTTTTTAATTTTTTATTGTTATGTTAGTCACCATACATTACATCATTAGTTTTTGAGGTAGTGTTCCATGATTCATTGTTTATGCATAACACCCAGTGCTCCATGCAGAACGTGCCCTCTTTAATACCTATCACCAGTCTAACCCATCCTCCCACTCCCTCCCCTCTAGAACCCTCAGTTTGTTTTTCAGAGTCCATCATCTCTCATGGTTCGTCTCCCGCTCTGATTCCCCCCCTTCATTCTTCCCCTCCTGCTATCTTCTTTTTTTTTTCTTAACATATATTGCATTATTTGTTTCAGAGGTACAGATCTGTGATTCAACAGTCTTGCACAATTCACAGCACTCACCATAGCACATACCCTCCTCAATGTCTATCACCCAGCCACCCCATCCCTCCCACCCCCCACCACTCCAGCAACCCTCAGTTTGTTTCCTGAGATTAAAAATTCCTCATTATCAGTGAGGTCATATGATACATGTCTTTCTCTGATTGACTTATTTCGCTCAGCATAATACCCTCCAGTTCCATCTATGTCGTTGCAAATGGCAGTATTTCATTTTTTTTATGGCTGCATCATATTCCATTGTATATACATACCACATCTTCTTTATCCATTCATCTGTCAGTGGACATCTTGGCTCTTTCCACAGTTTGGCTATTGTGGACATTGCTGCTATAAACATCGGGGTGCATGTACCCCTTTGGATCCCTACATTTGTATCTTTGGGGTAAATACCCAGTAGTGCAATTGCTGGGTCATACAGTAGCTCTATTTTCAACTTTTTGAGGAACCTCCATACTGTTTTCCAGAGTGGTTGCACCAGCTTGCATTCCCACCAACAGTGGAGGAGGGTTCCCGTTTCTCTGCATTCCTGCCAAAATCTGTCGTTTCCTGACTTGTTAATTTTAGCCATTCTGACTATTGTGAGGCGGTATCTCACTGAGGTTTTGATTTGGATTTCCCTGATGCCAAGAGATTATAACAATGTATCTTGCCCTGTGCCCATTGACCACAGATGAGCCACTTCTGCCCAGAACTATTGCTACCTGCATCATCACCTTGGGTGTTGTCTCTACTGGGGACCACCAAGCCTGACAGCCATCACGGTCATTCCCACTAGGCAGACCATCTCTATTGGTCTTCACCTGGTCAGCAAATTAAAAGAAAATGCCCCTTCCTCCAGCAGCACAGCTGTGCTCCAGAGCTGACTGAGATTTTTAGTGAAAATAAGTTATTTCAGTCTGTACTCACAACCCTCTGTCTCCAGAAGACCTAGACATGACTCTTTGGTGGTACTGGACCATAGACAAATCCAGATGAGAGTCATCGGGCCATGGATAGTGTATTGGCTTCCTTCCAATGGTAATGGAAGCTTGGTAATGATGTCAAGCCCATTTCTCTGTTGCCTTGTACCCTCACAAAGAGTTCTTTTCTGGGAAGCTCCTCAGTCCCTCATTAAAAACGTTCCAGAAGGGTCTGCAGATGTGCTTGGAGACTGCCATCTGCTATCACCCACATTTCATTTAAGGAAGGACACATTATCACCCAAAAAGTAAGATACTGCCCTTCACCAAGAAAGGAGTGTGTGTGTGTGTGTGTGTGTGTGTGTTCTCTCCCTTCCTACAGCCTAAGGTATGAGGGAGAACAAGAGTGAGGGGACATAACAAGAGTTTTTGAATCTCGGGCCTGGGCTATTTGAATCTTGGGGTGTGCAGATTTGATTTTGGCAGGCAGAATGCATCAGAGGAAGCATGTCATTGGAAATGAAAGTGTAGGGAGAGGTTAGGGTTAGTTCAGCTCAACTGCATAACAGGCTGACCACTTATTCTAGCCTCTTGTCACAACCTAGAGAAAATACTGTCACAGATTGGAGAAGATTCATGCTGACAATCTTCTGGAATCACTGCAGTGTATCACTCCTCTTTCTTTATGTAAGTCTAGGAACTGAGCCCACCTTTCTTGTCCCACTTACATGAATGAGGACATTTTAGCAACAAATTGTCAGAGCTGATGAAGAATCCAAACCTCCATCTTGAAAGCAAGTGCTATTTCTGGGACATGGCCCTGTATGTATTCAATACCCTTAGGCCAATTCCTAGCAATTCCCACATAATTTGTATAAATATCTTTGCCCCTCTACCTAAAATACACTAACACTTGAAAGCCCACTGGTGAAAGATGATGCTAAGAGGAGTAAATTCAGGGGGCGGAGCAAGATGGCGGAGGAGCAGGAGACCTGGATTTCATCTCCTCTCAGGAATTCAGCTGGATAGGGATCAAACTATTCTGAACACCTACGAACTCAACAGGAGATCAAAGTAAAGAAGAGCAACAACTTTCTGAAGAGAAAAGCGACCACTTTCTGGAAGGTAGGACGTGTGGAGAAGTGAATCCGAGGCGATATTCGGGAGGATAGATGACAGGGGAGGGGCCTCCATCGGCCGCTTCTGGCAAGTGATAGAGCCGCGGAGCACAAAATCAGAACTTTTAAAAGTCTGCTCCGCTGAGGGACGTCTGGTGGCTAAGCGGGGGGTGGAACCCTCGTGGGACAGTGTGGTCTCAGGACCCTCGGGGTCACAGAAAGACCGGAGGTGCCTGAGTGTGGCAGAGCTCCCAGGTAACGGAGCAGGGAAGCCGGCTGCAGAGGCGGAGCCCAGGCGCGGGCTCTCAGCTCGGGGTGGCCATAAACTGTGATCCGCGGCCCAGTCGGGCCCCTGCTCCTCCAGCAGGGACCCAACAAGCGGCAGATCCGGGGAGACTCACCTTCCTCCCCCGGGAGGAGCCGCACGGGAGCGCACCGCAGGGATCTGCCGGGATTGGAGACTCCACCCGGGGTCGGGTGCCGGAGATAGAAACGCGCAGTCACAGGCCGGGTGAGCATGGAGTGCGGCCGGAGACCGGGGAGACGGGAGTGACTGGCGGCTTTTCTCTGGGGGCTTTTTTACCATGATTCTTTAGTCTTTCAAAGTTAATTTTTTTTTAACTGTCTTTTTTTTTGAATTTTTCTTTTTCCCTTTTTCAACCAACATCTTATCAATCCCTTTTTTAAAAAAACATTTTTATTTTTCATTTTTAGAGTCATATTCTATCCCTTCATAGTAGTTACCCATATTTTTGGCATATATATATGTTGTTCTCTCTTTAAAATTTTGATATAGTTTCTTCTAACAGATCAAAATATACCCTAAATCTCTATTGTATGGTTTTTTTCTACTCCCCTGCCTGATCACATTCTCTCCCTTTTTTTCTCTCTTTTTTTTAAATCCTCTTCTTTCTTTTTTCAAACAACTTCTTATCAATTCCTTTTATAAAATTTTTTATAATTTTCATCTTTACAGTCATATTCCATCCCTTCATCATATCAACCCTTATATTTGTACATATATAAGTTTTTCTTTCTTTAAAATTTTGGGAGGCATTTTCTTCTAACAGACCAAATACACCCAAAATCTAGTGTGTGGCACTGATCTATATACCAGCCTGATCATATTTGATCACATTCTGGGTTTTTTTTGTTTTGTTCTGTTTTTGTTTGTTTTTATCTTTATCTTTTTCTTTTCCTTTTTTTTCTTTTTCTTTTTTCTCTCTTTCCCTTTCTTTTCCCACTGCTTCATGTCTTTTCTGATTTGTTTAGAGTATATTTTCTGGGAACATTGTTACCCTATTAGCATTTTGTTCTCTCATTCATCTATTCTCCTCTGGACAAAATGACAAGACGGAAAAAATCACCTCAACAAAAAAACAAGAGGTAGTACCGACTGCCAGGGACCTACTCAATATGGACATTAGTATGATGTCAGATCTAGAGTTCAGAATCATCACTGTAAAGATACTAGCTGGGCTTGACAAAAGCATGGAAGTTATTAGAGAAACCCTTTCTGGAGTAGTAAAAGAACTAAAATCTAACCAAGTAGAAATCAAAAAGGCTATTAATGAGGTGCAATCAAATATGGGGGCACTAACTGCTAGGATAAATGAGGCAGAAGAGAGAATCAGTGATATAGAAGACCAAATGATGGAAAATAAAGAAGCTGACAAAAAGAGAGATAAACAACTACTGGATCACGAGGGCAGAATTTGAGAGATAAGCGATACCATAAGACGAAACAACATTAGAATAATTGGGATCCCAGAAGAAGAAAGAGAGAGAGGGGCAGAAGGTATAATGGAGCAAATTAGAGCAGAGAACTTCCCTAATTTGGGGAAGGAAACAGCCATCAAAATCCAGGAAGCACAGAGAACCCCTCTCAAAATCAATAAAAATAGGTCAACACCCCGACATCTAATAGTAAAACTTACGAGTCTCAGAGACAAAGAGAAAATCCTGAAAGCAGCTCGGGAGAAGAGATATGTAACCTACAACGGTAGAAACATTAGATTGGCAACAGACCTATCCACAGAGACCTGGCAGGCCAGAAAGGACTGGCAGGATATATTCAGAGCACTAAATGAGAAAAATATACAGCCAAGAATACTATATCCAGCTAGGCTCTCATTGAAAATAGAAGGAGAGATAAAAAGCATCCAGGACAAACAAAAACTAAAGGAATTTGCAAACACGAAACCAGCCCTACAAGAAATCTTGAAAGGGGTCCTCTAAGCAAAGAGAGAGCCTGAAAACAACATAGACCAGAAAGGAACACAGACAATATACAGTAACAGTCACCTTACAGGCAAAACAATGGCACTAAATTCCTATCTTTCAATAGTTAGCCTGAATGTAAATGGGCTAAATGCCCCAATCAAAAGACACAGGCTATAAGACTGGATTAAAAAACAAGACCCATTGATATGCTTTTGGCAAGAGACTCCTTTTAGAACCAAAGACACCCCCAGATTGAAAGTGAGGGGGTGGAAAACCATTTACCATGCTAATGGACACCAAAAGAAAGCTGGGGTGGCAATCCTTATATCAGACAAATTAGATTTTAAACCAAAGACTGTAATAAGAGATGAGGAAGGACATTATATCCTACTTAAAGGGTCTATCCAACAAGAAGATCTAACAATTGTAAATATCTATGCCCCTAACATGGGAGCAGCCAATTATATAAGGCAATTAATAACAAAAGCAAAGAAACACATCGACAACAATACAATAATAGTGGGGGACTTTAACACCCCCCTCACTGAAATGGACAGATCATCTAAGCAAAAGATCAACAAGGAAATAAAGACTTTAAATGACACACTGGACCAAATGGACTTCACAGACATATTCAGAACATTCCATCCCAAAGCAACGGAATACACATTCTTCTCTAGTGCCCATGGAACATTCTCCAGAATCGATCCCATCCTAGGTCATAAATCAGGTCTCAACCGGTACCAAAATATTGGGATCATTCCCTGCCTATTTTAGGACCACAATGCTTTGAAACTAGAACTCAATCACAAGAGGAAAGTCAGAAAGAACTCAAATACATGGAGGTTAAAGAGCATCCTACTAAAGAATGAATGGGTCAACCAGGAAATTAGAGAAGAATTAAAAAAATTCATGGAAACCAATGAAAATGAAAACACAACTGTTCAAAATCTTTGGGATGCAGCAAAGGCAGTCCTAAGAGGAAAGTATACAGCAATACAAGCCTTTCTCAAGAAACAAGAAAGGTCTCAAGTACACAACCTAACCCTACACCTAAAGGAGCTGGAGAAACAACAGCAAATAAAGCCTAAACCCAGCAGGAGAAGAGAAATAATAAAGATCAGAGCAGAAATCAATGAAATAGAAACTAAAAGAACAGTAGAACAGATCAACGAAACTAGGAGCTGGTTCTTTGAAAGAATTAACAAGATTGATAAACCCCTGGCCAGACTTATCAAAAAGAAAAGAGAAAGGACCCAAATCAACAAAATCATGAATGAAAGAGGAGAGATCACAACCAACACCAAAGAAATACAAACAATTATAAGAACAGATTACGAGCAACTCTATGCCAGCAAATTAGATAACCTGGAAGAGATGGATGCATTCCTAGAGATGTATCAACTACCAAAACTGAACCAGGAAGAAATAGAAAACCTGAACAGACCTATAACCACTAAGGAAATTGAAGCAGTCATCAAAAATCTCCCAAAAAACAAAAGCCCAGGGCCAGATGGCTTCCCAGGGGAATTCTACCAAACATTTCAAGAAGAATGAATACCTATTCTTCTGAAACTGTTCCAAAAAATAGAAATGGAAGGAAAACTTCCAAACTCATTTTAGGAGGCCAGCATTACCTTGATCCCAAAACCAGACAAAGACCCCATCAAAAAGGAGAACTATAGACCAATATCCCTGATGAACCTGGATGCAAAAATTCTCACCAAAATACTAGCCAATAGGATCCAACAGTACATTCAAAGGATTATTCAACACGACCAAGTGCGATTTATCCCTGGCCTGCAAGGTTGGTTCAACATCCGCAAATCAATCAACGTGATACAATACATTAACAAAAGAAAGAACAAGAATCATATGATCCTCTCCCATAGATGCAGAAAAAGCATTTGACAAAGTACAGCATCCTTTCTGGATCAAAACTCTTCAGAGTATAGGGATCGAGGGTACATACCTCAATATCATAAAAGCCATCTACGAAAAACCTACAGCGAATATCATTCTCAATGGGGAAAAACTGAGAGCTTTCCCCCTAAGGTCAGGAACACGGCAGGGATGTCCACTATCACCACTGCTATTCAACATAGTATTGGAAGTCCTAGCCACAGCAATCAGACAACAAAAAGAAATCAAAGGCATCCAAATCGGCAAAGAAGAAGTCAAACTCTCACTCTTTGCAGATGATATGATACTTTATGTGGAAAACCCCAAAAACTCCACTCCAAAACTGCTAGAACTCATACAGGAATTCAGTCAAGTGGCAGGATATAAAATCAATGCACAGAAGTCAGTGGCATTCCTATACACCAACAACAAGACAGAAGAAAGAAAAATTAAGGAGTCCATCCCATTTACAATTGCACCCAAAACCATAAGATACCTAGGCATAAATTTAACCAAGGAGGCAAAGGATCTGTACTCAGAAAACTATAAAATACTCATGAAAGAAATTGAAAGATACAAAGAAATGGAAAAACATTCCATGCTCATGGATTGGAAGAACAAATATTGTGAAGATGTCAATGCTACCTAGAGCAATCTACACATTCAATGCAATCCCCATCAAAATACCATCCACTTTTTTCAAAGAAATGGAACAAAGAATCCTAAAATTTGTATGGAACCAGAAAAGACCCCGCATAGCCAGAGGAATGTTGAAAAAGAAAAGCAAAGCCGGCAGCATCACAGTTCCGGACTTCCAGCTCTATTACAAAGCTGTCATCATCAAGACAGTATGGTACTGGCACAAAAACAGGCACATAGATCAATGGAACAGAATAGAGAGCCCAGAAATGGACCCTCAACTCTATGGTCAACTCATCTTTGACAAAGCAGGAAAGAATGTCCAATGGAACAAAGACAGTCTCTTCAACAAATGGTGTTGGGAAAATTGGATAGCCACATGCAGAAGAATGAAACTGGACCATTTCCTTACACCACACACAAAAATAGACTCCAAATGGTTGAAAGACCTCAATGTGAGACAGGAGTCCATCAAAATCCTAAAGGAGAACACAGGCAGCAACCTCTTCGACCTCAGCCGAAGCAACTTCTTCCTAGAAACATCGCCAAAGACAAGGGAAGCAAGGGCAAAAATGAACTATTGGGACTTCATCAAGATAAAAAGCTTTTGCAAAGCAAAGGAAACAGTCAACAAAACCAAAAGACAACCGACAGAATGGGAGAAGATATTTGCAAATGACATATCAGATAAAGGGCTAGTATCCAAAATCTATAAAGAACTCATCAAACTCAACACCCAAAGAACAAAGAATCCAATCAAGAAATGGGCAGAAGACATGAACAGACATTTTTCCAAAGAAGACATCCAAATGGCCAACAGACACATGAAAAAGTGCTCAATATCGCTCGGCATCAGGGAAATCCAAATCAAAACCTCACTGAGATACCACCTCACACCAGTCAGAATGGCTAAAATGTACAAGTCAGGAAACGACAGATGTTGGCGGGGATGCGGAGAAAGGGGAACCCTCCTACACTGTTGGTGGGAATGCAAACTGGTGCTTGCACTCTGGAAAACTGTATGCAGGTTCCTCAAAAAGTTGAAAATAGAGCTACCCTATGATCCAGCAATTGCACTACTGGGTATTTACCCCAAAGATACAAAAGTAGGGATCCGAAGGGGTACGTGCATCCCGATGTTTATAGCAGCAATGTCCACAATAGCCAAACTGTGGAAAGAGCCAAGATGTCCATCGACAGATGAATGGATAAAGAAGAGGTGGTATATATATACAATGGAATATTATTCAGCCATCAAAAGGAATGAGATCTTGTCATTTGCAACCACATGGATGGAACTGGAGGGTATTATGCTGAGCGAAATAAGTCAAACAGAGAAAGACATGTATCATATGACCTCACTGATAATGAGGAATTCTTAATCTCAGGAAACAAACTGAGGGTTGCTGGAGTGGGGGGTGGGGTGGGAGGGATGGGGTGACTGGGTGATAGACACTGGGGAGGGTATGCGCTCTGGTAAGCAATGTGAATTGTGCAAGACTGTTGAATCTCAGATCTGTACCTCTGAAACAAATAATGCAATATATGTTAAGAAAAAAGAAGAAGAAGAAGAAGAAGATAGCAGGAGGGGAAGAATGAAGGGGCGGAAATCGGAGGGGTAGATGAACTATGAGAGATGATGGACTCTGAAAAACAAACTGAGAGTTCTAGAGGGGAGGGCGGTGGGAGGATGCGTTAGCCTGGTGATGGGTATTGAGGAGGGCACGTTCTGCATGGAGCACTGGGTGTTATGCACAAACAATGAATCATGGAACACTACATCTAAAACTAATGATGTAATGTATGGGGATTAACATAACAATAAAAAAAGAAGAGTAAATTCAGAAGTTATGTTCCTCATGTGGGTCAGCTCAGTGATTCCACCAATGGCTTCATGCCTATCACCCCATTACTTGATAACAATGGATAATCTCTGCCCCCCTTTCCTCTCTCTCTCTTCTTATCTCTCACTTGTGTGTCCATGGCAGACAACTGGTTTACCATTTATAAGTTTACCATTCCACTGTAGAGTTCAGTTTGGTAACCAGTGACTTTTTCATCTATGTCCCACATCCCAGAGAGTGTTGCTAAATAAATCATGTAGAAACCACATTGTGGAGTCCCCTAAAATTCATATACTGATGCCCTAATTCTCAATGGAATGATATTTGGAGGTAGAACCTTTGGGATGTAATTAGGTTTAGATGAGGTCACAAAGGTGGAGCCCCCATAATGGGCTTAATGCCCTTATAAGAGGAAGAGACACCAGAGAGCTCTCTTTCTCCATCATGTGGGGACATAACAAGAAAGCCATCTACTAGCCAAGAAGCGACCTCTCGCCAAGAACCTGACCATGCTGGCAAACTGAGCTTGGGCTTCCAGCCTCCAAAACTGTGAGAAAATGTCTACTGTTTCAGTCCCCCAGTCAACAGTATTTATTATAGCAGCCAGAGCTGACTGGGACACCATACAATAGTGAACACAAATCCATTGCCATCCCTAGACAAACAATCAAAATCCAGATTAACCTTAAGTTTGAAGACCATGAAAATGGCGTCAACATTTTATGGCCGAGGTCACAATAACAGCTGAATCGCTCAGAAGCCCTTAGTTAGCAGCTTTCAGATTCTTATTGAGTAAATTGATGGAAAAAGAGAGAAAGGCATTTCCTGTAGTCGATTCTGCTGACTCTAACCAATAATGATCCGACTTTACTAGATCTTACTGATACGAATACTCCTTAGTCACCCATACCTTGGTGAGAGAGGGTGAGAGAGAAAAGGGTCCTGGCTGCCCTCAATGGCTCCCCACCCCAGACACCTCTGAGATGCCTCACTGAACACTGTTGTTCCAGAATTCACCAAAACTATTCTTTTACACAGCACTAATGTCTGCCTGAGGGGTAGGGGTCTCTGCCAATTTAGAAAAAAGAACAAGGCAAGGAATTGAAGATGTGTATCCCTGGGGCCCCCAAAGGAGGGACTTAACTGGAAAATCCAGTAGCTTTTGCTCCTCCTGCTCTAATATCCTGCTTTTCCTCTGCCAAGATGTCCAACACCTGATTCCTATGAGATCCAGGCTGTCCGCTAGGACAAGTTTGCATTCTTATCTCTGATAGCATGTGTAGCTTCCTCAAATGAGCCAAAAAATTAAATCACCCAGAAATCTGGGTCAATGGGGAAAGTAGGACATGGTTGCTACTCCTCGCCAATTCTTATCAGAAAAAATACGGACTCTATTTGACTTCCTAAGGGCACACAAGGAAGACTAAAGCCTGCAAAACCTGAATGTACTGTAGAAATCCTTCCCCACGCAGCAAACCAGGCAGAGGCTCTTGTGTCTGAATTAACAGTCCCCTAAAAAGTTATGTTTGTCATCCACTCTTAGAGAGGCTCAGGAAATCTTTTCTGCCTTCCTGCTTAAATCTGTGGTGTGCCTGTTTGTAATAAAGCTAGGCAATCTTTTCAAAGGAGCCTCACCGGCTCCTTGAGAAGGGGCTCCCTGCCCCCCTCTACCCACTCATCTGACTGTTAATCCCCAGCTGAGGTACTGGGGAACCCCAACATGCTGTCTAGACCCCGGGTCTGAGAATTGTCTGTAAGAGAAGGAGGCATGGGGAGAAGGTGTGGCTGGATGATCAGTTCCTGCTGTGAAAAGTGATTGATGAGAAGCCAGGGAGAGTTCCTGGCTGGGTCACTGAACAGAATACATATACAAACCAGAATGCTCATGGGGGAGTTCTGAGTGCCACGAAACAACCCAAAGCACAGTATGAATTGTTTTAGCCAGTGTACCCCCTTCCCTGGAGAATGACACTGCCCTGGGATTCAACAAATAGGAAGGTGGCAGAGAGGCAAACTCAGTCCAGGACCCTGTTGATCTTGAGAGTGATTATGGATCCTTTGGTAGTTAGCAAGCTCCCACAGAGAAGTCAGAGCACAGGTAGCCAAGGGTCTGGAGGGAGAGATGAAAAGAGGGTGCTGCCCCTGAACCTTGCCAGAGGACTGCCAAGAGCAGTGCAGGGATAAGAACACAGGGCACGAGTCATCCGTGACGCACCATAAGTTCAAGAGCAAGAATCTACCGCGATGCAGGGAGCCTGTCCAGAAGTCAAACCGAGCAGAGGAGTGACAAGTGACCCAGAGGACTGACACCTCTGGGGCGTCTATAATGCACCAGACCCCATATTACCAGAGTGCATTGTCACGGTCCGTGGCAGGTAACATTTCCCCCCATTTCACAAATGAGCAAGAGGAGCATCAAGGAACGTGTCTAAGGTCATAGTAAACGAAGGACTGGCAATTCAAATACACATCTGTCTAACTCCAGAGTGCATTCACTACAACAGCTTGCCATTCTGCTCCAAGAGAAATAACATCTTCCTTAGCGTATAAGAAGTAAGGACTATTTAGGGGCGCCTGGTTGGCTCAGTTGGTTAAGCAGCTGCCTTCAGCTCAGATCATGATCCTGGGGTCCTGGGGTGCAGCCCCATGGCCAGCTCCCTGCTCAGTGGGGAGCCTGCTTCTCCCTCTCCCTCTGCCCCTCCCCAGCTCATGTGCTCTCTCTCAAATAAATTAAAAAACAAATCATAAATAAAAGAAGTAAGGACTATTTCTTCGCCTCCTTGGCCAGCAAGCCCAGCTCCCCCGCCCCCCACCCCCCAGGCTGCACAGCCAGGGTGACCCTGTACCCTCTCCCTCCCACTTCTAGGCACACCATCAGGCCATCTTTTACTAGATCCAGCCTAAACCCTATGCAGGGGCCCCAATCTGGAAGAATAATCCCTGCTAATATACCATTGTTCACCAGTAATTGCCTTCCTCTGGTTCCACCTTCTCTAAAGCCATGGGCAATTTCTCCCAGCTTCTACCTTCTTGAAGCTTTTGTTTAAGTCTTTACAAGACATGACTTTCCAAAGAAATAATTAAGGCTTTCATGCCCCACACTTTTAACAAATATAGTTTGACCTCGTTTCATCCCTTTGGATGGAAGCTGTTTTCTGGCACCTTAAAGGGATTTCCATTCAATTATCCTCCAGAATCCTCTTTTCTCTTCTTCTGTCTTTCAACACAAAAAGCTTCCCATTTGCCTCCAAAGGTGAAATTAGGTGCTTGCCCATTCAGCAGCGGGCAGAGTTTTAAATTGGATGAAGTAATAATGCTTCTTTGAATTTCAGGGCAGCCTTCAGAGAAAGAAATTAGAATCTGTTCTACGAAGTGGCTCTATCATTTGGTGCCTTCTATTCTCTGTGCTCTGGGGAAAGGGGCAGAAGCAGAGGGGGGATTCACACAAACAGACAAAGAGTCCTTTTAAGAAGTTTATTTGGGAGTTAGGATAAAGCCGGGGCGATGATCCCTCATCCCTCCTTGCTCCTGGATCCCAGGAGCCGGTGAGGGTCCTTACATTTAAACAACCTCCCCCTCAGCCCCTGCCTTATGCTGGGAGGAAAACCTTCCAGAGCAGGACCAGAGTGGTGAGCTCCGCCAAGTCATGAGCATTTTCTTTTCAATAGAGGAGGATGAATTCAAAAGGAATGATGATTAAAATCAAACAGAAGGCACTAGGGGGAAAAAAAAAAATGAAAACAGATGATTGGGATTAATTTGACCTGAGCCTTTATCCTTTTACTCGAAACAATTTCTCCCCGGACATCAGACCTGAAGATGAACAACCTCCTCACATTCTGTGTAAAGCATCTAAATGCCTCCCCTCTACTCAGGACGACCCCACTACACATGTGCACACACACACACACACACACTCAAATCCTAGGCATCTGAAAGAACTATTTATGGGACCAACCTGGCCGATTGGCACCCTCTTAGTAACTGGAAGTATTTTAAGTAACTCTGATGGGAAGAATATCGTCCATATGCCTCCTACGGCATGCCTAAAATACCTGGCATTTACTGTCATCCTGTAATGACTTCATTCCAAGAAAAGTAGGGAGTATGTAACAAAGTGACAGCATGTCTCTGGGATAACCTGCCAAATTTATAACTAAATTGAGGGATTCACCTGTCTAATTCATCCAGTGTCACCTGGCAGAGGAAAGAGCCTAAACAGCTTCCAAAAAAAAGAGCAAGTTTTGATGAGTTCTGGGAGAGGCGAGGCGGGGCAGCAGGGTGACTACAAAGCTCTCAGGAATCCTACCAGAGGTCAGGGGACAGACAGGAGAGAATGAAAAAGCAGAAGGCAGCCAACAAAGGCGGCTTTTCCTGCTTCTCAATTATGCCTGAGAACAGAATGGGTCTTATTCTATTAAATCCCCTAAATGTGGTACATCTGATGCTCAAAAACCCATCAACCCAAGAGCCTTGTGTGATTTAGAAGCATATCTTTCCAAGTGAGAAATATCCACTGATCTAAATGGGCCTCTCCACGAGCTTTTTCCTTTGATAGGCACATCATCCCCATTGTGCTTCTAAAATTATATTCACCTTCCCACATTGTTTAAATGAGGAAACCAAAACATTTAAAACACAGGTTGTTCCAAAATGTACCAGAATATTTGGACCCCCCGGGCACTCTTTGCTAAAAAGAAAAAAAAAAGAGGGGGTATCCAGACCACTGCCCACCCAGCCGAGAGGGAAAACACACTCCCATAGAATCAGGCAGTGTATATCCAGCCTGCCTTTTGGTGAAAACGTGGAATCCCTCAGCTATTAGCTTAACTAACTGTTCTCAAAAGGCACAAGCAGATTGCTGGGTCACAACCCCAGAGTTTCGGATTCAGTGGGTCTGGGTTCGGACGTGAGAATTTACATTTCTAACCACTTCCCAGGTGACTCTGATTCTGCTGGTCCAGGGACCCTCTGTAAGAACCACTGATCTCAATGACAAACTTCCTCATTCCTGTGAAGTCTAGCCTCTGCAGTCAACTTAATTTCATCACTAACATGTCCCAAATTGGGGTATCAACAGTTTACAACCTATGTTTCTTTCTTTCCTTTTTGTCCCTGCCACCCAGATCAAGATTGTTACAAACTAAGAGTCATGGCAGGAAACGAATTCTAAAAATCCAGGCTACAGCACTGGAAAATGATTAAAAGTGAATTTGGAATGATTTTTAAAAGGCACCAAAAACTGAAAACAAGCCAAGTGCTTTTCAGTGGGTAACTGGTCAAAGAAAATCTGGCCCATCCTTACAATGGAACCCTCTTCCGCAACAAAGGGGAATGGATCATTGATACATAGTAGCACCTGGGATGGATCTCAGGGCCATCGTGCTCAGTAAAAGAAGAGCCAGTCTCAAAAGGTGGCCTACTATATTCTTCCTTTTATATACCATTCTCAGACTGATGAAAGTTTAGCGATCGCTGAAGAACAGATCAGCTGTAGGGGTTGAACCGGGGGAGGTTATGCCTGTAAAGGGGTTAAGGAGGTTTTGGGGGATGATCAAACAGTTCTCTTTCCTGATGTGGTTGCAGCCATCCCAATGTGGTCAAATTTCATAGAACATACACTAAATTTTTATTAAAAGGAGTCCATATAAGAGCTAGTAAAAAGCTGAATAAGATCTGAGGTCAAAGTCAATGTTTTGATCATTGTGTTACTGTGTTAGATCTTACTGCTGGGAAGCTGGGTGAAGGATATGGAAACTGTACTATTTTTGTAACTTCTATGATTATCTAAAGTGATTTCAAAGGAAAGGGCTTCGTTTTTTAAAACACCTGGGCATGGGGAGGAGCACAGAATTTATTTGAATAAACTGCTAAATAAATACAGGAGGCAGCAGTTTGAGATGGAAACACTCGGTGAGCTGGAACAGATTATGGTCCCGAATCTGTTACTAACGCTGCAGAGACTCAGGCAAATTACTGAATCTCGTAGACTCTAGTTTTCTCATTTGTAAAATGGGAAGGGGGATTAGACTATGATTTTTTTTTCCTAACATTTCTAGTTCCCACCTAACACCCTGGGTTTCAAAACCAAAGTGTTTTCAATTATGTAAGCCTGCTGCATCTGAAAAACAAAATCTCCTAAAACTTCCTCGTGAAGTTTCTATTGGTTTCTGACTTTGACAGATCTGTGAGAATTCCCTTCGCCGGTTTTACTGCAATTCCAGGGGTGGTCAACAAAGGTGCCTCGATGCTGCCCATTCAGACTTGAGATGTCCCCTCTCTCATTTGTCTCTGTCACTCCTCAAGCCCAGAAATATGCTGAGCTGAGCCCATGGAAGGGCTCAGAGACAAGAAAACTACTACATCTGGGGAAGAGGCAAGCCAGGACTTAGCAGTCAGAGGCTGAAGTCCATGACCAAAGGACTCAAGAAAATGCAGAGAATCAAGAACGGTAGTGAACAAGAAAGTCTTTCATGAGTCTGCAAGCACTAGGCATGCAGGCAGATACGCCGGGTTCCTGAGCAGAAACTACTCCTTGACAGCACATAGGACTAAAACCCGCTAATGCCCAATGCATAATAAGGAAGAAATGCTAGCTAGCGGGGCACCTGGGTGGCTCAGTCGGTTAAGCACCTGCCTTCGGCTCAGGTCATGATCTCAGGGTCCTGGGATCGAGCCCCAGGTCCAGTTCCCTGCTCAGCTCCCTGCTCATTCTCTCTCTCTCAAATAAATAAATTAAATCTTTAAAAAAAAAAAAGAAAAAGAAAGAAATGCTAGCAGAGATACCTTGAGTTTTTTAACAGCTCAATTATCAGAAGAGTCATATGGGCTCATAATAGGATATTTTTGATCAGAAGGAACAGACAGTACCATCCAAATTGGCCTTTTTGAAAAAGGAAATTTAATGACATAATTAACTAGAATTATCCAAAGATAGGACATATTACTGTGTTGGTTGCTTTAGAGGTGCCCTGTCCGCATTTGGCTATTGAGCACTTAAAATGTGGCTAGTGACAACTGAGGTATGTTTTAAATGTATAATATTCACCGGACTTCAGAGACCTTGTACCAGAAAAGTAAAATATCATTAACAATTTTCTATTATTACATATTGAAATTATGTTTTTAATAAACTAAGTTAAGACATGTTATTTAAATTAATTTCCCTTGTTTCTTTTATTTTTCTAACGTGGTTCTAAGAGCATTTTAAATTACATACGTGATTCACATTATATTTCTCCCGGACAGCCCTGCCTCACAGCAATTTTGTCCCCCAGGATATATTTGGCAATGTCTAGAGACATTTTTGATTGTTGTGACTGGGGCGGGGGAGGGGGGTGGGTATTATTGGCATCTCTTGGGTAGAGGCCAAAGATGCTGCTGAATATCTTATAATGCACAGGACAGACTGAACAACAAAGAATTATCTGGCCTAAAACGTCAACAGGGCCAAAACTGTGAAACCCTGCAGAGGATTCTCTTCTCTGCTGTTGACATGATTTGGTTCCTCTCTTTTTTTTTTTTTTAAAGATTTTATTTATTTATTTATTTGCGAGAGAGAATGAGAGACAGAGAGCACGAGAGGGAGGAGGGTCAGAGGGAGAAGCAGACTCCCCGCTGAGCAGGGAGCCTGATGCGGGACTCGATCCCGGGACTCCAGGATCATGACCTGAGCCGAAGGCAGTCGCTTAACCGACTGAGCCACCCAGGCGCCCGATTTGGTTCCTTTCAAGGCCGGTTCCCCTCGCAGTAGAAAGATGGCTGCCTATACCCTTCTTTCTTGTTGGTGCCCAAGGAGAGAAAGACTGCTTCCCTTTGTTCTCTCTCAAGACCAAAGCAGAACTTTCTCCCCCAAGATGAATAAAAAATTCAGAGATTTCTTTTGGTGATCAACGGATAAAGTACTATCTTCATTCACAAATTCCAGCATGATACAAAATATACCTCTATTATGTAATTTGCCCATCACTACTCTCTGAAATAGACCCGGTAATGGCACTTGATTGTTACAAAGAGAAATGGTTACCCACAAAAAAAAAAAAAACTCGGAGATCTCATGCAGTTACTTCAACAGACTGCTTTAAGCAATTCTCAGTATTTTTCATTATCAGATAAAGATGTGTTCTTTTCCACCACTGCATTGGCAAAACAGTATTCTCATCAAGTAATGCTTAAACAATTAGTTTTATTTCTCCCCAAACTAAATATTCAAATATCTATATGCTTGGTTCTGGGGCCAAAAAATCTTTCTTGTTATTATTTGTTCTTTACATGAAATTCAGTAAACCATACGTGGCATTTTTAATTCAATTGATTTTTCAGCAAATGTAATAGAAGTTAGGTGGAGAACCAGAGGAACAATGAACTGCAGGGTTTCAGCAAAGACATTCTCCATTTTTAACGAAATCAATATTCAATCACCTTAGTGCCCAGAAAAGCATATCTTTACAAATAAGGGAAGTGACTTAAGGTTTACGTTACGGAGTGGAAAAATGTGTGCTTTTCATCTTTTTCTTCGCAGAACAGGACCCAAGATTTGGGGGGAGAAATAAAGCAAGGCAAATGGCCCTTTTCTTGTCAGAGTCATCAGACATCAGGTCAAAGCCTCTCCAAAAGCCATTTGTTCAGGATACCTCTGCTCCTTCATTTTCAAGACATTTTAAAGACATCTTCTGTCCATTTTTTCCTTTATCTGAAGTTATCTCCTCTCTGTCTCCAGAGTCTCATATAATTGAAAATGTGCTGAACGGGCTATAGAGAAGAGAGAAGAATCTAGACCTCACTCCCCCACCACTCAGGCCTCCCCTCAACCCTACCTATCCCCTACTCCATCCCCCCCCTTACTCTAGGCTCATAGTTAAAATGAAGTCTGGCCATCAATATACTCTTCTTTTTTTTAAGATTTTATTTATTTATTTGTGAGAGACAGCATGAGCAGCAGGGAGGAGGCAGAAGCAGAGAGAGAAGCAGACTCCCCGCTGAGCAGGGAGCCTGTGATCCCAGGACCCTGAGATCATGACCTGAGCCAAAGGCCGATGCTTCACCGACTGAGCCACCCAGGAGCCCCTCAATATGCTCCTCTTAACTAGGTAACTAGAGAATTCCTCTGGAGAGGTGAAGAGGCACCCCAACCCTTTTCCGTCTGTTCTATCCCCTTCATTTCAGTTCATATTGTACCCTTGCCTCCTAGAAGAAATACAAAGAACAGTCTATTTTGTCAGGGTCACGTTAACTGTTGTATCAAAGAAAACCCCAAATGGCAATGGCTTAATGATAAAAAGGTAGACCTCACTCGGGTAACACATCAGTGTTTTTGCTCCTGGTTGGGGTGGAGGAGGGGGGTCTGTCCAGGGAGCTGGGCAGAGGCTCCGCAGGCTCCTACAGGTACTTTCCAAACTTGCCAGGCGGTCACTTTCCTGGGGGGTAAGTGGAAGGTATGCACACCGTCTAACCACTCCGGCCTAGGGGCCGCCAACGTCTGTCTACTCCCAGGTGAAACTAAGTAACATCCCCAGCTCAGCAGCCACTTGCCAGGGAGCATCCTGCACTGGGGAAGGGTCCATGAATTTGGGGTGGAGAAACTGAGGTTCTCTCCACCACTGATGTCACACCAGCATTTTCAGGGCCTCACCCCAGGACAATGGACTGGTCTAAAACAGTTATTCTAGAAGCCTGGGGCCTATTCCTCAAACTGCACATTTGTTCCTTGTAGTAGGTTAGAGCAGACACATTTTCCAAAGATTGCTAACAGTAATTTGGGAAGGTAATAGAAGTTAAAAACGGGCTTTGGGTTTCTGCAAGGTGGTTATAAATACCAGCTCTGCTACTACCAGTCTCCTTAAAGTTCCATGGAAAAATTAAAATTCTAACAAGTCTTAAATTAGAATTTGTTGCTGGTTTAAAAGACAAGATTCTCCTCTGAAAACACACATTTTAAATCTCCTGTCTTCCTTTTAATTCTACAAGTCTCAAATTG
Source organism: Mirounga leonina (assembly GCF_011800145.1). NCBI lineage: Eukaryota > Metazoa > Chordata > Mammalia > Carnivora > Phocidae > Mirounga > Mirounga leonina. Next base: position 16,805,148 of record NW_023270464.1, read on the forward strand.
AAAGAACTTTCGAGGTTTGAAGCAAAACACATTTGTTTGGCTTGGTTTACTCTGTTGACATGATTTATTTGTTATGTATGACTTTGGGTGTGCATGTGTGTGTGTATGTATGTATAAATTACTGTCTTCTTACTCAGAGTTGTACATGCATTTTAAAATGGATCCAGAGATTAGTAATTTATGAGATTTTTATAAACTTAAAATCTGAAGAAATGATAATAGATTATATTAGTATAAATGGGACCAGATGCTTATTCTTCGATGTTCTAGAGGGATTCCATCAGCTCCTGAACATTCTCAGCCTGGGCGGATGCAAAACCATTGCCTTCTTTAGAGACAAATACCAAAGTGGGGCGTTCTAACATAAAACATCGAACAAGTCTACGGCCACTTATCAGTTTTAACCTTTCTTGGGATCGTCTTCCACACTGATATTATTTTAGGCTCCTGTTCAAGTAAAGCACATAGTAAATTTAAGTATTTTTGTCATGACAGAGAAGGAAAAAGATAAATAATAAAGAGAAATAAAATAGGACTAGAACCCGAGCATGGAGTAGCCTTCACCTTGTCGCTTGTCTCAGTGTCTCTCCTCTTCCCATGGTTCAGCCACTCAACACCACTGTCAGTGAACTTTGCCCCTAACAGTCCACCACCAAATCGCAGCGGTCGGCGGACAAAGAGAGATGAGGAATGGGATGGAATGAGGATGAGGGCAGAGGATGGAGCCAGTGTCCTACTGCCAGAAGTCCCAAGTGATGAGAAGTCAGATGGCCAGTTGTTGGTGAGGTCCATGACCTGAGCCAGGAGCACCAGCTCAGGCTGGAAGTTCCAAAGAACTCAAAAGCCAAGAGCTGGCAGAAACTGAGGCAGAATGGAGGTTGTGTGAGGATTAGAGTTAAAAGAGTCCTGGGAGCGACTGGGTGGCTCAGTCGTTAAGCGTCTGCCTTCGGCTCAGGTCATGATCCCGGGGTCCTGGGATGGAGTCCCGCATTGGGCTCCCTGATCCATGGGAAGCCTGCTTCTCCCTCTCCCACTCCCCCTGCTTGTGTTCCCTCTCTCACTGTCTCTGTCTGCCAAATAAATAAATAAATCTTTAAAAAAATAAAAAAAGAGTCCTGATTAACCACCATGACTAGCTCCAAAATACCCATAGCTTGACTTGGTGGGCCAACAGCTGCATAGCAAGATGGTACATTGGGAAGGCTTCAAGGGTCAAGGCCACGTCTGCCACTGCAGGCTATCTGTAATGTGAACAAATGACTGTGCTTCATGGTCTCTTTCTCCATTTGTCCACTGAGCCCCTCTAAGTTCTGTTCCAGGCCCTGGGCGGGAGAGTCCAAGTTGTAAAGGAGACAGTCCTCGTCCTTGACGTGATCAGGCCAAAGAGAGAAATGGACAAGCAATGAAATGAACTATGAATGCAGTATAATGGGCACAGAACTTTCTGGAAGCACAGAGAAGCCTCACAGAAAACCAAGAGGAGGCTAATAAGGGAGACAAGGGAGCATGGCGGAGGCCTGAGCTGACTTCCCCAGGCCTCCAGATCGCATACGCAAAGGGCTGAATGGCAATCAGCTCTAATATCAGTTATCCATTTCTTTACAGGAAGCCACCCAAAATATGTATTATTGTTCCTCATTTTGTGGATTGGCAATCTGGGCTGGGCTCAGGAGAGCTGTTCTTTGGTGGTCTTTCTGGGGATCATTCATGTCTACAGCCATCTGGCCGCTCAGTTGGGGTGAGATGGTCCAGTGTGGTTGGACTCACATGCCTGACTATTGACACTGTCTGTTCCCTGGGTTTCTCTCTTTGTGTGGTCTCAGAGAGCAAGTCCCAAATACAAAAGTTTATCAAACTTTGGCTTCTGTCATAACTACAAGTGTCCAATTGACCAAGGCAAGCCATTTGGCCTAGACTGGAACCGTGTGGGGGCAAACCACACAGGGCTGGATATGAAGAGGCGTGGTTCACAGGGAAAATTATTGTAATAATCTACTGGAGCTCTCTTCTCTGAATGATCCCAGATCTGATGTTAGATGCAGTTGAGGCAGAATGGAGGCTGGGTGAGGACCTTCTCCCCACCACCAGTCTCCATCCTTCACAGAGGAACCAAGCTTAGCTAGGGGCCTGGGGCAGGGGTCATCTCTGCTGATAGCCAAAGCCTCCAAGCCTACCCCAGTTCCTGGGACCAGGATCCACTGGGTCAAGATGGAGCCTGAGCCCCCTCACAGCCTGCCTCTATAAAGTCACAGGAAACAGGGACCTGGGGTGCAGGTCACCCAATACTTCACAATCCAGACACCAGGATAAGAAAGGGAAAAAGAAGATGCTAGAGAAGACTAAACCACAGGGACTTGGTGGATATTTCGGAAGAGAAAAAAAAAAAAGAGAACTTGACAGTTTTGGGGGTCCCTCTGAATCACAGAGATCTAGCTCCTAGAGGTCACAAGTACCCAGCCTGTTTAAATATCAAGACCTTACATAGTGACCCCCACTCAAAATATGTCTCTGCCCCAACCCAATGAAACAGACACACTTAACAATTTTCACAAGAGCACAGAATCTCAATGTTGTGAGGAACCAGGGAGATTGCTTATCTGATCCCTAATTTTTCTGATAAGTAAACTGAGACCCAACATAATTAAGTGATCAACAAAGTAATAAGTACAGAACCAGGAGGAGAGCAGCAAAAGGATTAAGAACACAGAATCTTAATTTGTGCTGGATATTAAAGATTTGCAATCCCCTGAACAGTATGATAGTTGTGGGTTTTACTCCCATATCTGATTAAATCAAAATGAATTTTTTTTGTTTAATCCAATGATAAGAAAAGATGTGAAGAATCTGAAGAATCTAATTAGAAATAAGTTTTATTCCTGGAACTCATTTGACCATAGCCTTTTTTTTTTCCAGTTTCATTGAGTTATAATTGACATACATCACTATATAAGTTGAAGGCATACAGCTTGATGGTTTAATTTGCATATATTGTGAAATGATCATCACAATAGGTTCAGCTAACATCCATCTTATCATACCGATACAATAAAAAGAAAAAGAAGAAAAAAGGAAAAAATTTTCTTCTTGTGAGGAGAACTCATAAGATTTCCTCTCTTATCAACTTTCTTGTATATTATACAGTGTTAGCTATGTAACTCTTCACTTAGGAGAGTCAGAGACAAATCACAAATCTCCATTGACCCCCATCACAGTTCTATTCACATTAGACTTTTTAAAATAGACTTTATTTGGGGCGCCTGGGTGGCTCAGTCGTTGGGCGTCTGCCTTCAGCTCAGGTCATGATCCCAGGGTCCTGGGATCGAGCCCCGCATCGGGCTCCCTGCTCCGCAGGAAGCCTGCTTCTCCCTCTCCCACTCCCCCTGCTTGTGTTCCCTCTCTCGCTGTGTCTCTCTCTGTCACATAAATAAATAAAATCTTTACAAAAAAAAAATTAAAAATAAATAAATAAATAAAATAGACTTTATTTTTGGAATAGTTTTAAGTGCACAGCAAACAAGTTAGACTTTACAGCAATAACTTGGGTAGGTTCTTTTTTTATTATTTATTAAAGCCTAAAAACATGGCCATTCTGTCACCATTGTCATAAAAAATGCCGAGATGCTAGTTAAAAAACTTTTTATGAAGTTCAATATATTTTCTTGAAAGATCATGGGTAGATAGCTTTTCAAAACTCAGGACTAGTCTAATTTACTGAAGAAAAATCTTCCCCTCACACACATAGTCGAGAGAAACCAGGATCCATCTAGAGCCAGGGTTTCTCCACCTCAACACTATTGACATTTGGACCAGAGAATTCTCTGTTGTGGGGGCTTCCCAGTGCATTGAAGGGAGTTTAGCAGCATCCCCAGCCTCTCTGTTCACTAGATGCCAACAGCATGTGCAAACATACACACACATATTCGTTCCTCCCTCCTTCATGCCCCCAACCCCAAGTCTTGACAACCAAAAAGTCTCCGGATGTTGCCAATTGTCTCTTGTTAGTAAAAATCATCCCTGATTGAGGACCGCTGATCTAAGGAAATCAAGGTAAATCAGAGCTTCAGATACATTTAACATAGTCTATTCTGTTCATTTCACCTTGGAGAACAAGCTAAAGAAATAATTAGAGATGTATTTGTCGCCGGCTTCTACATGCCAGTTAAAATGTTTGCCATTCTCTTACTTAATCCTCATAATTTTCTAACTTAGGTATATTATTCCTAAGGTCTTTGGTATGGCATCAAGACTGGGGAGAGAAGGGAGAAATTTTATAGACTTCTGGAAATATTGAAATTGAGACCCCTGAGTGGAGCAAGGCAAACGTTACATACCAAGTCATGATTTTTCACCCAGGTTATGTCTTTTGTTTTAAAACCTATCATGCATTTTCTTCATTTATTCTATAAAGACTGAGGCCTGACAACAATAGCTGAGTGTTTTTGCAAATAAATAAATGGGTTTGGGTTTTGTAAAATGTAAAATGTGCCAAGTCCCTGAACTATTGGTTTCGATGTGTTTCCATCCCAAGGCTACACATGATGGATGCATTTAGCAAGTTTCTTCCTTCCAAGAGAGTAGAGGATCTCAAATTGCTTAGAACACTGTACACACAAGGATCATGCTAGAAAGGGCGGTCAGCATCTTTGCCTAATCTTCCAAGGTCACTGTGAGGGAGACACATCATCCTCAACTTTCTGACTGGCAGCTGAGCCTCGGAGAGCTTCAGCCCCTTGACCATGTGGTGGCAGAGCTCAGACTGGAACTCAGGTCTATGCAATGATAAAACAGGTACACTTAGGATGCTAACACATTCCCCAGAGTTCAGCCCCAGACCAAGCAGAGGGTAGCACCGATTTTGGGAGAAAATGCGCTCGCTACACAGTCAACCCTTGAACAACCCAGATTTGCACTGCGTGGGTGCACTTACATGTGGATGTTTTTCTTTATAAATACAATACGGCATTGTAACTGTTTTTTTTTCTTCCTTATGGTTTTCTTAACATCTTCTTTTTCTCTAGCTGACGTCATTGTAAGACTATAGTGTATCATGCATATAACCTACAAAGCACGTGTTAGTCAACGGTTTATATTATCGGTAAGGCTTCTGGTCAACAGTGGGCTATTAGTAGTTAAGTTTTGGGGAGGTCAAAAGTTGTATGTGGATTTTTTACTGCATGGGGGTCGGCGCCTCAACTCCCACATTGTTCAAGGGTCAACTGCACTTAAATGAGAGAAAAATTTGGGGTTGAATATGATGTTTGAGAAGATCTCTAAATGGCACTGGAGGGACACTGGGTGGCTCAGTCGGTTAAGCATTTGATTTCAGCTCAGGTCGTGATCTCGGGGTCCTGAGATCCAGGCCCATGTTGGTCTCCCCACTCAGTGGGGAGTCTGCTTCTCCCTCTGCCCCTCCACCCACTCGTGCTCCCCTCTTTCTCTCTCTCCCTCTCTTAAATAAATGAATAAAATCTTTAAAATAAATACATACATACATACATACATAAATGGCACTGGAGAGAGACATATGCGTTTGGAAACATTTATATGTGATACTCTGGTGAGAAACAAAGTGGGCTAAGGGAGAAGAATTTAAAGCTCTTAACTCAGTCAGCAAGAGGAATAGGTCTCCACGAAGAAGCAGGAATTATAGAGGAAGAAAAAGAAAGGAACTGAGTCTGGAAAGGAGCTTATGAAAACCTAGAGCATCTTCCTATAAGGTAGGCTTGAACTGTGAGAAAAAAAAGGATTGCTTGTTCAAGATTTCCTGGCAAGCCGCCTTTCTCCCTCTGGTTTCATGGTAACCCCAGTAGGTCAACCAGGTATCTATGAGTCCATAATGACCCCACACACACACACTCATCATATTACCTCACAGAAGGAAACCATTCCAGCCCCTGGATTGTAAGAGATTTAGGGAGGACACGCACAGTCAACTTACTCTTTCTAAGACCTCGATGATCCTCCAGTTGTCCCTAGGAGCTAACATCATGACCAGACACTTGGGTTTTCTTGAGGCGCTAAGGTAAGGAGCTTGCGGTGTTTGGCCTTGGATATACAGTGGTGTCTGCTGGGCGTTCTTCAGTTTCCCAAGAAGTCTGTTCCAAGACTCCAGGAGTGAGGTAAGAACAAAGCAAACTCATAGCCAGGTAGGCTGAGTCCTCACTGTGAAGATAGGTAGTCACAGAACTATCCCCTATGTTTCAGGAAGAAGTGTCTACAGTGCTCAGGGGTGGGGACAGGCCAGGAGCCTCACCAAACACTCCCCTCTGGAAACTGGGTGTCAAGACAGGAGCATCTGAAACAGCCATCACCTCAAGGGCTGCCAAAGGGTTCCTGAGCCCCTTCCATAAGGCAGCCCCGATCTGATGATAATTCAAATTCTTTCTCAGCTCCAACTGCCTGCCCATCTCCAGGTCTTAAGAGACACAGGACCATCTGCACAGGAGTATCAATGCTAGTCAAAAATCTGGTGGAGAAAAGGTTACTTTTGCTCCTAAAACCAAAATGGATGTCTTATGGAGCAGAGTACCAAACTCACAAGAATTTTTTTAATTTAAAAAAAAAAAAGGGGGTGCCTGAGTGGCTCAGTTGGTTAAGCCACTGCCTTCAGCTCAGGTCGTGATCCTGGAGTCCCAGGATCGAGTCCCACATCGGGCTCCCCGCTCAGTGGGGAGTCTGCTTCTCCCTCTGACCCTCTCCCCTCTCGTGCTCTCTCTCTCTCTCAAATAAATAAATAAAATCTTTAAAAAATAAAAAAAATTAAAAAATTAAAAAAAAAAGATTCTGAATAAAAGTCACACTTTAGCTGCACCACTTCAAAGACTGTCCCTTCCTCAGATCCGCGGGTGGGGGTGGCATGGCATGAGGTTAGAAGTTTACTTGTTTCGGGTGTTCAGACTACTTCTAGGGGAACTGAAGAACTCCACATGTGAATCTAGACTTCTGAGTCCACACCGGGCTGACCTCAGGGCTTGGGCTGGGGTGGGGGAGGGGGAGCACTGGAAATAGTCTTACTATTTTCAGGGGGTTCAGAGTCCAGCCAGCTGGTTACAGATCCAACCCAGAAAGAGAGCATCACAAATTCTTCCCGTCCCTTAGAGGCAGGCCGGCCTAATCAAAGATACAGGAGGAGGAGTCAAGACTGAAAAAGTAGAATAGCAAATCATAACTTGAGACCCTTTTATTTCTCCCCAGAAGCTCAACTTCTGGTAACAATGGATTACAAACCGCTTCTCTTTTCCTCCATGCTGATTCCAGCGGGTAAGATCAGGAGGTAGCTATTTCCAGTTGGAGATCCTCACCTGGGTTTTATTTCAAGTCTGTAAGGGTTTTCTTGGCGGCGGGGGAGAGCTAGAGAGGACAGATGGAGAATCTTAGGACAATTCATGGGTTTTTGGCTTAGGGGTTTGTTCTTTTTTTTTTTTTTTAACTTTTGTTTTGACAAGAGATACAGGTGTTCCCATTTGGAACATAAACTATATTTTAAAAAATTAAAAATGCCTGAAAGTCCCCTTTGGCCCAAAAAAGGAAAAAAAGCTGACAAACAACCTTTGGGGAGACAATACCTTTCTGGCAGGGATTGAATTGTCTGGGATAACATTGTCCAGATTCCAGCGTGGAAACGTGCCCCGAGGGGCCTGCAGCAGATCCGGGAGTCCTGAAGGGCAAGAGGGGCCTTCCACGCTCCTTAGCCCTGCTTGCAGCTGCCAGAGAGAGCTGAAGGCAGGAGGCCAGGTGCCACTGTGAGCGGAGGGCCTCCTCTGCAGGCAACCCCCCTCGGGCCCCCACAGGCCAAGTGCAGGCGTTTTTAAGAGAATGCAGGCCACTGCTGGAATCGAGGGAAACACCCTTCTCGGTGGAGGTATGGCAGCCAATTACCAAACCACCACTACCAACGAAATCACAAAAGAACAATTAACTAGCAAACGCAGCCACTGACAAATGAGCCCAGAAAGAAAGAAAATTGAAAAAAGTGGAAGGAAGGAAGGAAGGAAGGAAGGAAGGAAGGAAGGAAGGAAGGA
>NW_023270464.1:16813178-16859642 GCF_011800145.1 Mirounga leonina
GGAAGGAAGGAAGGAAGGAAGGAAGGAAGGAAGGAAGGAAGGAAGGAAGGAAGGAGAGGGAAGGGGAGGAGGGGAGGGAGGGAGGAAGGAAGGGAGGGAGGGAGGGAGACAGACAAAGTCCTGTACAATTTGTCAGCAGCATGTATATGGGTATTTTAAATCATCTCTTTGCTTCTCCATGATGCTGAGAGGGTTCACTTGCGAAATCTCAGGGCATTAAGTCTGCCAAAAGCATCAGCAGTGAATTAAGGCAGTTACAGTAGACAGCAAGTGAAAGAATAACCAAGACCAATTATTTATGGATTGTTCACCTGAAATTCCCAAGCTTCCGCTCGGCTCAGATTGATCTCCAGTCGGCTAGAGACATCTGTTTTTCCAGTTTTGTCAACATCCCCAGAGTTCCTTTGCATAAGGTATGATTTGCCCTGAGCTCCGAAACTAGGGTGCTGATTTCACAGCCCAAAAAAAAAAAAATAGTTTATCTCTAAGATGGAGAAACCAAAATTCCTGAAGTTCAAGTCCTTGCACATGATGCAGTTCACAAAAGAATTTTTCTATCCGCCGTGATGAGGTGGAGTGTGCCTGCCCGACCAGTCATTTGTGGGAGCCCTCATCTGCCCGCACCACCCCCGCCCCCACTTCGGTATGTGACCTTATTGGGAAATAGGGTTATTGCAGGTGTACTTGGTTCAAATGAGGTCACACTGGGGTAGGAGAGCCCCTCAATCCAATATGACCAGTGCCTGATACTTAGATACAGACACCCACTCGGGGAGAAGACCACATAAAGAGGAAGGCAGAGACCAACAGAGTGATGCCCTACCAGCCAAGAACGGCAAAGACCGCCAATAAGTCCCCAGAAGCTAGGAGAAAGGCATAAAAAAGTTATTCCACAGAAGGAACCAACCCCGGCAAACGAATACACGAAATGATTCCACCTCATGATACCCCTCACACTGGGCCCCTTTCCCTGGTCCTCAAAACAGTGGTAAGAAAAGCAGGCCAAGCTGATGGAGCACCGCCATGTGCCATATAGCATGCTAAACGCTGTCCCCTGGGGCTCCCATAACATATCCCCACACACCTAATGGCTTCAAACAACAGAAATTCATTCCCTCGTGGTTCTCAAGGCCACCAAGTCCAAAATCAGGGGGTCAGCAGGGCCGTGCTCTCTCCGAAGGCATAAGGAAGGATCTTTCCTCTTGCCTCTCCCAGCTTCTGGTGGCTCCGGGCGTTCCTCGGCTTGTGGCCACATCACTCCAATCTCTGCCTCCGACATCACAGGGCCTTCCTTTGGTGGGTCTCAGATCTCCCTCTGCCTTGCTCCTACAAGGAGCCCGAGGCCCCAAGAAGTTAATAACTTGCCCAAGATGACAGGAGCTTGGATTTGCACCCCAGTCTGTCTGATGTCTTAGTGCTCCTTTTAAGGGACTTTCCTCCTCCATGAGTCCCGTAGAGTGGGAGTGGAGCGGGCAGATCCAGCCTGCAAGGTCAGGGATGGATTTTCAGATGGAGGAACAGCTGAGCCAGCCCCGAGGGTGAGGGCAGGTGAATGAGAAGAAGAAACCAGGGAAGAATGAGAAGAAGAAACTATCCGAGCAGAGGAGGCCCATCTGCGGAGCCCAGGGCCACCTAGATCACTGTTGAGGAGTGAAATGTGGGGTGCAAGGAGAGAAGTGAGCCCTGAGAACAGGGCTCAGCAGGGCCAGGGCACAGAGGGGCTCAGAGGCCACCTTTGTCCTTCAGGCTGTGGGAACCACTCACCAAGCTTACGCTAAGGGAGGAGTGTGTAGATGCTGCACTCCGGGAACACTGACCAACGTGGAAAAGTTGTCCGCCTCCTTTTGGCCAATCTGCCTGATGGCTGTGTGCAGGTGTGAGAACTGGTGGAACTTGTGTGACTCGGGGTGGGGGCGAGGGGCCCAGGCCCCAGCTCCAGCACATCTGTGTAGTCTGTGCCTACTGGGCTCAGAAACCTAAGCCTAAGTCTCAAAGAAGCTGAAGGCATTTCTGATGGCAATGACAGCAAGCAATTACAACACAAGGGTAAGAAATCCTCTGCTGGGAGGGCTGTAAGCACTCCAAGGCGCCCACCTCTCTCTCCCTGAGACCCAGGAAAACAGAACCAGACATAGTCCCCGCACTCACGGGCAAAGCACCCACAGACTATATCAGGGAGGTACGATAGCCAGGAAGGCAGCTCACTGCACAAAGCGAACAGAGAGGAGGCCCCATCCCAAGTTCTGGCTGCCCCGACTGCACTTAGGTCACAGCTGGGAGAAGAGAGAGGGGAGACCCCGAGAGAGAGAACAGAAGATTCTAAGTAAGGGAAAAATGAAGGTGGGGAAATCGGAGGGAGAGATGAACCATGAGAGACTATGGACTCTGGAAAACAATCTGAGGGTTTTAGAGGGGAGGAGGGTGGAGGAATGGGTGAATCCAGTGATGGGTATTAAGGAGGGCATGTATTACATGGAGCACTGGGTGTTATGCATAAACAGTGAATCATGGAACACTACATCAAAAACTAATGATGTGCTGTATGGTGACTGACATAACATAATAAAATAAAATAAAATATTTAAAAAAAAAAAAAGAAGAAGAAGAAGATTCTAAGTAACCTGGCTAGCAGTGGCCCCCCTCCGAAACGCCTGGGAGCCCAGTGCCCCAACTTGCTGCTTGCATACCTGTGGCCGATGCTGGTTAGACTCTGGGCAGGCTATTTGCACACTGGAATCCTGTGTATTTTGTGGGCAGTGCCACAGTTAGACCTACATCTCACCGTAAAAATATTCGTGCTTCGCCCGGGGGACGGCTAGAGGGTGGTTGGGACAGGACGGGCGGTGGAGGGGAGGGCACCCCTTCAGTGAGTTCTGGAGACCAGCGCGGTGCCCAGCTCCAGCCTCTGAGCAAGCAACCTCAGGGTTTCCACTGAAACACCAGCCAGGATGCTTCCCACATGTCTAGCTGTCATCCTTCATGAACTAGAGGATCTTTCTTAAGGAAAACATGGTTTTTCCTTATTTTTTCCGCAGTTTCTCTGGTTGAAGAAAATCAAAGACATAAGAAAAATCTGGGTGAACTGCAGAGACAGGGCTGGCAGCTCGTGTAATTAAGCTTGATTTCAGTTCACGTTTATCGAGAATCTACCATGTGTCAGTACAAGACAACACTGTCTATGGCCTAGCAGCCTGGGCCCCTGAGTTCTTGGGGGGGCTTCCAGGACCCTGTGGTCATTTCACCTGAGTGAGTTTTATGTAATGATTCAAACCCAAACTTTCTCCTCTATAACCTGCCTGCCTTCCAGTTCCTAGATACAGAAAGGCCAAGAATAGGGGCGCCTGGGTGGCTCAATCAGTTAAGCATCTGCCTTCTGCTCAGGTCATGATCTCAGAGTCCTGGGATCTCTCTCAAATAAATAAATAAAATCTTCAAAAAAAAAAGAGTAGAGTGTTTCAGGGTATGGAGCCAGGCTGCGTGGGTCCAATCTTGATGCCATGTGGCTCAGTTTCCTCATCTGTAAAATGGGTTAATAGCACCTTCCTTTGACGGCTGCCCTGAGGATCAGTGAACTCCCCCCTTATAAGTGCTGAGGCCAGCATCCAGCACACGGGGAGGCCTCAGCAAGCTCCCTCTCTTATTATGACTCAGGGAACCTCAAGTGCCCAGTTTCAGGCTCTGTCTGCCAGGTTTCCTTGGCCACATGAGCCAAAGGAATCTCTGCCTCACACAAAATAAGATTTTTTTTCAGTCTCGCACCCTCCCAGAGGAGCCCAGGAGCTCCTGGTTAAGTAGTTCTAGTTATCAATGATCACAAAATTGCTTCTCTGGCCGTAACTTTTCATAATTGGATCCATTTAAAGTGATTTTAATTACTAATGCTCTAGTTCAGTTCGATGCAAAATTAAATGCAGGCACCTAATTGTATTTCCCCCATCTATTATGTTCGGAAAGAAATGAGAGTAGCTTAGTGCATCCTCATTGTCATAGGGTTTCTCGGCCCACGTGCTTTCTGCAAGAAAGGAACTTTCCGTTACTTGCTGAAGATGTCAGCTGCCAGTGAGCCGCGGGGGCTGGGCAGGGAGTGAATCAGATGCCATCAATCTTGCTGGGGTGACAGACAGCAAACAGTTGTCTCCCTGGGGCTGCACTTCCAACTTGCACTAATCCATTCTCCTCCTGGGCCCTGGAATTCTCTTAGGACTTCCCTGACAAGGGGTCTCCTTCCCCCATTTCCATACTTTCGCTGCCTCCCTTTGTAGCTCAGCTGGGGAAAACAGGAGAAAGAAGGACAGGCTGGGTGCGCACTGGGTTTATGAGACCCTGGGTATGAATGTCTGTGTGCAGTTGATATCACTGGGCGGGGAGGGAAGATAGAAGGAGGTTATTCTGAGGCTGGGAGATTTGCAAGTACCAGAAAAATTCTTCCTATGACAGACTTATTTTATGAGATGGGTTAGGGGAAAGAACTCCGAAATCGGGTAAGCGTCCTGTAAATGGGAACACTCGAAAATGTGAGCCCTGTCCGGGAGCAAGCTTGCCAACATCAGGAGAACCTTCCGGCATGAGCATTTTTTAACTTGGTAATAGAACGTTGAATAAAACCGTGAGTTGGTGGAATGATTTGACTCATTCTCACTTCTTCATTACTTGCAAATAATGGGTCCGGAGGCAGGAGTTCTGGAAACAGAACCACGCACATGTGGTGTCTTAAGTGCCATCTGACATATTGGGAAATTGGGGTTACCAAAATCTGTAGCCAAGGGCACAGGGCTACAAAGTGACAGAGCTGTACCAGACCAGGTCTGTCTGTGGTCTCTGGCTCAGTCAGGGTCAGGCCTGGGCGTCTGCCCCCCTTTATGTGGCCTGAGAGAGGGATTAAGTCCGATCCTAAGCTTTACCTCAGCCAGGACACTTTCCTCCCGGGCAACAGTGACAGAACACAACGTGTTGGTTGAAAGGATAGTGACTCGTCTCTCACGATGTCCCGATTTCCCATGCCATCTCAAAAAAAGTTGATCTTCCTTTCTCCCCACCTCTGCCTCTTGGCTGGGGCCGTCCAAGGAGGGGAAGTTAGAGATTCCCTTCCGGCCGGGCTCCCTGGTCACCCTGAGCTGCTCTGGAGGACCCCTGTGAAGTTCGCCACGTGCCTTCTTTGGGAGAAGCAGCCTGTGCCGAAAACGAGCCTGCGCGCTCTGCCCTGAGGAGGTTTCTGGGGTACAGTCTGAGCCCACACACGCAGCCCAGGTTCTAGATTTAATGCCTCACTTCCATGCATGTCATGCATGAGGCGATTTGGGGTGGCACAAATGGAAACATGGTTGATGGCAGCTTATGCATCTATTGTAATGCACATTAGCAATGCAGAGCCCAGCTAGCCTGTGATTTCACGGATACCGCTGAGGACAAGACTCATTTCATAGACATCTATAGCGTGGTATCTGATGTATAACATCGGACGGAGCCACCACCTCCATGTCCCCAATCAGGTGCACTTGGCACCAAGCATATGGACAGATTACCCTCCCAGGTCTGAAGAAGAGGGAAGGAAATAACATCGCAGAGGTGTCTTAGCATGTCGGATGGCAACACAAGAGAGGAGAGAAGCAGGTATTCCAGGATTGCAAGTGCTGGCCCTTTAATCTCTCAGCTGTGTGACCTTGGGCAAGTTACTAAATTTCCCCATATTGCTTTAAGTAATTCAAGTGGGACCCAAATTTGGGGGGCTCTCTGCTTTCGCAGCTGGCATTACCCTCATACGGCCAATATGCCAAGCTACAGCAAAGGATTTTTTTTTTCTCATCTGTGAATTGACTCTTTTGAAAAGACATAAAGGTATGGAAACTAAAAACCAAAAAAAAAAAATGTGTTTACAACATTTAATAACCTTGCTTTTACTGAATAGCATCAAATAACATAATGTGTTGGAGCCTGGACAATTTTGAAAGAATTCTCTACCTAATCAAAGACATCGGATGCCCACATATTGCCCTCAGAGCAGGCCCAGGATGGCTCCCTGCCCTGGGGTTGCTCTGCTTTCTCGCCCTTGACGGGATCGGCACCAGGAAGCAAGCCTTCACCGTCCCGGACCGACAGGCAGAGAAGGTGGAACTTCAGGTAATGAAGATGCCACCTTATAATTAACACGGCCTTTACTATTCTACCTGAAGCTAAGGACATTTCTTGTCAACAAATACAATAGCGTTTTGTTGTTTTAAGCTTACAAAAGTTTTAACAGTGAGCTTTCAAGTTAACTCCAAGTCTCTTCTTAAGGAAAAGAATAAAGGCAAAAGATGATATGACCTTTCCAGAAATAGTTCTTTTCTGATTGCAGAAGCAAGACGTGTTGACTTCAGTACATTTGGAAAGTACAGAAAAGTACAAAGAATTCTAAGTGGCTGGTCATCCAACTATATCAAGAAGTGTGTCTATGTGTTACCACTTTACTTTTTCTGCCCCAAATTGAAGTCCTGCATACAATCTATTCTGCAATTTGTTTTGCATTAAAAATATGGCAGACTTTTCCCCATTTTACTATTCTCCTACATCATTTCAAACCTTCTCTGCCAATCCCCCACCAGCCTCCCATCCTGCCTCCTCCCTTCCCATGTGAAGCAGCCAGCCTCACTTCTTCCTTCTCAGAAAAAAGTAGAAACCATCAGAAAGAAGAAATTCCCTAATTTTCCTGTTACTAAAGCTGCAAATCTCCCCATAGCCACACACATGTTCTCGTGTTTCCCTTTGCTACGATCATTTGCTAGCTCGACTTGGCCCTCCCGAATCTACTTTGGGTCCCACCTTCCCCCACCTGGCCAAGATCTTCCCTAAGCTCTCAGTGGAATGATCCAGCAGCCTTCCAGGCTCTTCTCTTGAAAGACTCAAATGCACCTCAAAGCCCACATTCCCAAAACAAACCCATGACTTCTCCCCAAGCCTGGTGCTCATTCAGTGTTCTTGCCACGCAGTTGTAGATGCAAGAGACCCAAAAGCCAGCCTCATGCTTTTCTCTCCCTCACACATGTCCAGTTCATTACTGAGTTCATTCACATTTCTTTTCCGGAGATCTCCTGAGTATGTCTACTTAGGTCAAACTCCAACACCACCACCTCCCTGTCTCTCACCAGGAAGACTTTGTGGTCTTCCCGCACCCACTACACCCTCCTCCTAACCATCCTTCAGACTGCAGGCTGCAAGGTCCTTTTCATCTGCTGAAACATGCCACTCCCTGGCTCAAAACTTCAGTGGCTCCCCAGGCTCTTAGGATTAATCAAGTTCTTCAAACTGGCTTCCATGGCCCTGCAAAGCCTGGCAGATGCTCACCAGACCCTACACCACTTCGTCTCTCTGCATTCCCTCACACTAGCCATTTCCATGCCTCATGCTCTTACTGCTCTGTCTCACCTGTTCTCCCTGTCTAGAATATTCTTGCTCTCCTTTTTTCTAGTCACCCCTCTCTCAAGAAACCCTTTCTTAATCTCTCTTACTGGACTGAATCTCTCTGTTGTTGGCTCTCATATTGCTTCTCACTCATAACCCATGTTAGACCTGCAACTTTATACTCGATTGTGTGTTTGAGGTCTTTCCCCACTGGGTTCTGAGCTCCTCAAGGGCAGGAGTTTGATTTGCTTGTATCTATGTCCACAGCACTTAGCCCAGCACCTGCTACATGCTGCCGCTTAGTAAACCCTTAAGGATAAATGAATGAGTTAAAGGTACTTCAAACTCAAACTCAAAAGACCTAAGACTGAACACAACGTCTTCTCCCCCAAATGCGGTTTCATCCAGTGTTTCCACTCTCACAGACTAGCACCACCATCCACCCAGTAGTATGGTCAGAAGCCCAGAAGGAGTCTGTTATGGATTGAATTGTGTCCTCTTCAAGAAGGACATGTTGACACATAACCTGCAATATCTCAGACTGTGACCTCTCTTGGAAACAGGGTCATGGCAGATATAATTAGTTCAGATGAGGTCTTCCTGTAGTAGGTCATACTAGGTGAGCCCTTGATCCAATATGACCATCATTTTAAAAGGGGGCATGGAGACACATACATCTAAATGTGGGCATGGAGACACATACACACGAGGAGAGGGCCATGGGAACATGAAGCCACCATCTGGGTGATGCTTCTAGAGGCAGGGAACGCCAAAGATGGGCATCAAGTCACCAGAAGCTAGAGGAGAGGCCTTGAACAGATTCTCCTTCAGAGATCTCACCAGGAACCAACTTGGCCAACAACTTGCTTTTGGACTTCTGGCCTCCAGAATTGTGAGACAACACATTTCTGTTGTTTTAAGCCACTCAGTTTGTGGTATTTTGTTACAGCTGTGCTCAGAAACTAATATATAGTCCTGGACCCTTCATTCCCTCTTAGGCTGTCCCCTCCCCCGACCATATCCAATCCATCACCATGTCCCATCACTTTTGCCTCCTAAATATCTCCATTCCGTCTGCCTCTTACAATCTCCATCCCCACCACCAGTCCAAATGCCCCTGTCTCTCCTGAACTAACCGCCCCCTAACTGGCCTCTGCATACCCCCTTGGCCTCCTGTCAACTTTGCACTATGCTGTGCCATAGGGATTTCTTTGCACATCTGACTTTGTCACACAACCCTGACTACCCCTTGCCGTCTCACTCCTGGCCACACTGAAACTGCTCATTGCTCTTAGGATAGAGAGCAGACTCCCGAAATAATCCAGAAGGCCTCCAGGCCCTGGCCCCGCCTTCTTCTCCTGCCCTGTGCAGCCCGCCCAGCCTCCCTCTCTCCATTCTTGCTGCCCGCTCACTCTTGGCTTTCTGAACAAGCCATGCTCTTCCCAGAACTGTGGCTTGCAAGAGGCATGGCAGTCCCTCTGCCTGGCCTGCATTTCCCTCACTCCAGCCATCCGCCATGTTTCTCTGTCTTGTCCTTCGGATCACAGTTCAAAGATCATCAGCTTTTAAAGAAGTCTTCCCTGTCTCTGGATGAGGTTAAGTGTCATCAATACACCCTCTCTTCATATCTTATCATATCCCATCATTTTCCATATGGCACTTGTCATGATTTGTGATTTGCATTTCTTTCTGCATTATCTGACTATATCTTTTAACTTTATTAGGGCAGGGACCATATCTTTTTTTGACCCCCATTGATCTCCAGCAACCAGCACAGGATCGATATATAGCTGTCGAATAAATGAACAAAAAATAAATCCGTTTGCTAAAGTACAAATAAGCCATGATGTATTTGACCAATCCTACTTCTGGCCATTGTAGACTTTTTCCATTGTTTCACCAATTAAGTGACCCTGCAAGGCATCACAGAGGACTCTTTGTGCAAATATCCTGAGGATAAATTATTGAAAGGAACTGGTTGCTCAAAGATTTTGAAGCTCAACCTCATTGTATAGAATTTCTGCAAGTAGGAGAGTACTCCCAGTAGCTTATGCCAGAGAAGGAGGGATGGAGGCAGGGAGAGAGAGAAAGAGAGGCAAAGAAGGGAAGAAGATAAAGACCACCATCCAAATGAATAAGACTCTGTGGGCCTGAGAAGTTCTCTCTGCTGAGCTTGCTGTCCAACCCGTTCCCTAGCCCCCCTCTCTCCATATCCCTGCCAAACTGTCCCTGGGAAAGGCCAAGTCAGACACTTTCAAATCCCAGGGTTTCAAATGATAAAGACCCCGAGAGGCAGGGGCCAAGCACTTGGGGGCTTTTTGTTCTCTTGCCCCTTTGTTCCAGTGACTTCTCCCAACTCAAAGGATTTTCAACAGCACCAAGAGCCTGACACTTTGCCCATCCTGGTTCTCACAGACTTTTCCAACGAAGGACAAAGCAAAGTTGGCAAGGACAACAAGGCGGGCAATAAAGAGGGACTGAGAAGCAAGGAAGCGCCGTGAATCTGGCCGGCCCAGGATCTTCAGTTGCTGGAGCAACTGCAAGATAATGAAATGGGGAGGAGACCACCATTTTCTTCACCCCGGCCAGTTGTCATGGATACTGGGATTTGAGACGTAAAAGGGTGAAGGGTTTGCTTTGCACTTTACAAATGGTGCCTTTTTACACTTACTCGCTCCAGGTTAGAGTCTTACTCAAAGGAGGCTCGAGAAGGGTAGTGACCGGGACGTTTGCTGCACAGGTCCGTATCCATTCCATGTGGCCCGAGGCTCTAAAATCCATTCCTGTCTGACGCCAGGCACAAAGGCCTAAGCATGAATGGAAATTTCCAGCCACTAAAACCTTCCTGTCTACACTGCAAGCAGGCATCTCTCTCCCTGAATACTTTCCTCTCTTAGGGTCCTGATTCTCCCAGCAGTGCTCGCACAGGGGCCTAAGGGTTTAGCTTTGTGCCCTCCCCAAGCCCCTGGCTCCCAGAGAGCCCCCAGTAGCTTCCCTTCCCCCCGCCCCCCTTCCTCCTCCAGGACCAGGCAGAAGGAATACAGCTCAGGCCCTCCTTAGACATTGGGTCCCACGCTCTCGCCCCTGTCACTGAGCCCTTCAGCACCTTATGGCAAGGAGGCCGCAGGCTTGAGTGACTGCGCATCAGGGCTTAGCTCCGCCACTCCCAAGAATGTCCTTGGGCAGTGTATTTAATCTCCCTGAGTCTTACTTCTGTAACACCTACCCCGTAGCCTCACGGAGAGTGTTAGGTGAGAAAAGGAACACCACGTCGGGGCTTACAGCAGGCGTGGCTAAAATGATGGTGCCCTTGCCTGCCTCTTCATTCCCTCCCTGTCTACACACACACACTCACAGACTCACACGCTCAGTTACACACTCATCTTTCCCTGTTGACCTCTAGTTTAGTCTTTATCAAGCGAGAGGGAGTGCAGCTGTTTGATATGCACAACTCCATCTGTCCATCCATCCATTCAAACATTGATTTACAGAGGGTATAGTATGTGCCAAACACGGAGGTCATAAAGGGCCACCAGACAGAGCCACCGGCCCCCCCGCTTATGCCTGCCAGGCTGCTCTGCTCCTGGAAATCAGGGTGTCCCCGAGACACTCCCTCGGCCTCCATGTACCTTCATTTCCCAACACTTGACAACACAGCCTGAAACCCAGGACACGGCACAAGGGATGTTCGTGTTTGGGTGGCCAGGGCAAGGATGGGCTCATGGCACCGTGCTCGCTTCGGGCTTCTGACAGGCTGCCACTCTCTGGCTCGGAATCAGGGTGGGGGGTTCAAACTGACGCCGGTATCTTAGACACATTTGGAACAAACGTCAACCTTTTCAGGACATGTTCTGACTTCCAAGGGCGGTTTAGTTTTTCCTCTGTCCTGCGCTGTGGGGGGACAGCAGGTGCCACGCCTCCCCCTCGGCAGCTGGGAAATGGGTTCAGGGGCTGCTGACGTGGAGTGGGGGTCTGCATCAGGTTTGACCATAGTCATGTCGATGCTGCTTCCCAGGCTGGCAGTCCTGTCCAGCAGAGTGAAGAAGGGCTCACATACAAACCCCACCACTCCCTAAAGCTTAGTTTCCTCATCTTTAAAATGGTATAATAATATACCTAGCTCGTAGGGTTAGTGTGAGAACTCAAAATTCAGAAATACACATGAACCATTTTTGCCTAGCAAATAGTAAGTACTTATCAATAATGGACTTACTTTTTCTTAGAATTCCTATTCCCAGCTCTGTTACGGCCTAACCATGCAAAAGTCATATGGCTACCTCTTAAAGGGAATCAGAATGAGTCACAGAAAACTGAAAGCAGTCAATTTGTTTGGAGTAGTGGCATTGCATGCTTTTGACCTTAATTTCCATATTCACATTATTCCAATATTACTGCAAGAAATAAAAGTTAAAATCATAAACACAGGTATCTGTGTTTACACTGCTTTACAGTAGCCACATAAACAAAATAGTGAATTTTTCAATTGTGCTATGTGTTTGCATGGCACACAGGATTAGTTTCTCCTAAAAGGACAGAAGGAAGCATCCACTGAATCCACAGCTAGAACTCAGACAACAACCTCAGAAATGTATCCAGACCCCCTTGTCCAAAGGATTAATTCCAGAGTCAGGAAAGCTTCATCTATGAACTTAGCGGGAATTTCTCCTATATGCCTCCCTCTGTCCTGCACCGAGGCTGCCAGATAGCTGCCATCAAGCATGAAAGCCATCCTGCATAAAGCAAAAGGTAAATGCCAGGACTGTTCTAGACACAGAAGATATCTGACCTTCAGGCAGCTGGAAGTATAGCTGGGAAGGAAGAAATAGCATGAAGCAAGTAGGTAGAAATTAAGTTCTCACCTGGGTAGTCCTAACGAGGAGCTGTATCATCAAGCAGGATGGTTGGAGACTGAGCTGTTGGAGAAGAAGTAAAACATGTTCAGTCTTGAAGGGTGAACAGAAGCCATTATTACCACCCAGGAGACCACTTGAGAGTTCACATTTAATGTCCAGGCAGCCCATGATTTCCCCCTGTGGGCTGAGCATCGAAGGAGACACAAAATACGTATTGATGAAACGAACAGTATTTCCCAGGATTTTGGAATGAAACAGATCTACACAGCCACTGTCTACCTGCATCCATTTAGAGAAAATACACTTACAGCTATTGATCAATAAAGACGAAATTAGGTCTTCCTTAAAAAAAAAGTGCAGGGGAGCCTGGGTGGCTTAGTCAGTTAAATGTCTGCCTTCGCTCCGGTCATGATCCCAGGGTCCTGGGATCGAGCCCCGCATCGGGCTCCCTGCTCAGTGGGGAGTCTGCTTCTCCCTCTCCCTCTGCACCTCCTCCTGCTTGTTCTCTCTCTCTCTCTGTCAAATAAACAAAATCTAAAAAAAAAAAAGTGCAGAGATACTAGGGAATCTCTTTTAACATATACAGAACATTTACAGTGAGCCAGCCACTGTCCTGAGCATGTCCCATGGATTATCTCATTTAATCATCATTAGAACGATGACAAATAGATGAGGGAGCAGAGACTCAGAGAAATGAAAAAGACAATATTCGGTATTATTATATGAGGGCAACAGTAAGAATTCGTTTTGCCAGACAGAGTGATTATATAGGAGAGACAAAGAAATAGAGCCAGGACGGTAGTTTGTGCCAAAGTTGGGAGGCTCCTGGTGTGGTTCCCGGGAGGTTGATATTCTGTTGGAAGGAATCAAGGTCTCAGAGCAGGTGAGCAAAGCGGTACACTAAGATTTCCTTCAGATTTTAAGAAATGAGTGGAACTGGAAATGAAGCAGGTAAAAGCACCTTAAGAGGAACCAGAAATGAAGCAGGTCGGGGCCCCTTACAAGGACACTGAGGAAAGTGCTGGCATCACCATGGCCACCTTCACTGTACCGGACCCACTGTCCTCTATTCCTCAAATGGGCCTGCACTGTACGAATTATGATGATTATTTTAAGTTTTTATTTATTTATGTCATCTCTACACCCAACGTGGGGCTCGAACTCACGACCTGGAGATCAAGAGTCATCTGCTCCTCTCACTGAGCCAGCCAGGCGCCCCTCAATGTAGGGATTATTCTCTCTCCTTAAAGCCTTACTACCTATCATGGGGATATTTCTAAACTAGCACCCTAAATAACTGTAAACTATAACCGCGAATCATTCAGACACAGGGAGCTTCTAGCATCTGACAAACAGCGGCTCTCTGAGAGATGATGGTGGCTCTCCCCGCCCCCCCACCTCCCATTTCTCTTGCCCTCTTCCCTCCTCCGCCCTTGGAGTCTCCGTGCAAACCCCAGCCCCTGGGGCAGCCCTCCACCCCACAGGATTGCCCTAATCCCTTCTGTGCCTCTAGGTTAGTGAGGCCTCGGGGGTCTAAATGATCCACCCAAGTTGATACAGAGAGAAACTGAGACTGGAGAGACTAAATGCTTTCACCAATGCTGCGACCTTCTTATGTCTCCTGGCTCCACGCCAATCCCGCTTTTGCACAGCGGTGCTTCATATCCACCTGGCTGACAGCTTGAAGCAAGCCCGGCGTGCTGAGCATCTGACTGTAGGCTCAGCCTCCCCAGGACTAGCCCCAGATTACAGTGGAACAATAAGCAGGGCGTGTGGGGCTTGGTCCCCGGGGACTGTCCCTCAGACCCGCTCCAAAGACCACCCCCCACCATTAGTTACAGAATGCCCGCTGCTGTGCATGGTAATCCAAATTGGGTTCAAGCCCCCAGCCTCCGTGCTCCATTGTAATGCTATATTTTTTATTCAGCACCAGATCAGAGATCTGCTAAGACCTCGTGTTGCCAACATAAAAGAAGAAGAAAGATTCGTTAATCCCAATGAAAATGAATTCTTATTCTTTCCCAGAAGAAAAAGAAAAAGGAAAACATGAGGGTGTTACATCAGCTTTTCAGAAAACAGGAAAATCCTTGCCATGGTGAGACGGTTGAAGCATGCGGCTTTAAGGGTTGAGACAAAGTGCGGTGACACACCCCTTCACCTCTCACAGGCTTGTTTTATTATCCTGGATATTCAGACTGTTTTTCCCTGGGATGCTTTTGGATTCGATAATCCCACCAGCCTTGAAATAGAGTATCAGAGAGGAGGAGGGTCAGAGGTGGGGGAGGATGTTCACAGAATTGAAGAGAAGGAACAAGGGGGCGGGAGTGAGCAAGAAAATCTCACCCTAAGAAATCAGATATGTTTTTATGAAATCCGAGAGTTTCAGAGGCAGAAGGGATGCTGGGGCGCCTGGGTGGCTCAGCTGGTTAAGCGTCATGAGTCTTAATTTCGGCTCAGGTCATGATCTCAGGGTCGTGAGTTCAAGCCCCGCATAGGGCTCCACGCTGGGCATGGAGCCTACTTTAAAAAAAAAAAAAAAAGAAGGGATCTTGAAGATACATAGTAACACCTTCTCATTAAACACACATACACATATGTACACACAAACACATATACACACGTATAGACATGTATACACACACTACACATACATTCACATACACAGATACATACACTCATACACACACATACCTACGCATACACACATACGCATACAAAAACATGTGACACGTGCAGCATGTAGACACATACACACATACATATATGCAGACCCATGCACACATACAGACACATGCATTCAACCACATACACACACACACACACACACACGAAGAGCAAGTGAGGTCAAGAGAGAAAGTATGAACTGTCCAAGGGAACAGAGGCTTCATTTAGACCTATAGGTTAAAAGGAGCGGAGACTGCAATGCGCTCGTATGTCTGGGAAGAGCCTTGTGTGAGTTTCAGCAACCACCTCCTAGGAAAGAAGACCATGAGACTCCTCTTTATCCAGTCAATACTCATCATTCCTCTTTCCTCTCTAAAGCTCTCCTGTTGATCTGTCTGGTCACTTACGAACTGATAAGTAACTGAATGGTGTAGTGTAGGGGTCTGCGTACTACCGTCCACCGGCCAAACCCAACCCGCTGCCTGGTGTGATATGGCCCACAGGTGAAGAATGGTCTTTACACTTTTTAAGGGTTGAAAAAATTTTAAGAATAATGTTTCGGGGGCGCCTGGGTGGCTCAGTCGTGAAGCGTCTGCCTTCGGCTCAGGTCATGATTCCAGGGTCCTGGGATCGAGTCCCGCATTGGGCTCCCTGCTCCTTGGGAGCCTGCTTCTCCCTCTCCCACTCCCCCTGCTTGTCAAGGTTCCCCTCTCTCGCTGTGTCTTTCTCTGTCAAATAAATAAAATCTTAAAAAAAAAAAAAAAAAGAATAATGTTTCGGGCGCCTGGGTGGCTCAGTTGGTTAAGCGACTGCCTTCGGCTCAGGTCATGATCCTGGAGTCCCTGGATCGAGTCCCGCATCGGGCTCCCTGCTTGGCAGGGAGTCTGCTTCTCCCTCTCCCACTCCCCGTTTGTGTTCCCTCTCTTGCTGTGTCTTTCTCTGTCAAATAAATAAAATCTTTAAAAAAAAAAAAAAGAATAATGTTTCATAACACACGAAAACTATATAAAATTCACATGTTGGTGTCCACAAATAAAGTTTGTCAGGAACGCAGCCACACCGTGCATTCATGTGAACACATACCTGCCCACAATGGAATTCTCTCTCTGGAGTGTGTGTGGGGATAAGGGGGATGGGATTGGGTTGAGAAACACTACCTAGGACAAGATGAAAAAAGTAACAGATTTCTTTTTCTCCACCATTTAAATGTACTGGGAGCTGAACAAAAAGTCACCAGATGAAACTCCTTGTGGGATTTCCATAGCCTTTTCCTTGATAGACAGAAAGGGTTGTAAGACTTTGTATCTACTACTAAGGCTGCTTTCACACTAAGTCAAGTTGATGCATGGGCATAGCATGGTCGGCTAAGCCTAGAACATCTACTGTCGGGCCCTTTACAGAAGAAATGTTGCCACCCCCTCATCACGAGGGGAAGTCTTGGACGGCATGCACTGGTAGCTCTACAAGGCCCTCCACTTTCCCCACACAAATATTAAAGCACTCCAGCCCAGGGCCACACTTAGGGGCCATGTGACCTGGGACAATTTATGCACATCTCTATGCTTTGAGTCCCTCATCTGTAAAATGGAGATCAAGTTTATTGAAATAGTATCATTGAAACCCAATGGCATATGAGGTCATCTTGCCCTCTGAGACTTAAATAACATTGGTTCAAATTCAACCCCATGTCCTGACAAAGTCCCACGTCTTCATCAATATTCCCAGAGCCTTGCATTCTCTTGGTCACTTTGGCTTAAAATTCCAACTCTTTCCAAACTCTGATCTCACTCACCTTCCCTTTCCTCAGCTGGTCTCCGCTTTGTGCCAACCAAGCCTTTGTAATTCAGCTAGCTGTCCCTCAAAACAAAGTTGCAGGAGGCACTGTATCAGAAGCAGGTTTTGTTACTGGTTTGGGGCCATGGGAAGGGGATGACATGGCTAAAACCCAAATAACTTAAAAATGAACACGCAGCTACTCTCATTTCTATGGTCTCATGGCTGGCCCGCCACCAGCAATTTCCAACTGGCCACTTTCTCTGTAGGTTCCAGCCTTCTGCCATGCCAAACTACCCCTCCATAGGTACCCATCCCTCCTTGGGATTCCCCTCACATCTCCCTGTTTCTCTGTTTCCTGGAGTCCCTCATCTGCAAGATACTCCCAGAAGCTCAATCTTCACTTCCATATTATGCAGGACAATCTAGTTTACCACCCTGATGCCTCCAGTTGCAAGGTCCTAGACTCCAAGTTTTTGCTAAACAAAAGGTCCCTTGCTATGTGTCTCACCCTTAGGTCCGCAGAAAAACTGTCAGAACCTCAGACATACTTTCTCCTTGCCCCAGCAACATCTAAATGTATGTTCAGTGTCCCACTGATATAAATTAGGTCACCACCTCGCCCTTAGAAGACAGAAGATCTATCAGCAGGGTTGGGGTTGACTTGCTTTTTTCTTTCCATTAAAGTACACAAAGTATCTATCAGACTGCTTGACACATAAAAAGAACCAATAAATGTTTTTCTTTCCATGACGTCCCCTGTGTAAAAAAAAAAATACAGCTAAGTACCAAAATATGTAACAATATATACCTCACATAGGGATTGAGAACACATACCTGCCCACAATGGAATTCTCTCTCTGGAGTGTGTATGGGGATAAGGGGGATGGGATTGGGTTGAGAAACACTACCTAGGACAAGATGAAAAAAGTAACAGCTTTCTTTTTCTCCACCATTTAAATGTACTGGGAGCTGAACAAAAAGTCACCAGATGAAACTCCTTGTGGGATTTCCATAGCCTTTTCCTTGACAGACAGAAAGGATTGTAAGACTTTGTATCTACTACACCTGTTACTGTGTAACAAAATATCCTCAAAACATAGCAATTAAAATGAAAACATTTCATACCTCTCACATCTTTCTGAGGGTCAGGAATTCAGAAAGGCTTAGTTGGGCAGTTTGGGCTTCAGATCTCTTGTGAGGTTACCGTGAGGCTGTTCAGCTGGGTAGCAGTTATCTGAAGGCTTGACTGGGGCCAGAGGCTTCGCTTCCAAGGTGGCTGTTGGTGGGAAGCCTCAGTTCCTCACACAGGCCTCTCCAGAGAGCTGCTGATGACATGACTTCCCCCAAGAGTGGGTGATCCAAGAGAAAGAGAGAGAGCTGAAAACAAAACCTGCAGCACTTTATGACCTAACGTCAGAATGACATGCCGTCACATCTGCCATATTCCACCTGCCACATAGACCAACCCTGGTACACAAGGATGAGAAACAGACTGACTACCCGCCTTTGGGACTCTGGAGACCCTCCAGGTTGTTCCAACACATTCACCTTTCTTACTTAAGCTCGTTTGCAAGTTTGACTCGCAACCAAGATGGGCTGAAATGAGATGGAATTCTGAGACTAATGCCCTGTATTTCTACCACCGAGAAGGAGAAAAGAAGAAATCCTTTCCACATAATAGCTGGGAAGGTAAAAATACAAATCAAAAGCAAAGCAAAACAAAACAATGAGCAGCTTGTATAAGGGTTACTTTGCTGTAACAAATGATCTGAAAACTTAGTAGCTTAAAACAATCATTTTCTTTTGCCCACAATTTTGTGGAATTTAGGCAAAGCCTAGCCGGGGTGTTCTCATTTGAGGTCCCTCATGCTGTTGCAACCCAATGCGTGCGGGGGCTGTGATGATACGACCTCAGTCCAGCTACATGGGGCTGGACATGCGAGATGGCTCACTCACATGGCTGGCAGTCGATGCAGGCCGTCCACTGAGTGCTCAGCCAGGGCTTTCTATACATGGCTATCCCCAGCATGGCCACCTCAGGTAACTGGACTTCTTATAAGGCTGCTGCTTCCCTCAGAGCAAGCATCCCAAGAACCAGGTAGAAGCTGCATCGCCTTTTCTGACCTAACCTCAGAAGTGATATAGTGTCACTTTTACTGTATTGTGTTGATTAAAACCAAGTCATTAGAGTCAACCCAGATTCAAAAAGAGGGAACATAAACCCCATCTCTCAATGGGAAGCCTGGGTATGGCCAGGGACAGCTGATTATCCCAAACACAAGACTTAGCCATGTCAAGCTCTGAGAGGAGAAATAATATATTCCACATAAGAGTGACAGGGAGGCAATGTTTATAGCAGCAATGTCCACAATAGCCAAACTAGGGAAAGAGCCCAGATGTCCATCGACAGATGTGACGGATAAAGAAGATGTGATACACACACACACACACACAGGAATATTATGCAGCCATCAAAAAATGAAATATTGCCATTTGCAACGATGTGGATGGAACTAGAGGGTATTATGCTAAGCAAAATAAGTCAATCTGAGAAAGACAATTATCATATGATCTCCACTGATACGCAGAATT
This sequence comes from Mirounga leonina, assembly GCF_011800145.1. Lineage (NCBI taxonomy): Eukaryota > Metazoa > Chordata > Mammalia > Carnivora > Phocidae > Mirounga > Mirounga leonina. The sequence continues at coordinate 16,832,441 of NW_023270464.1, forward strand.
TAAGAAACAAAACAGAGGATCATAGGGGAAGAGAGGAAAATATAAAACAAGATGAAACCAGAGAGGGAGACAAACCATAAGAGACTCTTTTTTTTTTTTAATTTTACTATGTTATGTTAATCACCATACATTACATCATTAGTTTTTGACGTAGTGTTCCATGATTCATTGTTTGCGTATAACACCCAATGCTCCATTCAGTACGTGCCCTCTTTAATACCCATCACCAGGCTAACCCCTCCCCCCCAACCCCTCCCCTCTAGAACCCTCAGTTTGTTTCTCAGAGTCCATAATCTCCCGTGGTTTGTCTCCCCCTCCGATTTCCCCCCGTTCATTTTTCCCTTCCTACTATCTTTTTTCTTTCCTTTTTTTTTAACATATAATGTATTATTTGTTTCAGGGGTACAGGTCTGTGATTCATCAGTCTTACACAATTCACAGTGCTCACCATAGCACAGCACATACCCTCCTCAATGTCCATCGTCTAGCCCCCCCGTCCTTCCCAAGCCCCACCACTCCAGCAACCCTCAGTTTGTTTCCTGAGATTAAGAATTCCTCATATCAGGGTGCCTGGGTGGCTCAGTTGGTTAAGCGACTGCTTTCGGCTCAGGTCATGATCCTGGAGTCCCGGGATCGAGTCCCGCGTCGGGATCCCTGCTCGGCAGGGAGCCTGCTTCTCCCTCTGACCCTCCCCCCTCTCATGTGCTCTCTCTCTCTCATTCTCTCTGTCTCAAATAAATAAATAAAAAATCTTAAAAAAAAAAAGAATTCCTCATATCAGTGAGATCATATGATACATGTATCTTTCTCCGATTAACTTATTTTGCTTAATCATAGGAAACACACTGAGGATTTCTGGAGGGGAGGGGCATGGAGGGATGGGGTAACTGGGTGATGGACATTAAGGAGAGCATGTGATATAATGAGCACTGGGTATATATAAAATGATGAATCACAGACCTGTACCCCTGAAACCAATAAGACATTATATGTTAATTGAATTTAAATTTTAAAAATGTTTAAAAAAAAAAAAGAGTGACAGGGAAGCATCTTCTCAGTTAGAATGTCTATATCCTTGCCTAGAAGAAACTGTCCCTTTGGTCCAGGACATCTCTCCTGGAAACCTCAAGACATCACCAAACCACATTTATCAGGAAATGTTTTCAGATTCAAATAATAGAAAACTCAAGTCGAACTGCCATAAACAACACGGAAATTAATTGACATATATACCTGGAAGTTCCAACAGAATAGCGATCTTTAGAGTTGACTTACGTCGGAGGCTCTGCATACGTTTTCCAGCCCTTCTCTGCCCTGCCCCTCTTCCATCCTAGCGGGATAGAAAGCACGTGGCACTTGCTCTCGCCCCCCACTGGTGCTTGACTGATTCCAGAGGAAAAAGAGTGGGCTGCTTCTAGACACTGTCCTGACAGACTGCAGATGAATGACTTCTTCAAATGTGCGTAGCTAGCCCCTCTCCACATTTTATTAGACCAAATTGAGTTATATGACCAACACTAGCCAATCACTGGGGACAGAAATGGAATGACTCTTAAACCAACCAGGCTCACCCCTAATCCCTATGAATGGGATTATCTCCCATGCATGAAGGGAGGATACCCGAACAAAATCAGGATTTTGTTAGAAGTGATGAAACAGGAAATGGATACTAAGAAAACAATCAAGGATGCCTGCTCCACTGTAGAAAACGAAATCCTAAAACATCAACTCAAGTATAATCTGGCTTTTGCTACTCTTTTTCCCCACGTGCAAACACAGAATCAGTTCTCTGGAAATGTGTCCCCGAATGCTTCTGGAAGTTTCCAGAAAGCAATTCCCTTGGGTTTACAGGTGAGTGCCATGAGTCACCAGTGACATCTGTCGCTTTCTCCTGCTGGGATCCAGGGGCCCTGCTGGTCACTGCCACCGGCTCTGCCAAGTAATTCTGTGCCCGTCAGGTATACCCACCTGCCTCCAGAGTCCATGCTCAGTGGATAGTTGCAACCCAGGGAGAATGTTCTTCTGTCTACTGGGAAGACAGTAAGACAATGCTGCTTGGCCCCAGGGGAGCATCAGGATTTGTTAAAAGAGCTAATTTTCATATTTTATTTGTCACATCCCTTGCCCCAGGTCCTAGAATGTCCATAGAACACAGTTATTATTCCTTGCAGGTCTTAGCCAGGAGGTAATCTGAGTCACAAAGTCTACCCTGGGCTCAGAATTGCCTCCTCCCGAATTTAATAACCAAGGTTCTTTTCCTATTCGCATTTGTCATTTCTGACTCACTCTTTCTTTAAGGTAAATTCTCTCCTAGGAGGCCCCTCAACCCTCTTGCAAATACACCTCTAATGGATGTACTCATCAGCTTGCCAGGCATCCCAGGCATCTGTGGACCCCAGTGGTCCAGCTTCATCTTGAGCAGGGACTCCCAACTTGATATCCAGCCAAGCACATTCACTGAGATCGATTTCTTCTCTCCTCACCCCTCTGTTTGCAATCTGTGATCCAGTCATACTGGGTCATTCCATCCATGGGGACAGAGAATGCCATCCTCATATGTATGTGCCACCTCATAGGTCCCAACCTTCTGAATTTCTCATACACTGCTATCTTTACTAGAACTCTCTTTGGCAACCTAACTCCTTCACCTTGCAAATTCCTGCACATCCATCAGGATGTGAGATTCCACTCTGCACCGTCCATGACTGACAGGAGAAACAGACCTGCAGTGTTTATAAAATTCAGGGCAGTAACTCTCAAAGCATTCAGATGGAAAGATATCAAGAGTCAAAGGGAACAAAAAAAGCATTGCCCTCAGGTCTATTCTAGAACAGGGTTCCTGGCCATTTCCCTGCACAGACCACATCCCCAGGACACCAACACCAGCTGGTGTCTGCCAATTATAGTCAAAAAGCAACCTTTCGGCATCTCTTAGCATCCTCAAGGTCCTTCTACTGCCTGAGCTGCCCAACCCAGCATCCACTCCTGGGGCTGCCAGGCAGTTTCTCCCCTGGCTCAGGGTGTGGAACCAGATCTGGAGTATCTCTCAAATGAATTGGGGTTTTGTTCTTTCCAACCTGTGTTGAAATTTACAAGACTAAAACAAAGGCACTCAGTGTGCCCTGGTCTTGGCTTCGCCTGGGACACTAATTACCCAACAACAGCACACGTGGGAGAAAGTGGCCAACTCTGATTAAGGAGCCCCATGGGAAGGCACTGAGAACAATCTTTTCTTTTTCTTTCTAAAGTTGCCTTATCACCAGTGGCCACTCTGCCTTCTGTGCTGCTAGGCACTTGTACATACAAATGAGTTGCCAGGTGGACACCATGCTGGAAGAGAAGCCCTCAGCGCACTGGGTGCCTGCCATTTGCAAGATTCTCTTTGTGCATGAGCGCTGGTCCTCCAACAATTCTGCAAAGTAAGCGTCATCATCCCCACAGGAAAGATGAAGCATCAAGAGCAGAGAGAGACTAAGCTAGATTAGTCAAAAGCCATGACCCATGCTTCTAGAATAAACTAGAAAGTTTGATTCTTCCCAAATCCTAGACTTGTGGCCCTTTACAGCTGGAAGGGACCTTTCTAATAATCATCATGTCTGGCCAAGGCCCAAGACAACGAGCAGACGTGACCAAGAATACACATCTGATAGATGACTGGCTTGAACCTAGAACCCAGGTCTCAAATTTGGGGGTCAGCAATCTTCGCTTTTCCATATAGTTGCTCACCCATCATTGTCATAGACTTCCCAAGGGCTTCTCATCACTGACTGCTGATGGGACTGGTCTATGCTGAACAAGTAGAGTTAATTAATTCTAGCATCTCAGTAAATGCAGCCAAAAACAAGTATCAATTTTCCAGCTGCAGAAGGAAGAATCTGTAAGTTTCGACTGGGGGCATTTGTAAGATCCTGGGCATGGAGGAAAAATAGCCATCTGTTGTTTTTTCCCCAGCTAGAGGAACTCTGGAGTAGTCCTGGGAGATCCTAACATCTCCCACTGACTATAAGGCACTCAGCAGCTGCTGGAGTTAAGGAGTCTTGTGTGTCCGAAGCCTTGCCACCATATAGTAGGGTGCCTGCCGACATGCTTGCCATCAGCCCAGTGCTATGGTGAGGTGCGGTCTGATGCAGAGAACTCAGGTGTATAGAAACACAACTAAGAGCCTTGGGATAGGAAGGAAAGGCCCTGGAAGAAAGACCAAAACCACAATAAAATACACAAGGATGAGCCCTCTGCCCCAACCTGAGCAAATCAGGTTGAACCAGATGAAAATCAGGCAGCAAGCCAGATCACGGGGACCCTGCCTGTGGAATCCTTCCCTGTTGTGTTTGCATGGGAAGAGGCATCCCAGGCCCCACGCAAGCAGATTTGCTCCTGGCAGATATTTCTCCTCCACAGTCAGGCATAATGGGGAGGTCGGCAAGGCCGGGGAGGTCGGCAAGGTCGGCAAGGTCAGCAAGAGTGGAGAATTCTGTTTCCAAGACCAGTGCAGAGAATCCAAACCCTCCGTATCAGAGGCAGGAAATGTTGAGGTTAAACTTTATTAAATTCTCCAAGAGAATAAAATATGGGATAAGTAATCCCAAACAGACTTCTTTTTTCAATCCATTAAGGGCAAGAGAAGTGACAAAGGTCTCAAACAATAGCAAGAAATACTGAATTTAAACATCAGTCATAATGGAATGCAAGATCAAGGTTAAATGAGTTCTATTCAGTTAGGCCGGAGAAGACAGGGGCTTATGTTCACATTCTGCCCTAGTGCCCAGATTTAAATTTTGCTTCCAGCACTTACAAGAAGCCTGACATTAGGTGAGGGGAGGAGCTCCCCACATCGCAGCTTCCCCCACCAGATGAGCATCACAGCATGGACACTCCTTCATGTTGTTGCTGGAAGAAGGTTCTAGAACATTCAGTGTTTAAGGCACTGTGGTCACTATTCAAAGCATCTCCTTTGTTTATCCCACTCAAGTTTCATGACAACTCTGGGAGGTAGTTACTCCTATAACACACATACACACACATACACACCCACACACACACACTGCACAGAAAAGGAAACAGAGGCATGACATGCCCACCATCACCCAATGGTAAACAGGAGAGTCAAGATCTGAACCCAGGCAGTCTGATGCTACATTCTGTGGTGAGACATTTGTCATTCATGTAAATGTCTACCCAGGTACCTGGCACCTAGCAAGCCCTCAGTAGCCTTCGGCTTCAGTTTTGTTCTCTAGGCCCTGACATTGGGAATCACCGCCAAGCAAGCCCTCTCTGCACATTTGGCTGGGACACTGAGGGCAGGGCCGTCCAGAGACCAACGGACTCAATTGATGGCCGCTTTGGGCCTTCCTCAGCCATCAGATGCAGAGTCATGGCTCCTCAAGCCAAGCCTCTAAAGAAGGGTGGACACAGCACATGGAACGTAGGGGCCAACCAGAGTCACAAAGGTGGTTGTATGAAGGCCCAACTCAAGCTTGCAAATTTCACCTTAAAAATCAAGTTAGAGTCTACCCAAAGCGTTGACCCCATGTGTTCCTAGGAGTGTAACATGTCTTCTGATGCTCAGACTGACGAGTGGCCCCCGGCCAGCCACCAGCTGGGCTCTCCCACAGACTCTCCCTTCCTTAAAATTCATAGGACCTCAGCTGGTGGCAATGACTTAGCCGAGCACGGGCCACGGTCTGTGCCTTTTGTCCCCCTGGGTAGCCTCAGATGGTTTCAGGCGATGAACTCAGAGCTGGCGAGGAAGAGCATACCGTGCATGCACGCCGCAGCTGTTACTTCTCACCGCACACCACCACCCACACGGGCTTACACAATAAGCGTGTTTCACCAGGAGGCCCAGGTGCCTGCCAGCATTGTTTATCAGCCGTGTTATAAAAACCCATGGAAACCTGGCTTTCCTGCCAGCCAGCCAGGCCCGGTTCCTGCTCTTCTTGACTTTCTGACTGAATGTCACGGCCGGGCTTTACAAGTAGAATGTCTAAATCCACACAACTGCAGAAATACAAGACACCTCCTTTCACTCATTCCTTAGCAGCAATATTCCTTTCTCAGGAGGTACCAATAATAGAGATGAATTCCAAGACACTGGGAAATTATTCGTGATCATTTCTACTGGACTTACGCACCCCTGGCCCCTGGAGTCGTATCCTCGGCTCAGAACCATCTGTGCAAAATGACAGGCCTGTGTACCTGTGAACACCTGAGAGGCAGCCCAGGGTCAGGACTGAGGCCCCGGGAAGGCATGTCACAAGAGAAGGGACTAGGCCAGACTTCCCACTTTCATGATAGAGAGAACCGGCTCAGTTTTACAGAACCCTTGACTCTCCCCAAGGATGAACAAGCATTTTGCCTGGCTCTCCCTTAGAAGGAGAAGCAACAAGGGCAAACCCTACCAGCCAACAGGGACTGAGCTTTCTCCAGTATCACTCATGCTTATCCCATTAGTTGTTATTAATCTTCACAACAGCCCTGGAGATAGGTTGAAAGTTTGCAACTGATCTATAACCATGACAACTCTTCCCTTTTAAGATAATGAGGGGTAGGCCCCTGATAAGCATTTTCATACAGAACTTCAGATTTTTCCTTAAGCAATAACTGAAGTTTAGTGGGAGATGTCTGTGTATTGCCAAGTTAAAAAAAAAAAAACAAAGTTTAAAAAGAATATATTCACCATCACTGACCTCTACCTCTGAAACTAATAATACATTATACGTTAATTAATTGAATTTAAATTTTAAAAAAAAAAAAGGAAAAAGAGAACTGTATTCACCATTCCTTTGTTTTTTGAAAAGCCTACATAACACCAACATGAAAGCATGCCTACTCAGAGATGTTCGCCTGAGTTCTATTTGGATGGCTGGATTCCAGTTGGTTCTTATTTTCTTCTTTTTATTTAACTGGATTTTCTATAATAAATAGGTTCTACTATGAAAAAGGAAAGGGATGAAGTTTGTTCTGTGGGTTTCCAGAGGCCAGGACTGAGGTGTGGAGATAGCCATGAGTGGTTCGGCTCATTTCTACCAGAATAATGGGATGGCAAGAAGTGAGTACACTTTCAGAAGTAGCCAAGCAGAAAGTGGGCATCCACCTTGAGAATATTTTAGATCCTTGCCAAGGAGAAACCCAGTGGGGTTCTCAACTCCAGATCCTCTCTTTAAAAGCTCGGAACCCCGTTTTTTAAAAGATTTTTTTTAAATGTTTATCTTTTAAAGATGATATCGTTGAGGCGTAGTGATGGTGATGTGGGAAAGAGGTGGAAAGGGGGGTGGGGAAGAGGGAAGAGGGAAGAAGCAAGAGGGAGGGAGGGGTGGAGGAGATCCATGTGGGGCTCCCTCTGCATCCTGGTTCCCCCAGGGAAACCCCACTGAGCAGCTACAGCACCAGCAAGCCCTATTGAAAAGCATGAAAATTTAGGCCAGTGGTAAATTCTTCTCAACCCCTCTTTGTTCCCAGATGGCGCAGATTTCTATCAGGATAAACACCTGAGAAGAGCTGACGCTCTTGTTCTTTAGAAGGCCTGTCCATAATTCAAGAGGTGTCCTTCCCATGAAAGACAGTGATCATGGATGCATTTGTATATGGCCAAATTCTTTGTTCATAATTGCTTCTAATATAAGATTTGCTATGTACAAAGTCCGTGGAACACCATTAAAGAAGAAATTCAAAATAACCTCTAATCTCCCTAACACGAAAAGCCATCATCATTATATCTAGTATATTTCCTTCCATCCATTTTATAAATCATTTATTTTCATAAAATCGAGCTCATAATTCATTCACCTTTTAATTCTCAGTACGAGATTATAAACACTTGTCATCTCTGTAAATATTTTTTTAAAGCTCTAATATTTCCATCTAGTTTTAATATGTATTTCTTTGACTTCTGGAAAAATTTTTTTCTTGTGCATACTAAATATTTTGACTTTTTTCTATTATCAAATTATCTGTTAATATAATTTGACCATTTCTATATTTAAAAATGAGTTGCATTTTTTTTCTCATTTATTGTGGTCTTACCAATTTTATTGCAAGTATTTTTTTCAGCTTATGCTAGCTTTTTAATTTGGTTTTGATTTTCAGACAATTAGCTTTTAATTTATGAGCATTACATCTTATGAACAATTGTGTTTATGATTTTCCTCTTCTTTCACGCCTTCAAATTCTTCTGCATGCCTTAAGAGTTAAACATTTATTTCTCCCTCTTCCACTTGTTTTTACTTCACTTCTTTACCTTTAACTCTTTTTTATTGTTTGACTTGGTGGTGTTTTTTTTAATAATTATTTTTCTACTCACAAAATTACTGAATTTTCAATTTAGAAAATTTGAAAAACATAATCACTATAAAAATCTTTATACTCTCACACATCGAATGACCACTGCTAATATTTTCCTGTACATATTTGTAATTGTTTATGCTTTTATATATTTTTAATAAAATTTAGTTTGTTTTATATATGCATGTAGAGCTTTTATCATCCTTTTTGTTTAACAGTACATCATAAGTATCTTATTTGTCCTTACATAGTCTTCAAAATTTGTATTTATAGGTATATAAATAAATATTTCATCCTCAGGACTGTGTGATACTTAAATTCCCAGTTACTGGACCTTATTACAAATATGACTAAAATAAAAATAGTTGTAGGTAAATCTTTGTCTCCATATCTATCCATCTATCTTTTTCTCTGGGACAGATACCAAGACATGGAATCTGTAGGTCACAGAGCTTGAACGTTTTTAGAGGTTTTTAATAAATATCCCTCTTCAGAAGAGCTGAGTTCTTTTAAATTCGGACCAGAAGTCTGTGAAAGGCCCTCCTCACCACACTCTCCCAAAATCAAGTGTTTGTTGTTGTTGTTGTTGTTGTTCTTAATGTTCACCAATATCACAGAAAAAGAAAGTAACATTTCATTTTAATTTTCATTGCTCGATTACTAAAGCAGTAGAATATTTTTGCATTTAAATCTTGACTCCATCTGGAATTTATTTTGGTGTTTGAAGTAAGGAGCAACTCTGACTTTATTTTTCCCACAAAGAACCAATACCATTTGTTGAAAGATTCAATCTATTTCCCATTGTATGATGTGTCCTTGTTTAGACCCTAAGCTCTTACACAGATTTGAGTTTCAAGACTAAACACTCAGGCTATCACTAATAAGTCTCCTGGTTCGATGACTGTAGCTTTATACATTTTACATATCTGGTCGTCATTCTTTTTTATTCTCAGCCTGTGTACTTTAGATTTATTTGTCAAATTCCTCCCCCAAAAATTGCAGTGGGAATTGTGACTGACATTGATAAAGCCTGTAGTTAACTTGGGACAAACTAATATCTTTGTATCATTAAGTCATATAGAATGATAGAGCTCCCTATCATTTGAATCTCCTTTATTATCTTTTTTTTTTAAGATTTATTTATTTATTTATTTTAGAGAGAGAGAGAGAGAGAGAGCAAGCAGGAGGAGGGCAGAGGGAAAGGGAGAGAGAGAGTATCACAAGCAGACTCTAACCTGAGCGCAGAGCCTGACATGGGGCTCGATCCCAGGACTCTGAGATCATGACCTGAGCCAAAACCAGGAGTCAGATATTCAACCGACTAAGCCATCCAGGCACCCCCTTTCTTATCTCTTAATAAAATTTGGGAGTTTTCATATAAAGGTTCCACACATTTCTTGATAGTATTATTCCTGTGATTTTTATTGTTAGTTTAATACAATCATTTTCCCTATTACGTCTTCCTATTATTGTTTGACCTTGTATATACGGCAAAGTTGCCTATTAATTTTAGTATATTTTATGGGAGTAGCATTTTAAAATCCTAAGTGTGTGTGTTGAGTTTTTTCAATTATGATTCAGCATTAACTGATATTATCAGGTTGGTTTTGGCTCACATGGCATGACCAACCAGAAAAATTTCCACATACAAAACTGTCCTTGAATTCTTTACATAAACCCCAGTTTTGAATTTAGCCTTCATGATTTCACATTTTGCATCCACATCATATAGAATATGCATTTATAATTTTCCTACTTGTGCTATCAATGAGAAGTTTTAAGATCCAGATTAAGCCAACTTTATAAAATTAGAATTTTTTCCCATGAGTTTTTTTTCAGCACAGAAATTAGCTCTTCCTTAAAAGTTTAAATAGCAAGAGAAATTTGTCTGGCCCTAGGATAAATTTTAGAATAAACTCTTTAACAATTTTACATTTCTTCCAAGTACATTGATTTGTTTGAAGTTTTTATTCTTAGATCAATTTTTATTCTTTCCAGCAAAACATCCATCATCCATTTCTTTGAAATTTCCCATTTTTTCCATAGTATTAATTCTATTACAATTTTAAAATCTCCAAATCTATGATTATAACTGCTTATTTCTCTGAATTTCTGTTTTCTCTTTTGTTTTCTTAAGTTTTCCAGAAATTCAACCAGAAAACTAGCTCTTAGGTTTATTCATTAATTACACCGGGGGGGTGGGGGAAGCTCTCCTCTTTCTAAATCAGAATTTCTGATTCAATTACCTTTTCCACCATCTGACTTGCATCTTGTTATCTCTTACCTGTCTTCCTGATATAAGTGTGCCATCTATTTCTTTGTATCTTTCTTTTTAAAAAATGAAATCATTTGCTGTTATCATGTGGCCTCTAAGTACTACTTTAGCTACATTTCATATGTTTTTGATAGAAGTATTCCCTTTCTATTAACTTCCAAATAAACTATTAAGTGATGGGTTTGAGTTTTGGAGAGGTTTGGGTGTCTTCTTGTTTTATTTCTTAAGTGATTGGATAGATAGATATTTTTGTTTCATTTTTATTAGTAATTTCAATTTTCATGGCATTTTCATGGCAACAAATTTCATGGCAATTTCAAAGAATGTGGCCTGGACAGTTTCCACAATCAATTTGGAATCTGCTGATATTTCCTTTGGGGCCACATAGGTTTTAATCACCGCTGACAAAGGTTGGCAAAGATGGTGAAAAACATTACACTACTTTACCGTTAACCTCTATTTTAAACAACATTCCGTTGACACATATTCTATGAGGCTGCTAAGTGCACAAAGTGAGCTGTGGTGGTAAAGCATAAAGCTCTGAGATCAGATTCTTCGTCTAACCCTGATTAGTTGTGAGATGCTCTAATCCTGGTTACCCTTCATCTGACATGAGGATAATAACAGCACATACCTCAAAGGACTTTCAAGAAATAATGCATGACGCGGGCCCAGTATAGTAACTGGGACATTGTATGCACTCCAAAAGTACCTCTATTGTAGAACATTCAATTTACCCACATAACATGACTCCGTTTCCCATTTAATGCTTCTTGCCTTAAAGATCCCTTTTGTGAACCTAACATTGCCAACCCTGCTTTCTTGAAATCTGTGCTGCTTATCCAACTTTCATTTGTTTTTGTATTTTTAATCTCACCACATTTTATTACAGATGCATGCCATGTTAACAGAATATAACTCACTGGTTTTTAAATACAATTTGAAAGCCTTTGTAAAGAGTGTAAATTGTTTATATTTATCATCCTAGCTCATAGTTGTCTCGTGTCTGTCAAATCATTTTGTGCATTTTGGCTATGAGGTTGTCATGCTATATTTATTTGCTCTCATTTGCTTTTAGGGTCTATTTTTTGTTTGTTTTTTAATCTACTCTAGAGTTGTGAACTTTGTATTCATCACTTCAAAAATTCTACCATGATGAATTGCTGACCTCTACATCTGAAACTAATAATGTACTATATGTTGGCTAATAGAATTTAAATTTTTAAAAATGCTAGCAATGACTGCCTTTAACTTTGTTTTGCTTTGTTTTGTTTTTGTTTTTACTTATTGATGTGAAATTCACACAACATGAAATGAACCATTTTAAAGGGAACAATTCAGTGACCATTTAGTGCTGTAAATGTTATGCAACCACGTCTATTCCTTTAGGTTTTAGCAGGAGGATTTTCACTTTATGAATCCAATTATCAAAGTTGGCATTTCCCTGAGTAAGATGGGGACGACATCAGGTTCTTCCTCCTTCCACTGTTTCTCTATTATAGTGGAATTTGCAACTCCTTCATAATAACTCATGGTGGGTAGGATTAAATTTCTTTAAACTCTATAACCTCTCTCACAAATTATGTCTGTTACTAGCATTCGATTTTCAATCTCAGAAATTTGTATTCTGTTTCCTCATAGAGTGTTATGGGTTGAATTGTGTCCCCCTCAAAATTCATATGTTGAAGTCTCAACCCCAAGTAGCTCAGAATGTAACCTTATTTGGAGATAAGATATTTTGAGAAGTAATTAAGTTAAAATAAGATCATGAGGGTGGGCCCTACTCCAATATGGCTGGTGTTCTTATAAGAAGAGAAAATGTGGACACAGACACGCACAGAGGAAAGTCCGTGTGAAGACATACAGAGGAGGTGGCTTTCTTCAAGCCAGCAGGAGAGGCTTAAGAAGACACCAGCCCTGCCTATACCTTGACCTCAGATTTTTAGCCTCTAGACCGTGAGACAGTAACTATCTGCTGTTTACGCCTCCCTGTCTGTGGCACTTTGCTATGAAAGCCTTACCAAATTAATGTATGTAGTAATTGCCGTTCTACCCCAGGATCTCAGGACACTCTTTCATTTCAACACCACCAGCCCCACGACGGAGCATACATGCGTATGTGCATGTGCCTGTTTGCGCGCGCACACGCTTCTCGTTAATTTCTACCATCAAGGGACCCCTTTTCTGACCACCTCCACCCATCCATAGTGGGTCTCCTTTCATTGCACTCTGTCCTTTGGATGCCCAGCCATTTGGACAAGTGCTTATCCACCTGTTCCCGTGACAATACTTGACTCTAGATCCCCAGTACCTAACTCACGGATTGGCACCGTGCCACCAACAATTGACCAAATTAACAAACGGAGCACTGAATAAATGAAAGACATTCTGATCTTGCTACCTGTGTTGTTTTCAGTTTAACACACGCCTTGCATACTTAGTCCAAATGGTTTTCATTTCCACAGAACGGATTAATTTTCTTCAATTGCTCTGTTTTGGCCCTTAGCCTATATTTTGAAATGTCTTGTTAATGCCAATTATGACAACAATGCCCACCAAAAATCTGGCTTGCAGGCAGCAAGCGCAGGTTGAGAAAAGCGGACATTTTTTTTTTAATATCACTCAGGCAAATGGAAATGAAATCCACATATCATGAAGGTAAATATCCCTGGATGGAGCCCTTAAGCCCCAAACCTATATCTGGCCACCATGATTTGCTTAAAATAAATGAATCCGGGTGGGAAGGATTAATAGGTATTTTTACACATATACAAATCTAGATAGTTCATAAAAATATATCCCATGTAGCCCCCATCCTCAGATCCTGTGGATAATTAAAAGCACACCAATGCACTGTGCTTAATTTTCTTCCAGGAGCTTGCAGGGGAGAAAATAATTATTCTGACAATTAGACCCAAAGCAGTGTGTTCCTTGCCAGAGAAGGCCAAAGATGCCTGTGCATGCTTGTGCATCACCTTTTAATAGCTTAATTAATTTGCACACTGATGAAATCTCAAAATCAGTCTAGGAATCCACCTGTATAAAAATGATGAATGAGCTTCCTGCGACTTTTTTATCCTGGGGGTTTCCTACCCAGCGTCATTTGCATATTAGAAACCCTTTGCATCTCTTCCCCAGAAGCTGCTGGCTTCCAAGAGCCATTCACAGCACACAGCCATTGCTATAAATTCAATTACTCTTATTAGCGCAAAGCCCACATATTCCACCCGGCCGCGGGTCATCGAACCTATACAGGCCATTCTCTGCCTTCATTATAGTCTGAGATATTTTTCGGATCCCATATTAAAGAAGCACTCCTTTCTAATATGAAAATGAAATCTATCTGAAACCAATTGTGCCTCTCAAAACTCACACGTGGGGACCTGTCTCCCGCCTTAGGGCTTCTTCACATTGTGCCATCCTCCCAGCTCCCTGCCTGGGTTCTGCCCTGTTGTCAATCAGGATTTCTCACAGCTGTCAGGAAGCCAGATAAAACTCTTCACTTTGGCAAGGGTCCTTTCACCCCGCACCCCACAGCTCCACTGAGCAAGAAACAGACCAGCAGGGCGGGGTCCAGCGGAGGCAGCTTCAGGCAAGGAAATGTGGTAACCGGTCACATCTGTGCACCTTCTGCCCAATAATCCAAGCAAAGCGTCAACAAGTTTTGGTGGGGAGGTAAACGGGGTAGGGGTAGGGGTGGGGGAGAGGGGAGCAGCATTACTTTCTTCCTCCTTGTTTAAATTCTCCTCCGTTCCCCTGCTTTGACTAACGTGTCAAAATCATGTAAATGACATGAGATAGGAATTCTACCCTCCAAGGAAAGAGGGAAGGTAAAAGTGCAGGCAGGGATGATCTTTAGGGGGCACCAACTTAGTGCCCAGCTGATTGCAACACCCACATAAATTTCACAACCCCGCGAAATTGGTCTGATCGTTCCCTGTTGACACATCAAGGGTCGGCACCCTGAGGTTTGCAGAAAGCCATCCATCATGCAAGAGAGAAGGAGAGGAGTCACGGGGAAGACTTCAGAGCTGGACTCTCTCTGCTCCTCTGGGCACCTTCTCCTTCCTCTCTCTGGCCTGACTTCCAGGATCGGCAGACCCAGGCAAGCCAAGGCTGCACTTGGGCGGCCCTAAAATTCTGACCGAGGCGCCAGTGGGAACAAAAGATACAAAGCCCGCCGGTGGCCTTTGTAATCACTGTTCCTGCTAGGAAACCACTTCTTGCCTCGCTTGTGTTTCTCTGAGGCTGATTGATACTCTTGGAGCGGAAAACCCATGAGAAAGTCCCTTTCCCTCGCAAAACTGAGGGCTTCCAATGGGCTTGGCAAATGTGCCAAGACCACCCTCCCCAGCTTTCCGTGGTGAATGCCCACGTGGGGCAGGAAGTGAGCCTGCCAAGCACTGTTCTCAGTGAAACATCCTCCCCTAACCCCCCACCCCCACCCCCAAGGCAGGCACCAGGTTCCCATGCCATGACTGAGCTCCTCAGCACTTTCTGAAGGCTCTGGGCCTTGATGAATATATGAGAAAAACAAATGTTTGTCCCAGGGTTTGGGAAGGGAAGGAAGGGATCCTTGAAGAAAGACTCCCCCAGGCAGGAAACCCCAAGGAGGGGGGGAAGGTGTTTAATCGAAAGGGTTTAAAATAGTAAATATGAAATCTAAACCCAGATGGTGGTTTTTCTAAGGAAGCCAACCACTCCTCAAGCCGATTCCTTCGTATAGATCACCTTAAAAACAACACCAAGAAGCAAACGTTCTCCCATCATGATCTGGCTGCCAAATCCCATTTTGGTCACACAGCTGAGAGGACAAGAAACCATGAGCACAGCAGGGGTCCCTGGGAGGAGGGGAGTGGCTCTCTCCCTGATTTGCTGTCTTGGGTCAAGCCGTGTTCTGGATTTTGTTGGCTCCTTCTGCACCCTGGGTTTGGTCTCAAAATCCTTCCCTGAAAAGAGGACCCAAAGGAAAAGAAAGGCCGTGGAAGCCAAGAGATCTAGAGAAATCCAACAAGACAGATTTGGAAATGGGGGGCAGAGAACAAGATGAGCAGTGCCCCCACCTCTCCCGCCCCACCCAGTTCAAGCTGTCCTGGTTCGAAGTGTCCTAAAAAGGAAACATGGCCCCAAGAGGGGAGACTGAAACCGTGGAGATTCCTCCAGAGAGGGGCGAGCCCCCTCGTCATTTTTATTCAGCTGTCATTTGACCCTCCTGTGCAGGGGCCAATGGGAAGATGAGCACCACTTCCAGAGACCCGAGATTCCCCAAATTCCAGCACTCCTCCAGGAGACCTTGTGATCACAACACCGTGCCCCAGGAGCCCTTAGATACCCCGTATTGCCTGGTGTGAGACATCATCTATTGTAAGATGCACCATTGTTTTAGAGACCACTAAGAAGGAAAAAATACCACCATTGAGACCATGACATGCCATCAATTTTAAGAAGCAGACCGATTTCAGAGATGTTAATATGGGGTGGGGGGGAGAGCGTCTTAGAATCAATGAAATACGTTAATAGCTGACACTTACTGGGAACATAGCCGGTGCCAGGCCCTGTGCCAAATGCTTCCCGTGGAATATCTCATTCACTCTTCACCACTATAATTATCCCCATTTTTCAAATGAGAAAAACCAGTCTTCAAGCACTGAATTAACTTGCCCATATCACACAGTGTGGCTGGTATCACATTCAGGCCAGTCCGAATCCAGAGCCCAAGAATTTATACTTGTGGGGTCCCCAAAATCTCTTAGGATGGATCTTGAAAATAGACACGTTCAGCCCTCACCTCCTTGTGTTTCTGATTCATTAAGTCTCGAGTGCTGTTGACAAAACTGCATTTTATACAAACATCAGGTCATTCTGATGAAGGGGATGAAGGGGCCGTGCTTAGAGAACCTGAAGGAAGTCTCCGTGGGCAGCTTCATAAATGTCAGCCCCAAGGTATGGCCTAGTGAGTGCTGGAAAATACTGCACAATTTCTTGGGCAGGGGAGGGAGGGTTGGGGGGGAGGATGGCTTGTAGCTGATGTCGTGCAATCCGCAGCTTACCGCATTTTAAGAATACTCTTAACGCCTTAAGAGAATTACTTTGTCCTGCTAAACCAGCCTGTGCGCAGCTGAAAAAACACCCCACCATTCCAAAATCAATGTCTTCCTCAATAGCTGAGGATTGGCAGGAGTCATGGCTGGGCGCAGAACATGTGTCACTTTGAGGTTGCTGAACACAGACAAATTTGGGTCTACTGAGCAGAGGACCAAAAAAAAAAAAAAAAAAGTGGTTTATTTTCAATCCTGTCTTCTTTGGAAGCATCCCCCAGGCCACAGTATGACACCCCCACAGCAAATGATGCAGCCTCCACCGAGGTGGGAAGGATGCAAATTCCTTCCTTCCTTCCTTTTCAGCTAGAAGAGTAGGGGCCTTGGTTAGGAGGGGCATGTGGGGATGCCTGGGTGGCTCAGTACATTAAACGTCTGCCTTTGGCTCAGGTCGTGATCCCAGGGTCCTGGGATCGAGATCGAGTCCTGCATTGGGCTCCCTGCTCCCTCCCCTTCTCCCTCTGCCTGCCGCTCCCACTGTTGTGCATGCTCATGCTCGCTCTCTCTGATAAATAAATAAATAAATCTTAAAAAAAAAAAAAAAAAAGGAGGGGCGTGTGTTTGAATCACAATTCCACAACGCTAGCCTTGCAACTTTGAGAATCTCTCTCAACCTACTGGCTCATCAGTAAAATGAGGGTTACTAATACCTCCCTTAATGTTGTTAAGATAAAGTGAGATATTGGACTCAGGCGCTTGTCCTATTAACAACTCAATAAGTGGCAGTTCCTTGTATTTCCTAAAATTTAAACGTACACAGTGCAGTGTTTTTACACAGAAGAATATGTACATAAGAGAAATCAAACAATAGCAGAATAGCGACTCCAAAAAAGAGCTGATCTGGTTGCTTTTTTTTTTTTTTTTTTAAAGATTTTGTTTATTTATTTGACAGAGAGACACAGCGAGAGAGGGAACACAAGCAGGGGAGTGGGAGAGGGAGAAGCAGGCTTCCCATGGAGCAGGGAGCCCGATGCGGGGCTCCATCCCAGGACCCTGGGATCATGACCCGAGCCAAAGGCAGACGCTTAACGACTGAGCCACCCAGGCGCCCCTGATCTGGTTGTTCTTAAAACTTTTGTAGCAACGGGGCAGTTGTGAGGGACGCTGGCTCTGGGTTTCGGGGATTTTCATCCTGACCTTAAACTAATCCCTTACTTTTTGTAACCCCCTGAGCACCTGGGAAAGACTTTGAAATGGGCAGAAAAAGATAACTGGGTGTTCTGCCTCGTGTATCCTCTGAGTTACGCCTAGACACCTTGCATTGACTTTAAGCTACTTGACAAGCCTATGCTTATCACTGTAAGTTTTCCACAGAACCACAGCTATGTCCTGTGGAAAGGCAATTGATGGATTACTGCCCAGTGAATATCGACGAGTTCAAAAGCCTTCCAGTGTTCCTGACCGCCAGTGTATGTGCTGGTCTGCGGATTCTCCTTTGAACCCACTGTTAAGCCCTCCAGCTTCTCTTATTAAGTAATGAGTTAAATAAAATCTTTGACATGCTTGCATGTTATATGCAAGTCATGATTTTATTTTTTGAAAACATGTATCCTTTAATACCAACCCTTCACTTCTTCGTCAGGATGATGAAATAAGGAAATGCCTACTTCACTGGGGGAGAGTGAGGATAAATGGGATGATCCATGCAAAACCCTTAGCACAGTGTCCAGCCCATCACTAAGCAAGACTATTAAGCTGTACGAATTGAGTAGTGATTAATGGATAAAATGTTCTCGATTTTAAGTTGCTCTCCAGAAATTTTTTTCTTAAAGACTTACCACCAATTTTTGCTTCTTTTACTAATGAACACTCATGGATCAAACTAATAAATAAATACATAATCAGCAAATAAATATTAATTTAAAAAGCTTGGAGGAATACACTTATGATTCGTTTAAGGGCTTGGATTTTGGAGAATTTGCTTTTTGTTTGTTTTTTTATGGACACACATACATTCCCTTGGATGCGATCTTATATAGCTTACATTCGTCGTATATTCCAGTCATCAGTTATTTCTAGTTTACATGATGAAGACAAGTATATTAATATTTCCTAGTGCCCCCCCCAACAAAGAATATAGTAACCTCCCAATGTCCCACCCCTGAACAACTTTGGAGACCACTGATCTAGGGGCTTCGTTAGAAGCAGGAGACAGGGAGTCAGACCACCGACTCCTGATGGAATTATTTCATGAGAATGAATGCTCCAGCAGGTGTGAATAGAGGCAGACATGTATCACAGAGGAGACCACACTCTGTGATAACCACTGAAGGATGAAGTGCTTGAGAGGTAAGCAAGTCAGGGAGTGAACGGGCAGAGGAGCGAGCAGGAGTAAAGTTACAAAGATGTGAATGAGCCTTATGACGTAGGGAAGAGCAAGGACATCAATGTGGCCTGAGATGCTGGGGAAAATGACACAGGGCTAGAATGGTAGTCCAAACCACATCATTTATAATCAGCCACAAAGTTTGCAAAGTTTGAGGATCTGAAACTAGAAATGGGTTTTTCCTCCGTCTGCAAGATTGTAAAGACCTAAGAACCGCAGAGAATCAGAAAAGACAACCGAAAGCCCTAACGAAAGACAAATTTCGAGAATACATCTAAGTCCTAGAAAAAGGTCCCTTATTTATGATGAAAGACAAAGGGTTGTGCTCTGGCCAGACACAGATGCCCAAGGCTCCTTCTAGCTGTTGCTTAGCATGGCCTGTGTTAACAAGTGAAAGCGTCCATGAGAGCGCCTCATTGTTTCCTACCCAGCTGTCTTTCATTTCCCCAAAGCTGTTCTTGGCCAGGGAAGCAGCAGCCTCTCGCTCGCCCACCTCCAGCTCTTGTTTTCCCCACACCGAACTGTATCTGCAGGCGCTCATACCGGGGAGACACCCAGGAGGCTGGTTGACCTCGGATCATCATGAGCCTCCTTGCAAGAGATGAAGAGCTTTTCCTTGGTAACTCTTTCCATTCCATGGCCCTTGGGGAACATGGCCCCAGCAAGGACATGGCCAAAAGCCATCCATCCACAAGCACACACGCTCTTCTGTGCAAGTGATGGCCAACAGCTGCTAAAGTCACCCAAACGGCTCGCCAGCCCTCCCTGACATGCATCCCAGCAGAAGAATAAGCACAAATAAAGTCTGCCTTTCCCTTTTCTGCTTTCTCTCTCCCCCCTTACCATCCGTGGTGAGAGGTTAATCTTTAGACAGCCAGACCAGCAAGGTTGACGGAGAGGCTCTTCTTGATCAAACTCTAGCCAGGCTCCTCTCAATCTTCTTCTCATCTAGACCTCAACTTTTGGACTCCATGTCTGCCTCACTATTGCCCAGCAAGAATCCTGTTAAATCGATTTAGCCAGAATCCCCCACCCTCGATAACTGATCACTGTAGATATCTGATCAAATTGCACACTGCCCATGATTTGCAGATGTCTAATCACCCTGGTCCACCTTCAGCAAGAATCCCTCCTTAACCCTGATGTTTCTTCTTAGTGATTTTCCATCCACTAACCCCCACTTTGCTCATTGACTATAAATCCCCACTTGTCCATGCTGTATTCAGAATTGAGCCCAATTCTTGACTGAAGTCTCGTTCCCCCTATTGCAAGAGTTCCTGAACAGAATCTGTTTTTCACCACTTTCACTACTATCCAGCTCAAGGTTGGCAGGAACATGAGCTCCAAGAGTCAGCCCCACTCATTCAAGCCATGCTTCCAATGTTCCAATATGGCAGTTGAGATCAAAAGTGCTGACCTTGAATCTCTTCTCTTATTTCCTCTAGCCACTCCCACTTGAGCACAAATTGGAAACGAATGTCAATCCTGCAGCATGTTTCCCAGAAATACCGATTTATATTTAGAAGAGAAGAGTCAGGACTTTGACCTTCATGATATGTGATACCCAAAGCCAAGACCTTACCTTACCACGAGACATGTTAGGAAAGGGACCCAATTTTAACTCTTAGAGCAAAATCGCATGAATTCAAATAATAGCTTTTAGCGCATTTGGGAAGAAATGTTGGGCAGGAGAAGCTGGGAGGCTTATAGAAATCTCTGAGTATTCAAAAAGGGTGTGTTTTGCTGTGATGTCCACATGTCCTGGGTTGTCCAGGACAGTCTTCTTTTAAACAGATTGAAAGATATATCCTACTATGGGGGTTGGAGGTGGCTGTACAAAGCAAATCAGCAGAAAGGCTGACGGACATCTAGGAGAAGTTGGGTAAGTAGGTGTAGTCTAGCCTGGAGCACAGGAGAGATAATGATCATTCTTTACTTAATGACCCATCAAGTTTAAATAGGTGACCAGGGGAAAAATTATAGAACTTTATTTTATTTTGCAACCTATTAGTTGTCAGTTGCTTTGTTTCTGAAGTGCCAGAATTCTGCTTGTGGGTTAAAAGGCAAGCATTTTAATTACTAGAAAGTTTTTATTTGCACAACATAAAGAAAAAAATAGGATTATAGTACCTAGGGGGCAAGAGTTAGTTTAGACTTTCAAAAAAATAACTTTGTTGATTTCTTTCTGATTATAACAGGAATACTTATAACAGGAATGTCTAAAAATCAGAAACCACTAGAAATTATCAAGAAGATGATGAATATCATCTATAGTCCTACCACCCCAGACATAAAAATCTGGGTGTCGATCCTTATAGGCCTTTTTTCTACTCACCTATATCATTTGGTGTAAAGACATAAGAAGGAACTACCCATAGTATTTTATAATCTGCTATTTCCTTTAGTTTTCCTGTGGCTATCTTTCCGCATCAGCAAATATAAAGCTACAGGATCATTTTTAACAGCTCTATACTATTCCACTAGATGCTATGCCAACATTTTGTTCTTAACCCTACAGAGAGAAGGTCAGGATGTTTCCAGTCATGCTGCATTGTAAGCACTTCTGGGACAAACATCCTTGTGTTCTTTCCTCATGTACTTAATTGTTTTCTTGGGAAAAAAAATCCCTAGAACTGGAATTACCCAGTCTAGCATTTGCACTTTCTCTAAGGTTACTGATCTGTATCACCAAAAAGCCCAACCCATCCACACTCCCCCAGCAATTTAGGGAAACACCCACTTCCCACACCTTCACCAATGCTGGGTAGTATAAACCATCTCAACCTTAGGGTGCACATTTTCAATAAAGCACATCATTGTTCTGCTGTGTCTCCACCTCTTCTCAAGTGCCTGGACAGAACCAACCAGACAGAGCCAGGCACTCTGGGCACAGGGAGCATCTCTCCCTGGCTTTTCTGTTCCAGGATGGAAAATGGAAAGGCCCCGCAGGGGAGGATGTCTTTGAGTGCCAGCTGGAGGTTGGAGGAACTGGGGTGGGGGAAAGAAGGGGCGAGGGTGTCCTAGCATGCCTCCTTCACACCCCAGGGTGGCAGGCACCACACTCCCCGCTGCACCCCCTCCATCCCCAACAACATCTGCCGGAGAAAGCCAGGAAGAAAGGGAGAAGCAAATACAAGGGCCCAAGGGAACAGCTGGGACCTGCAGGTTAGAAGGGCAGTCTGTTCCCACCAGGGACCCCCCTTTCAGCTGCAAAGGGCTGCATTTGACATTTCAATGCGACCTGGGGAGGGGATTGGGAGGGACAGGAGAGACCTGAATAGGGACCGGGAGACAAAAAAATCTGCATCTCTTTAATTCTGCCACATGTTCTTTCTCCCTTCTCCCCTCCCCAGAATGTGACATTCAGGAGCAAGAGGGTTTTCCCTCCCTCTTGCTTTTTCTTTTTCTTTTTCTCTTTGACATTTAAAAACAATATACACTTGGGTGCATTGAAAGTTGGGGAGGGATGGGGGTGGGGAAGAGGAAGATTGTTTAGGGAAGAATTGAACCTCAGGAAAGCTGCTTTCATCTTCCTTGGGACTTGCCCAGCACTGGATTCCTTTTCATCCCTTTGCAGGGGAAAAGTGAAAAGACTTGGATTTTGCAAACAAAAAAGTAAATTCTAACCCCATCTAGTGAATGTGCTCTCTGGTGGGGGAGGGAGCCGCTTGTTCCTTGGAAAGGATCTTAGAGCATCTAAGGAACAGTATTCTCTGGAAGCTAACTTCAGAGAACAATAGCAACAAAGCCTCAGAATGGGGGTTAGGGTTAAGGTGGGGTCAGAGCCAGGCTTGCCTCTCCCCACCCATCCCCGAGGCTGAGTGGGCACCCCCCAGACCAGGGAATGCTGCCCTGAGCCCAGACCCTGGGCTCCAGCGAACACCACTGGATGGAACAGAGGACACATTTCACAACCAGGCTTGACTCTTCCCGTTCTTCCTCCACTCTCCCCAGTTTGCAGATGAGAAAACCGAGGTCCAGGAAGATGAAATATGATAAACTCACAGAGCTGGGTGAACCAGGCCCCGAACCCAAGTCCTTTCTCTTCCCTGCAAGGAGCACCCCATCTCGTTGCCTCCTCCCAGGTCTGCTAAGAGAGATTGAGCCACGTTTCTCTAAGTCACAGAGCCACCCGGCAGCAGTGACCTTCTCCACCCACGACAGAATAAAAATAGCAGGAAATCTAGGGAAGTGCTCCCCTGGGGGAAGGAGGGGCAGGAATATCGCTCACGCTGGAGCGGGAAATGGGCAGGCTTGAAATCGAGGGGAAAGGATAATGTTTTCATTCTGGAGTCCTCAAGGCTTTCTGGTGACTGAGGCTGGAGAGGTTAGGTGACCTCATCGCCATTGGGAAGCCTGTGTTTTCATGGCCTGGAGAGCTGGGTACCTGAAGGGGCCTGGGCCATTAGGAACCCAGGCCATTAGGCAGCCAGGCCACTAGGGACCCAGGCCATTAGGTAGCCAGGCCATTAGGGACCCAGGCCACTAGGGACCCAGGCTACTAGGGACCCAGGCCTGAAGCAAAGCCACACAGATGCCACTGGCAGGGTGGCTCTCCCGGGCTCTCCCAGGGATGAGTGGAGGCAGGGCTCCCTCCTAGGGAGGACAGCGCCAGGCCGGCATGGGACAACAAGGTTCTCCAGCTAGCCAGAGGAGGATGGGAGCCCATTAACACGTTAGCTTAAAAAGATGTGACCTTATTCTGTACCCCAAGCTGGTGAAGTGAGACATGGATTATACAAGTTAAGGTCTAGACCCTGTCACAGTATTTTAAATCCCTTTAGTCTCCCTGTATGACCAGAAAGGACTAGACTGAATCAAAATACCCCATTCCTACAGTAGAAAATATTATGTCATGGAATAGACCTACTTTTTAAACAAACTTTTAATTTTAGAATGGTTTTGGATTTTTTTCATTGCCAATGATAGTACAGAGTTCCCATGTGCCCCCTCACCTAGTTCCCCCATTATCAACATTCAACGTTAGTATGGCTCATTTGTTACCAGTAATGAACCAACATCAATGCACTATTATTAGCTGAAGTCCATGATTTTATTCAATGTCCTTCGTTTCTACTTAACGTCCTCTTTCTCTCTCTCTCTCTCTCTTTTTTTTTTTAAGAGAGAGAGAGAAAGAGCCTGGAGGGGCAGAGGGAGAGGGAGAGAGAGAATCTTAAGCAGACTCTACACTGAGCCCAGAGCTCAACTCGTGGCTCGATCTCACAACCCTGAGATCATGACCTGAGCTGAAATTAAGAGTCAGACACAACCAACTGAGCCACCCAGGTGCCCCACATCCTCTTTCTGCTCCAGGATCCCCCCCAGGGCACCACATCCCACTGAGCTGTCATGTCTCCTAAGGCTCCTCCTGGCTCTGACAGTTTCCCAGATTTACCTTCTTTTTGATGACCTTGATGGATTCGAGAGATACTGATCAGGTATTTTATGGAATGTCCCTAGTTGAAGTTCATCTTACTTTTTTTTTCATGATTTTATTAGGACTCTGTGTTTTTGAGGAGAGAATCACAGAAGTAAAGGGCTATTCTCATCACGTCACACCAAGGGTAGATCCTACCAGCATGGCTTATTACCATTGGTATTGACCTTGATCACCTGGCCAAGGTCAGGTTTGTCAGGTCTCTCTACTGCGAAGTTACTCTTTCTTCCTCTCTTTGGAAAGAAATCACCACATACAACCTACACTTCAGGAGTGGGATGATAGGGTGCACCTTGTTAAGAACACAGCATCTACATATATTACTTGGAATTCTTCTGCATGGAAGATTTGGAACAGATGATTTTTTAAATGTAGACCAAAATGACTAGTGTAGCATCTGTATTTTTAAGAAATAGGCAATAGAGTATATCAGGGGTTCCCAAACTGTGTTCCACAAAACCATAGGATGCCAGGAAGGAAGGCAGTGAGCAGGGCTCCAGTCTCTGATTTCAATGGTTTTTATTCCAAGTATCCATATAAAGTGGATTGGGGGGGGGAGGAATAAGGTTACTTATGAGAAAGAAACAAAACACTCTGAGAGAGAAGGCATTTTGCCTTGGTTGACTGGGAATGCCTCTATCACTTCCGATGTCCTCACTTCTAACAACCTCATTACAAGGTAACAAATTATTCAATTAAATTCCATTTTAAAAGAGGGGAAAAAAATATTCTGTAAGAAGACTTTTTTGTGTTTCCCCTGCTTTTCCTGGGAGAATACCCTGGGTCAAAGGGAAGACCATCTTCAGTCTGAAAACTGTGCATCCAGATGTACCATACACATAATAACATGTAGGTAAAAAGCTAGCTCTTTAAAAAACCCTCAGCTTGCTTGATCTCATTTCCTAGTCAGCCAGGTGACATGAATGACCTCAAGGTCTGCACACACAACAGGTAAAAACCCCACCTCTCCCCCTTACTCAGAAGTCTCCATGCAAATGCAGGTGTCCTCGGGCAACAGTAATCCCCTCCCCATTACTAGTCACCATGATCTTCCAAAGTGCCAGATTGCAGATGATGCAGCCCAAAGAGCCAGCTCAGTGTTTTCCTGAGAATTACCTCTCCCGTCTCTTTCTAAAAGAAGACCTGATGCTGCCCCAATTAAAGCTAATGAGGTCTCAGTTCTCCTGTCTACAGAGTAGAGCCCCTTCCTCATTCACACTTTTAAAATAGATGATTTGGGAAGCAATTAGCCAAATGCAGTAGAACCCACCTACCCTTGGGAAGAGAGTCACATGGTTTATTGGAAGGAACTTTGCTTGGCAGCCAGATTGAAGGTTTCATGCCAACTGGTGCTTACTCATTGCCCCTAAGCATCTAGAACGGTGAGGATCATGACCACGTCCTATAGTGGCAGCGAGGAGCACTGACAGGCATGCCAAGTCTGGCTAAGGCAGACACGAGGTCCATGATAGCTACTGGTATGTTTAAAGGTTGGGAAGTTCCTTCCAAGTGTACCATTCTCTAGAACCTGCTTCTCCTTCTTAATCAAAATTCTAAGCCACCATTCATGAGGAAGACAGGTGATACTATCACCCTAGAGTGGAAAATAGGTCTTAGAGTAATGTCTTCCATGAGGGGCTATTTTCCAAGGGAACTAGTGACCCAGGGAGAGAAGAATTGGGAGAACTTACTGGGAAGGGGTCGCATTATTGAGGAACACAGCACTTACAGGGCACCCAGACAATGGTTCAGTGCCCTTGACAACCATGAACTTGACGAATCCTGCCAACCATCCACTCAGTAGAGATTATTATTATTATTGTGTGTTTTCACAGTTTGGGAAGCTGATCTTCATGGTGGTTAAGTAACTTGCCCTAACTCAGCCAGTTAGTGGTGGGGCTCAATTCCAAGTCTGACTACAGAGCCCATTCTCTGAGCCACCACTCCTTCTGGTGCCTCTGGGAAGACC
Source organism: Mirounga leonina (assembly GCF_011800145.1). Lineage (NCBI taxonomy): Eukaryota > Metazoa > Chordata > Mammalia > Carnivora > Phocidae > Mirounga > Mirounga leonina. The sequence goes on from NW_023270464.1 coordinate 16,858,826, forward strand.
ATCTCCCTGTGCATGTGGAAGTGCCCCTTCAGTAAGGAGAGTTCTGTGGACCAGACCAGGTTTGAGTCAGGACAGAAAGAGATTCAGGTTGGTTTGAGCAGAAAAGGAACTTATCAAAAGTACCTGAAATTAAAAGTACTTGAAAAATGCACCCACATATATATATACAATGGAATATTATGCAGCCATCAAAAGGAATGAGATCTTGCCATTTGCAACGACATGGATGGAACTGGAGGGTATTATGTTGAGTGAAATAAGTCAAAAAGAGAAAGACATGTATCATATGATCTCACTGATATGAGGAATTCTTAATTGCAGGAAACAAACTGAGGGTTGCTGGAGTGGGGGGTGGGGTGGGAGGGATGGGGTGACTGGGTGATAGACACTGGGGAGCGTATGTGCTCTGGTAAGCGCTGTGAATTGTGCAAGACTGTTGAATCTCAGATCTGTACCTCTGAAACAAATAATGCAATATATGTTAAGAAAAAAAAAAAGAAGAAGAAGAAGGTAGCGGGAGGGGAAGAATGAAGCGGGGGAAATCGGAGGGGTAGACGAACCATGAGAGACAATGGACTCTGAAAAACAAACAGGGTTCTAGAGGGGAGGGGGGTGGGAGGATGGGTTAGCCTGGTGGTGGGTATTGAGGAGGGCACATTCTGCATGGAGCACTGGGTGTTGTGCACAAACAATGAATCATGGAACACTTCATCTAAAACTAATGATGTAATGTATGGGGATTAACATAAGAATAAAATAAAATAAAATAAAATAAAATAAAATAAAATAAAATAAAATAAAATAAAATAAAATAAAA
>NW_023270464.1:16859652-16888957 GCF_011800145.1 Mirounga leonina
AATAAAATAAAATAAAATAAAATAAAATAAAATAAAATAAAATAAAAAAGAAAAAAAGAAAAATGTACCCACATTTCCCACTGTAAGGGGAACTGGCTGTTCTAATATTAAAGAAATGAATACAGGAGACATTTGGGGGAATTGCAGAAATTTGATAAGCACTGGGTATTAGATGATATTATGGAAGTGTTAATTTTCTTAAGAGTGGAAATGGAATTATGTACATAGAGAATGTCCTTAGGAGACGCATGCCAAAGTATTTAGAGAGGAAGGGTCATGATGTGGGCAACTTAGTTTCAAATGGTTCAACACATGTGTTTTGTGTCTGGAGAGAGAGTATGTGCCCATAAATGTTGAAATGTGGAAACGTGGTGCTTTGGAAACTGAATAAAGATATATGGATGTCTACTGTATTCTTTCAATTTCACCGTGGATTTGAAATTTTTCAAAATTAAAAGTTGGAGGAAAAAAGCTCTATCGAGGGGCACCTGGTTGGCTCAGTCAGTTAAGCGTCAGACTCTTGGTTTGGGATCAGGTCATGATCTCGCGGTTGTGGGATCAAGACTCCCATTGGGGGCGCCTGGGTGGCTCAGTTGGTTAAGCGACTGCCTTCGGCTCAGGTCATGATCCTGGAGTCCCGGGATTGAGTCCCGCATCGGGATCCCTGCTCGGCAGGGAGTCTGCTTCTCCCTCTGACCCTCCCCCCTCTCATGTGCTCTCTGTCTCTCTCATTCTCTCTCTCTCAAATAAATAAATAAAACCTTAAAAAGAAAAAAAAAAAAAAGCTCTATTGAATGAATGGATCAACACCCTCAGTCCTGATGCAGAATGGTTGGGGGAGGACACTGTGTCAGCCAGAGCAGCCTGCCTTCTGCCACCAAACCCCCCAGCACTGGTCACCTGTCACAGCCACTAGCACCCCCGTGACTGTAGGTGCAAGATCCTGATCTTATCACAGCCATATGTCACAGCGTTGTTCCTGTGCCATCCCCAGTCCCAGTTCAGGCTCTGGGGCAGGTGAGTCTGATGGTGTTGTGCTCCCTGCATGCAAAGGTAGCCGAGAAAAGAGTGTGAGCCATTCCAACTTCTATGGTCCCTCCAGGTCCCATGAGGTCGAGGATTCCCCAAACAAACAGAAAAGGGCCCCAAATGTTGGGTGGCCTAAAATACCACAACTACCCCAAGCGGAGATAAACTGTTGTGTACCCCTTTTGTCTTAGCTTCTGAGAGCTCAAAACTAATTGCTTAGTGAAGAATTTCGAGGGACGCCTGGGTGGCTCAGTTGGTTAACTGTCTGCCTTCGGCTCAGGTCATGATCCCGGGGTCCTGGGATCGAGCCCCACATCCGGCTCCTTGCTCAGCAGGGAGTCTCTTTCTCCCTCTGCCTGCCACTCCCCCTGCTTGTGCTCTCTCTCTCTCTCACACACAAATAAACTATTTTTTTAAAAAAGGATTTCAATAGTTACCCTTACTATCATTTGGTTCTTGTTCTTATATCTTCATTTCTTTATCTTTTATTATCTTTCTCCCTGTAACTATTAGCCACCTCCAATTCATTTTTTTTTTTTTTTTGGGAATTTGGTCAGTTATCAATAATAAGGGAATAATCAAATTAATAAGAGACAGACAAGAATAGTGGGAAGAAGCGGGGCCACTAAGCCTGGCTGTCCACCACAGCCATCAAACACTGTTCAGGACACACGGCCCCAAGCACCTTCCTCTTGTTCTTGACGCATCCAAGTTCCTCCACCACTTAACCCAAAACTGGGGCCAAGCCCTCAATGCCTCTGAGCCCCACTTTCCACTGCCATGACAATATTCAGCATTTACATGCATTTGGCACTTTCTGTGGGCCAGAGGCTCTATGAGTTTTATTTAATTTCCTCCACCTACCACCTCTCTGAGGTGGGTACTGATCTCATCTCCATTTTACAGACAAGAAACAATCTCAGAGAACTGAGATGCCTCAGTTCCAGAGGGAGAAATGCTTCCACCAGGAGATACAACACTGATCCCATGCAACTGGAAGCTAAGACTGTCATGGAGCCACTTTGAGCCCATCACACCTCTGAATCCACAGGCCAAGCAGGGACTTCCCTGTTGGCTGGCGTCACTGATGCTGGCCATCAAGGGGAAATAGGACTGCTACTCCCTAATGGAGGAAGGAAGTGTATGGAATACAGGAGATGCCTCAGCGAGTCTCTTGTTGTTACCACGTCCTGTGTTGGAAAGACACACAACCCAATGCAGGCCCAGATGCTCGGGAATGAAGGTTAGGATCACCCCACTAGGTAAAGCACCACCACCAGCTGAGGTGCTTGCTGAGAGCAAAGGGAATACGGAATGAGGAAGAGAAGAAGGTAGGTAAAAATACCAGCTGGGACCACGTGGCCAGCTACTACAAGGAAGACTGTAATTGTTACAGATATTTCCTCCTTATTTTGTCATGAATATATCTGTGGGTGGATACACACATATTAAGCAAATATCTTTGCTTTCTTTCCTCTCTTACTCCCTTACTATGTAACATAAGACACATTGACTTCAAATCAGTATTTAAGGATTACTAATTTCACATCATAGTATTCAGGTTACTGGTTATCAGGAGAAGAGTAAGTATTACTTGAGGACTTTATCTCCTCTTCCCAGCAAGAGATTAGTGTGCTTTTAGTTATACACAGGACAGTTGTGTCATGTTAAGTGGAATTATGATCTTTTTATTGTCTTTATTTGAAGACTAAGTATGGTTTAAGGAGCTGTGTAGAGCTGTCAAGTTGACAACGTGTGGACTTGTGATGATTTATTTTATGTGTCAACTTGACTGGACTATGGAATGCCCCGATAGCTTGTAAAACATTATTTCTGGATGTGTCTGTCCATGAGGGTGTTTCCCAAAGAGATTAGCATTTAAATTAGTACACTGTGAGAAAAAGATCCACCCTCACCCATCCAATCCTGAGGGCAAATAGAATAAAAAGTCAGAGGAAGAGGGAGTTTTCTCTGTCTCCGGAGCTCAGATATCCATTTTTCTCCTGCCCTAGGGCATCAGCATTCAGGGCCTTCTTACTCCAGAACTTTCACCAGTGGTTCCCTGGTTCTCGACTTTCAGAAAATTACACTACTGTCTGTGTTCATTCTCTAGCTTTCAGACAGCAGATGGTGGGACGGCTCAGTCTCCATAATTGAGTAAGCCAATCCCCCCATAATAAATCTCCTCTCCAACTATCATCTATCTATCTATCTATCTATCATCTATCTATCTCCTATCGGTTCTGCTTCTCTGGAGAATTCTAATACAATGGACCATAAGCTCTATGAGCACTATTTAATCTTTCTCATATGACCACCTCTGAAGTAGATACTAATTTTATCTCCATTTCATAGATGAGAAACAAACTCAGAGGAGCTGAGGGCCTTGCGCATACCACATGATTAGCAAGCAGAGTGTGGAGACTCTGGTAGGTCTGACTCCAAAGCCAGTGCTCAATTCCAATCCAGGTTCCCATCATTATAGCAAGGACTTAATGCGACGTGCACTGTGTAAGGGTTAGTGCCTCTCACCTGGAGACTCTCAGAAGCTCTATTCCTTCCAACTAACCACTTTGTCCATGATCTGCAACATTTTCCAGTTTGGTAAACTCTTGAATCCAAACCCATGTAATATGATGAGATGTCAGAAACCTGCTATTTGGTGGCCAACAGACACATGAAAAAGTGCTCAACATCGCTCAGCATCAGGGAAATCCAAATCAAAACCTCAATGAGATACCACCTCACACCAGTCAGAATGGCTAAAATTAACAAGTCAGGAAATTACAGATGTTGGCGGGGATGCGGAGAAAGGGGAACCCTCTTACACTGTTGGTGGGAATGCAAGCTGGTGCAGCCACTCTGGAAAACAGTATGGAGGTTCCTCAAAAAATTGAAAATAGAGCTACCATATGATCCAGCAATTGCACTACTGGGTATTTACCCCAAAGATACAAATGTAGGGATCCAAAGGGGTACATGCACCCTGATGTTCATAGCAGCAATGTCCACAATAGCCAAACTGTGGAAAGAGCCAAGATGTCCATCGACAGATGAATGGATAAAGAAGATGTGGTATATATATATTATATATATATATATATATATATATAATATATATATACACAATGGAATATTATGCAGCCATCAAAAGGAATGAGATCAAGCACCTGGGTGGCTCAGTTGGTTAAGCGACTGCCTTTGGCTCAGGTCATGATCCTGGAGTCCCAGGATCGAGTCCCGCATCGGGCTCCCTGCTTGGCAGGGAGTCTGCTTCTCCCTCTGACCCTCCTCCCTCTCATGCTCTCTGTCTCTCATTCTCTCTCTCTCTCAAATAAATAAATAAAATCTTAAAAAAAAAAAAAAGGAATGAGATCTTGCCATTTGCAAAGACGTGGATGGAACTGGAGGGTATTATGCTGAGCGAAATAAGTCAAACAGAGAAAGACATGTATCGTATGACCTCACTGATATGAGGAATTCTTAATCGCAGGAAACAAACTGAGGGTTGCTGGAGTGGGGGGTGGGGTGGGAGGGATGGGGTGGCTGGGTGATAGACACTGGGGAGGGTATGTGCTCTGGTAAGTGCTGTGAATTGTGCAAGACTTGAATCTCAGATCTGTACCTCTGAAACAAATAATGCAATATATGTTAAGAAAAAAAAAAAGAAGATAGCAGGAGGGGAAGAATGAAGGGGGGGAATCAGAGGGGGAGATGAAATATGAGAGACAATAGACTCTGAAAAACAAACTGAGGGTTCTAGAGGGGAAGGGGGGGTGGGAGGATGGGTTAGCCCAGTGATGGGTATTAAAGAGGGCACGTTCTGCATGGAGCACTGGGTGTTATGCACAATGAATCATGGAACACTACATCTAAAACTAATGATGTAATGTATGGTGATTAACATAACAATAAAAATTTTAAAAATAATAAAAAAATAAATTAATTTAAAAAAAAAGAAACCTGCTATTTGGAAAGCTCCAATCATGCAGATATTGTCTCTTAGAATTTTTTTGTCAGCCCAATGGACACCCCAAAACTAATTACTCCTCTTTACTGAAGGATGAGATATGGGGAGCCTTTCTGTTTCTTCTGCCTATTGATACTTTTTGAGATATAAGTGACATATAACTTTAATTCGTTTCAGGTGTACAACATAATAATTCAATATTTGTATATATTGTGAAATGATCACCACAATAAGTCTAGTTAACATCCATCACCACGTATAGTCATAACATTTTTTTCTTGTGATGAGAACTTTTAAGATCTACTCTCTTAGCAATTTTCAAATATGCAATACAGTATTATTAACTATAGTTGCCATGCTGTGCATTATATCCCATGACTTATTTTATAACTGGAAGGTTGTACCTTTTGACGCCCTTCACCCATTTCACCCACCCCCACCCCATCTCTGGCAACTCCATCTGTTTTCTGTACATACGGGCTCAGTTTGTTTGGTTTTGCTTTGTTTTAGATTCCATTTAGAGGTAAAATCATATGGTATTTGTCTTTCTCCGTCTGACTTATTTCACTTAGCATTAACACCTCAAAGCCCATCCTTATTGTCACTAATGGCAAGATTTCCTTCTTTCATGGCTAAATAATATTCCATTATAGATAGATAGATATGTATATATCTCACATTTTCTTTATCCATTCACCTGTTGGTGGGCACTTAGATTGTTTCCGTGTCTTGGCTGTTGTAAATAATGCTGTAATGAACATAGGGGTGCATATATCTTTTGGATTAGTGTTTTCTTCAGATGGCTACTCAGAAGTACATTGCTGGATCATATGATACCTCTCTTTTTAATTTTTGGAGGAACCTCCTTACTGTTTTCCATTGTGGCTGCACCAATCTACATTCTCACCAACAGTACACAAGGGTTCCCTTTTCTCTACATCTTCACCATGACATTTTCATTCCAAAATCAGAAAATCACTCATGGGGTCCTAGAACTTTCTCTCTAGCTTTTCTACAACAGATCCCTGAATTCTTCCAACCTTAGAACTCCAGTGAAAAGGACTCTTGAAAAGCACAGTCTTTTTGCCCAGCAAGGGTAGGACTCAGCTGGGTTGTGCTACCTTCCTGCCCACTCCTACCCATTCTCCTCCGTCCTGCCAGAGTGACCTTCCCGAACTCCAAATATGAGTGTACCTTCCCCTACTTGATGCCCTTCAAGGATCCTGCCCCACTGGAGCTGGAGGTGGGATTAGAGGCCTGGCCCAGCAGCCACTCATTGGCTACATGAAGATTAGCCAGTATTTACTCTGCACAAGGCACAATGCTTTCCTGAATGTTCTATCTTGCTCTTCGCCTTTGTTTCTTTGCACACGTGATTCCCTCTGCCCTCCTTTGCCTTCCTCACTCCTGCTCATCCTACAGGCCGATGCTACATGTCCCTCCCCTAACAGTCTTCCTTAAACTGGAGTCTGGCTAAGACCACCCACCTGCCCACGCCCACCCCTGTGGCCCTGGGCTGCACCCACGGGCTCTCCAACCCAAGGCTCATCTTGCTTTCTTTTACCCTTGATTCTTTTGTCTTGTTCTCCCACTGAAGTCCCCTGTCTGGTAGTACTCAGTTTCTGTCCCTGAAGTTTGTTCCATGCCTTGGCCCGAGTAGGTGTTCCATGAGTGGTTCATTGAGTGAGCAAGGCTCCGTGCCATGGCTTAGCAGCAGGGAGACTGTGGTGAAGGTATGTTGCCTCTTAAAGCCTCAACTGCCCCATGATTACACTGGAGATGATAATGACTCCACCTCAGATTGTTGAAATAAGGAGAACGTCAACATCAGGTCATTTCAGGCCTGGCCCAACCTGGCCCAATTCTGGTTAGCGATTTTCAGGAGCTATTCTCCTAACTTGCTAGAGGGCTCAGAAATGGATGGTGTCAGTTATGAAAGAAGGAATAAGCAGGCTCCAGGGACTAATGCTGAGGGGTGGTGATGTGAAGCTGCAATGTCTAGGGACGAATGGGGCAGAATGCCCTGTTAAGGGCACCTGGGTGGCTCGGTCGTTGAGCATCTGCCTTCGGCTTGGGTCATTGTCCCGGGGTCCTGGGATCGAGCCCCATGTCGGGCTCCTCGCTCTGCGGGAAGACTGCTTCTCCTTCTCCCACTCCCCCTGCTTGTGTTCCCTCTCTCGCTGTCTCTCTCTGTGTCAAATAAATAAAATCTTAAAAAAAAAAAAAAAAGAATGCCCTGTTAAGCCCCCTGGTTCAACCCAGAAAGTGTCCTCAGCTAGCCAGGAGAGAAGGTGATGCAGTTCCCAGGGGCCCTCACTTTAACTCAGGGTTACAAGTTGATGCTGCTTTTTTAGCCATTTCGATTCTCCAAAGACAGCAGGGGACAAGCAGGGCGTGCAGCACACTCCCCCAGTTCAAACCTCGGCAGCGTTGGCTCCAGCCCTGTGTGGCCCCAGCCAGACCAGAGCTATCAAGCTCCCCAGCTAGAGACAGGGTCAGGAGCCACAGAAGGCAGGACGGAGGCTTGGAAGGAGGTGGCCAGGGGTGACAAAGCGGAACCAGCTGGACAGAGAGCAGGGACGGCTGGCTCAGGTCTACCCCAGGCTGAGGAGATGTTCACCTATTCCAGAAGCTACTTCCATTGTAAATTTGAGGAGAAAAGAGACAAGAAAATGTATGGACCTGGAGGTCCCAAAAGTCATAGAAATAGCTTATTTTTACCAACAAGTTTGAGGATACTCTGTTGTCATCTTCCCAAGAGGGAAGCAAAAGTTCCACTATCTATACCACTCCTTTGGGTCAAAGCATTGCACCCACTAAACCCTCTTAATAGGTTAGCATGTTCCCTGAAAGGTGACACAGTGACCAATAACTGCCCATAGAAACAGGGTTTTGTTTTTCTTTTATTACTTTTGATTTAATAAAAGGGATTTCTTTCTGAAGACAGTAGCTAGGAAGGACCAGTTTCAAAAGACTGCAGAAAACAGCCTAGCCCCATTGCCTAAAATATCCAAACCAGTCTTAAGTTAGTAGCTGGGCTACTAACTGTTTGTTACCATTAGTAACTGGGCGATTACTACGGCTAGTAGCTGGGCTATTAACAATTCCAAGAATTGTTGGTAAAGTATATATCTTCAGGGAAGCCCTACACGTTCAACACCAGGGACTGGAATAAAACCCAGAATGAAACCCATGCGGCGAACTTCCTCCCTAGCTGGCGTACACACACGTCTGGACGTGCCCAGCCAGCTGCCCCCATCGCCTGTGAAACTGACACGGTCAGATGTCATGCTCACAGAAGACTTTAACTGAAGCTGAGTTAAATTAATTACATCATTTTGCTGTCCAGGCTTAATTCCCCTGAAGTTACATCATGAAACCGGGGCATTACAAAGGATTAGGGACCAAAGGAAGGTAGATATGAATAAGGTTTCCACATGGCCATGACTCACGTCTAACAGTCATGCCCCCAGTGTGAGCCCTCGTGACTCACCACTGATATCAGCACCATTTCCGTGTGGCCCCCACGCGCGTGGGACGCTAACGTTGCCTCCTGCTGCAGAGAACACTGAGGGGCCCCTGGTTTAGTCAGAAGCAAGAGAAGCCACAGACAGAGCTCACCATCCCAAACAGGGCCTCTCAAGGTCTACACTTATTCTGGAAGACTTCAAGATCACCTCAGTCCACTGTTGCCCCAAAAGTGGGGTTGCCTGGGATGCTAGTTGATGCTATGGGAAAAACAAAGGGTGCCATGGTCAAATAAATTTGGAAAAGGATTGATAAATCGGTTTCCTCACTGCACGCCTCCTTTGAGCCTCAACCTGCCCGCGTTCACTCTGAACATCCAGGATGACAGTTGCGGATGTAGCATTCCCCAAAGTTGGTTCACTGTGGACCTTGAGGGGTGACTGCACTGAAGAACACGCTTTGGAAAAGTCATTTTAGTTGTGGCTTCTCTTTTTGCCACTCCCCCTCACCAAGAAGGCAGAGCAACCTTTATACACTTGTGTTTCTAAGACAGTGCATTGATGTCCACCCCTACCACACGGCACATTCTCAGCAGTTTGCCCCTCATCCCAACATGCAATAAACATTTTGGCATCCACCAGAGAAATGCTATGTCATGTAGCGTGGAGATGCTGAGGGGGACCTCTGGGATTGCTTGATTCTTGTGTTGCTCCTGAGGAAAGTGTGACCATGGAGCAAAATTCACCAACTGAAGGTGAGGCAGCTAGAGAGATGTAGAGCTCATCCTGGATGTCTGTTGTCCTAAATCTCAGCCCACAGTTACAGGAACAGCTTCTCATGTATAAATAAATGGACTTACTAGTTGATTAGCTAATGAGTTACTAAAGTCAGTGGTTACCAGGTTATTAAACTGGAGAATCATTCTTGGATCTGTGGATCACTAGACAGATCTAGCAAGAAACTTTTTATCATTATTTTTTTATTATTATTATTATGTTCAATTAGCCAACATATACTACATCATTAGTTTTTGATGTAGTGTTCAACGATTCATTAGTTGCGTATAACACCCAGTGCTCATAACCACACGTGCCCTCCTTAATACCCATCACCCAGTTACCCCATCCCCCCACCCCCCTCCCTTCCATAACCCTCACTTTGTTTCCTGGAGTCCAGAGTCTCTCATGGTTTGTCTCCCTCTCTGATTTCTTCCCATTCAGTGTTCCCTCCCTTCCCTTAGCAAGAAACTTAACAGAAGAGGCCGCAACATCCAAGTGGTAGGAGGTAGGGCTAACTAGAGATGAATGCAGATGAACTAGAGGTGAATGCAGAGTATAACAGTTATTTTTTCTCTAGGTTCCCTGGACAGAACTCTACATTATTATTTGGTCTATTTGGGGATCTTCTCCTTGCATTAAACAGTTGCAGACAACAGAATCCACTCTAGCTAGTTTGAGCAAAAAGATGGTTTATATAATAGTGCATGGAACCTTCAGAGGGAAAGAGGATGACTGAGGTGACACTGAATACAACACAGCAGAGCTAACAGAGCCAGGAGGAACATCCAACCACACCCTGGGTCTGTTGTAGAGAAACTCCACTGCCGCTACCATCCCCCACTCAACATCTGCAAAGACTAGCCAGGACCTAAAAACTCACAGTGGTCCTCAAACAGATACCTCCACCACCACACTTATCAGAACACCTGCAGAAGCTCATCCCCACACCTGGCTCACTTCAGCATCAAGACCTCAAGCAGATGCATCTGCCAGGCAAAGCGAGGTCACATGCTTCCGTCAGTGTTATGGACTAAATTGCATTCCCCCCAAATTATAGGTTTGAAATCCTAACTCCCAATGTGACTGCATTTGAAGATAGGGCCTTTAAAGTAGTAATTAAGATTCAATGAGGTCACAGGGTGCCTGAGTAGCTCAGTTGGTTAAGCGTCTGACTCTTGATTTCAGCTCAAGTCATGACCTCCAGGTTGTGAGATCAAGCCCCAAAGTGGGCTCTGTGCTTAGTGCAGTCTGCTTGACTCCCCGATCTCTCTCTCTCTCTCTCTCAAAAAAAAAAAAAAAAAAAAAAAGATTCAATGAGGTCACAAGAGTAAGACTCTAATGCAATATGATGTGACCTTGTAAGAAGAAGAAAAGACACCAGGAATATGTGCATTCAGAGAAAGGGCCATGTGAGGACATGGCAAGAAGACGGCCATCTACAGACCAAGGAGAGAGGCCACAGGAGAAGGCAAACCTGCCGACTCCTAGACCTTGCTCTTCCAGCCTCCAGAACTGGGAGAAAAACTCCTATTGCTTAAGTCACCCAGTTTGTGACATTTTATTATGACAAGTCTTACCGACTAATACACCTGTGTGCAAGGGAATCTGGGAAACTTGCTTTGCAGCTTTCTAGTGGCAATAATACAGGGAGGAAGACTCGACGAGCCAATCACAGAATCCACACTTTATCTAAACAACAGGCTGTCAATGAAGATCAGAAACGTGTGGGTGCATTTTTTGTTGTCGAAATTGGGAAGAGGGCAGGCTGCTGGCATTTAGAGGGTGGGACCAGTGATGCTAAATGTCCCATGATGCATGCTCCATCCCAGTAAATAATTTTTACTCAGAAATGATAACAGAAAAATGCTAGACTAGAACATGAGCTTCATGAAGACAGAAATGATGTCTCTTTTCTTCTCTCCAACATCAGCACAGAGTCTGGCATGTAAGAGATGCTCGGTAATGTATTGCTGTCTTGCATAAATGCATAAGAAATGGATGATCGTATGAAGGGGTGAAAGAATGGATGAATGGCCAGAATAAGAATGGAAACCTGGCCCAGAACTAGAAGAAACCAAATATCTGCCCCCTGAAGTACATAAAACTGTATTTTTATGTATTTCTTAGCATTGAACACTAGACCTGAACGGAAGTGCGTTGAAGCGACCGGTTGCCTGATTGGATGGTTAGGTGGGTCCATGGGGGATGGAGTAAAGCAGGAGAGAGGGACTGGGGTTGGCCATGGGGAGTCAATCAGACACACTGTGAGTGGGCGTGGGGCCATCCAGTCCTGGGGTCACAAAATTTACGCTCAACCAAATTGCTCTTCTTCCATGTATCCATCACCATGATAGAGGACCTTCAATGGTATCAAAATTCCCATTATTTATGCCGTTCTTTTAGGTCAAAGCATTGCCCCCATCAAGCACTCTTTAGTTAACATGTTCCCTGAAAGGTGACGTAGTGACCAATAACTGCCCAGCAAAGCAGTTTTTGGATTAGTTTAGAATAAATGTAAGTAAGTCTCTTCTGGAAGAGTGTAGTGTAGACAGAAAAGACCAGTGGTAAAAGTCAAAAGACTTCAAAAAACAGCCTAGCTTGGGTGCCTACAGCCTCCATCCTGGTCCTAAGTCAACAGCTGTGCCAGTTGGCATACCTACACCCCTGGACGTGCCTAGCCACCAGCCACCATCCTCCTTATGAAACTGACATGGCCAGGTGTCACACGATAGGCTCTCTGTGACTTCTCTGGGATTCACCCAAACTTTCCTCCTGGTATGATCACACCACCTCCCACCTGGACCATGACTACTGCTGGGTCCCCACCCTGCTGGGTCTCCTTGGCACCCACCTGCTCAACTACGCTGCACGTGCATCTCTTCTCGCCTGTTCAACATAACTGTGTTTCCTGCCATGCTTCACATATAGGAACACATCCAATGGTGCATTGGAAATACTAGCAGAGATAGAAAATGCAAACTGAAAAAAAGAGAAACATGAGCAATCCAGCCATTTGCCTCGGTATTTCCTGGAAGCCATGATATAAAGGAAGTCCGATGTGTTAGGTAAATGTCATTAATGGAAAGGAAGCCACGCACTTCTCCAGGAAAGCTGTTCTTGCCCAGTTCTACATCAAGAAATGACCCTTCTGGGATTTCATGCAGGGATAATGAGAGATGCTAGGCACAAAGTCCTCAGCAGTCCTCGCTCCCTAAAGATGTACTAGGAACTTTTATATGCTGGCTTCTTCCTTCTGAGCCAAGAAAATTAAACTGCCATTTAGAGAAGGTCCCATTCCCAACAGACTTACTTTTCTTAAATCTGCATTTATCATGTTACTCCAATGCCCATAACCAATGATGTCTCCCTGTTCCCTACCACTTCTACGTGAGTATCTCTAGCCTGAATCCCAGGCTTTCTCAATCCATGGAAACTCCCTCTCTAGCACTCCTGGCCTGCCCTCGGGCTCCTCCCCATCTCTTGCTACAAAGTTTTCACCTCTTCTTCTGACCTAGCCAAATCCTGCAGATCCTGCCAGGAGAGAGGGGAAAGGATAAGAAAGAAGAGAGCACGAAGTGGGGAATGGCAGGGAGAAGAGAGGGAAGGAAGGAGGAGAGGAGGCAGCCAGGGAAGGGAATGGAGGGAGGGAGGGCCCTGGGGCACTGGGACTCTGCCAGGAGCCAGGCAAGTTCACATCTAAGGCTCAGTCCAAGTGCCATCACTTCCCTGAACTTTCATTTCCCATTTCAGGCACAAGGATTTCCCAGAGCCTTCCCTTGCCCTGAACTCCTGCTGCCCGACAAGCCAGCACCCATGTTCCTCCCACCCCATGCCCTCTGCACCTTAGGCTCTGGCAACACCAAGAACCAAGAACTTGACGTTCCTCCAGGCATACCGTGGCAGCCTACCCAGTATCCATTCCCCTCTTCTTCCTTAATAACAGACCTTGGGATTTATTCAAGGCTGCAATGTGCTCAGCGAAAAGACTCTATTTTACTGCTTCCTTTGATTCTAGGCAGAGACTGAGAAGTCCCTCTCTAAGGGGCTGATTCAGATGGAAGGAATACCTTTTGCCCCTCTTCCCTCTCCTGCCTCTCCACTTAGAACACAGACATCCTGGCTGGAGCTCCAGCAGCCATCTTGTGACCTTGAGGATCGAAGTCACATGCCAAGGATGGCCAAAGCAGAGATTGAGAAGTTGCCTCCATACCACCCCTAAATTGCCTGCTTTGGGACTTTTTTAGGAGAGAGAAGTAAGCCTTCATTTAATTGAAGCCACTTACTTGGTTTTCTCTTTTAGACAGCTAAACTTAAATCGGATACAACAACCGTACGATTTCATGCCTCTGAGCCTTTGCATAGCTGTTCTCCCTGCTAGGAACTGTTTCCTTCCAGTCCTCCACCTCGTGACCTTGTAGTCATGTCTGAGACCTCCACTGAGGTCTCCCTCCCTGTGTGAAGCCCCTTCTAATCGACCCCTTAGGTACATAATAGTTGCTTAATAAATAGTCATAGAAATCCATAATAGTTGATGAATGAAAACATCTGAGAAAGAAAGAAAAATGAGTCATTTCCATAAACACAATAAAATGCTCTACTCCAGAGCACTGCCTCCTCCTCAAACTCAACCCTTAGTGGATCTTCTTTGGTCCAAAAGCCCAAGACGAAGATGCGGCCTCTAAACCCTACAGATGTAGCAGGGATTCTAGTCAAGGCTGGTGATGCTCTGGCACAACTCCCACTGAGGAAAGAGAAGAACAGCAAGAGAGAAAAAAGAAGAAGAAAACCTATTTTTGAGGGTTAAAAGAAACACCTAACATTTTTCATTCTTGCCTCAAATTTTCCATGAAAATTTGAAGATGTTTTTTACCTGCATTAGAATTGGGCATACCCCAAGATGGCTTTCATGCTGGGATGAGCAGCCCAGAGTACCCACTGGTTCTTTGCAGGGAAAAGTGGGGAGAACAGGCACACACAATCCAAGAGATAACTGGGAGAAAGTCCCCATATCGCAGAAACAGGTGGGGAGAATTGGCTGTGGCCCCTGGGAAGTACTTTGAAGCCAGCACTGGTAAAAAGGAATGTCCCTCTCAGCAAATGAACAGATATTCAGCTAAGCTGGGACTAAGATTATGAGCTTCTGGGGAAAAAATAAATAAATAAATAAAGCATGCCAACACGTTCTCTATGCTTCTCTCATGTGGCAATGAGAGAAGCAAAAATGAAGCTTGGTTTTTTCCTGCCTATCGATTCAGCTCAGTAGACTTTTCTGAGGACCTAATTGGGCCAGGCAGAGAATCAGGAGCTGGTGGTCCGAGATGGCGACAATGCCACTCTACCATGAAGGAGACTGGCTTGTAAGCAGATGCTTGTAAGGCAATGTGATAAATGCGATAGTAGAAGTTTGTATGTGATGAAGTAGTGGAGACGAGAGAGTGATTATCTGGGAGGATCAGGAGAGGTGCGACCAAGAGGGAGATACTGAGCAAGGTTTTGAAGGATATATAGGAGTTTGCCAACCTCAGCCTGAGGTAAGACACCTGTAGAAGTCTTTAAATATAAATTTGTCTGGGGCAACTGGGTGGCGCAGTTGATTAAGCATCCAACTCTTGATTTTGGCTCAGGTCATGATCTCGGGGTCCTGGGCTGGAGCCCCACATCGGGCTCTGAGCTCAGCAGGGAGTCTGCTTGAGATACTCTCTTTCCCTCTCCCTCTGCCCCTCCTCACACTTGATCTCTCTCTCTCTCTCCCTCTTGTAAATAAATCTTTAAAAATACATACATACGTACATAAATATTTGTCTGGTGGATCCATTTAAATTAATTCATCAGGAAGATGACTTAGAACAGCACATTTCAAACATGGATGTGCATATGAGTCACCAGAAATCTTATTTAAATGATTCTGGTTCCAAAAAGGCTGGGGCTAAGCCCTAAGAACTTACAATGTGGCAGTACGGAGATGCCATAGGAACTCCTAACACTTAGTGTCTGCGCTTCTCTTGCTAACAAATTACAAGGAACTCTCAAGCAGCACAGATCCATAGACCATGGTGAGAGGAGAACTGACCCTCAAAGATGATGGGGATCTTTGCCGTCTTCCCCCAGAGCTGCCTTCAGGACCGTGGTTCTCAACTGCGCATAGAAATCCCTGCAGAGCTTTAGCTATCTCCATGCTCAGACCACCAGGGACAGTTCTAGCAGGATGTCTTTGGGAGGAGGGATCCAGGCCTCAGTAGTTTCTGGAGTTCCCCAGGGGATCCCAGTGTGCAGCCAGGGTTGAGAACCAAAGCTTTAGGGCATAAATTAACCACTGTTAATTTATGATGCCTGTGACATGATCCCTCCCAGGGATATTATTGTCACCCCATCTGACAAGCAAGGAAACAAAAGACCCAGAGAGGTAAGTGACTTTTCCAGGGCCACACAGTCAAATGCATCCTCGGACCCGGCCCCTCACTTCCCAAAGCACAGTCCCCTGGCCGGCAGCATCATTCCCTGGAAGCTTGTTAGAAATAGGTCCCAGATTTCTTTAATACAATTATTGGACCCTCCCCATCATCCACAAAAATGTCAGTCTCCAGGGAACTACCCTTTGTGCTCAGCTGCCCAGCTGCTCCGTGACATCAGAGTCTGGGGCCAGATGTCCGGCGTGTGAACCCCAGCCTGTGTGACTGTCACTGCAGTGCTCTAACCTGGCGTCCGTTCCAGGGAAGACCAATAACAGCACCTGCACCTCTTCAGGGGGCCGTGCTGCCCCCCTGCCCATCTGGACGGCAGAGCCCCGGCACAGCAGACTTCAGCAAACAACAGCTACGGACCCAATGGTCAAGAAAAGCATCTCAACCATGGCATACCAAAGCCAGGCAGGGACAGAGCACTACCCACCCCCCCATCTCTCCTGGCAAAGAGCTATTCCCACGTTCCTTGCGACAGATGTGGCTCTCACTTTTATCCCTCCCTCCATCCTGGGGATCTTCTGCAGGCCCTTTGTTCCCAGAGCAGCTTAGCAAGGAATCCTCCCAGCGAGCTGCTGTGGGAAGCTATCGGAGCATAATCCCTGGTGAAAAAAGCAGCTGGCCCTCCAGCTGGGCCCAGGTGGTGAGGACACAGGCCGAGGTGGGCTGAGATGAACCCAGAGCAGCAAAGAAAGGGGTGCTCTGTTGGCCTTCAGCATGGCGAGCTCAGCAGCAGAAGCCTCCACTCCCCCAGCCACCCGGAGAGGGGCTGAGGGCTCGCCACTTCTCTGCCCGGGCTGTGCTGACCCCTCAGTGGGCTAACCTCAGGCACTAGGATGAGAATTTTTTCTCTTCCATAATACAGGTCAGCTGGCATGGGGGAGCCTGGCCCCTCTGGGCACACAGCTTGTGAGTGTCCCCACCTGTAGAGCTCCCCTGGAACCGTTGGCGCTCTGAATTAGAATGGCTACCAGGGAGGGGGAAGAGACAAGATTCTGCATGACAAGCTCCCAAGTCATCACTTAGGCTGCTGGTCCACAGACCACCTTTGAATAGCGAGGACACAGCACCCCTAATCTTCAATACTTCCCTTGACCATTCCTGATTGGGTGACACAGAGACCAGTATTCCACTCTGGGCCTCTGTTCCTTCATCTGCAAGATGGGGTGAAATTCAGCAGCTACTTTGTAAGTTGGGAGCACCCTGAGCTCCCCAGTGAGTGAGGGGAGGAGCTGGGGCTCAACCCCATGCTGTGCGTTCCTTCCACAAAGCAAGATAAAGACCCCACAAGGATGTTCAAAGAGGCTTTGTGATATCATTACTTCCAAGAAGCCATGTGACAGCATGGGTTTTAAAATCAAACAGACCTAAAAGCCCCTGTAACTTATAAGCAACAAGCCTTAAGTAGGTTTTGTTGTTTGGGCATTTAAAAAAAAAAAAAAAATCTTTAAGGTTCTGCAGGTAGGAGGCACTTAATAAGTATTTCCTTTTTCCTGTGTTGTTTTCCTTTTTCCTATCTTCCCAAAGAAACTACAACAACAAGCCAACAGGGCCAACCAGGGGCTTCTACAGAAAGTCATTTAAAGATCATAATCGTGAATGCTAGTCTCTAAATCACACATATTAGTCTGGATCCTTTGGTTATAAGTGACAAGAACCCCAGCTCAACCTGGCCTTTGAAGATATTAAAACGGCCTTAATTGAACAGTCTAATGGGAATCAGGCACAGCTGGATCTAGGTGCTCAAGTGATATTGTCCAGAATCTGTCTCTATCTTTATTTTGCTTTCCTCAGTACTGACTTCATTCTTGGGTAGACCTCCAGCAGCTCCAGGTTGAGAGACCTGGCAGAAAAAGAGATCCTCTATCCTGAACAATCTAGAAAAAGTCCCAGAGCTGATTCTTATTGACTCAGATCCAGTGATGGGCCTGTGTCTGAGTGCAGCGCTATGACCTGCTCAAGTCCTGTGTGACGCGTGCCATCCTGGAGACAGGATGCAGCTCGGCCACCCGATCACTCTGACACAGGGAAGTGTGGTATATTCATTTCCCAGGGCTGTCAGAGCAAAGGACCACAAACTGGGTGGCTTGGACGACAGAAATGTATATTTTCACACTTCTGGAGGCCAGAAGTCCAAAGTCAAGGTGTCAGCAGGGTTGGTTCCTTCTGGGAGCTCTGAGGAGAATCTGCTCCATGCCTTTCTCCTTGATTCTGTGTTTCCAGCCATCCTTGGCACTCCTTCCCTGTATCACTCCAATCTCTGCCTCCATTTCATTCTATTTGTTTCTCTGTGTCTTCACGTGGCTGCCTCATAATAACACTGGTCATTGGATGGAGGGCCCACCCTAATCCAGTATGACCTCACCTTAACTGATTATATCTGCAAAGACCCTATTTCCACATAAGTCACATTCTGAGTTTCCAAGTAGACATGACAGGGGGGAGAGAGTGGGGTGGGGGGGATACTAATCAACCCACTACAGGTGGTAAACTGGAAGAAAAATTGAATATGAATACCAGAGAAGATAGGGTGTGGATGCTCGGCAGGCAAAATCCAAAACCAACAGATGTCCCTAATACCACATAAGTCACCAGTCCTCAAATCGTCAAAACAGAGATCTTAGCAGATCTGTGGTCCCACTGCCTAGAAACAACTATACCTAGTTAACTGCACATGAGAAATCCCACAGTGAATCCAATCCGACGGCAGCCAGGAAATCTCTCTCTTTGATGGGAATGCTTCTTAGAAGCTGAGCTAAATTTGTAACAAGTCTGAAGACTGCAATTCTCTTCAGGCAAACTGCAGCCTCTCCAACAGTTCTGGCTTCACATATGTCTAAGCTATCGAGAGCCCTGCCCTCCAGGGAATCGAACTTCCCGTCCTCGAGCCCAGCTGCGTCTAAAATTGTAGAGTCGCTTTGTGAAGACAAAGTCAACAGTTTCTGAATCTCCAGCCTCGGGAAACAGACCCTCCCACTTGGCTAAACGAGACCCATCTTCTCAGAATTACCATCCCCAAGACTCTCACCCAGTTACATATTTTACTTCTTTTCCCCCGTGAAGAAGAAAATTCAACTTTCAATTTTGGGGGCAGCAGGGGTGGGGAGGGGTGGGGGGAAGGAAGGTTTAAAAGAATTTAAGTCACTTAACGGTGATAATCCCTAGATGGTAGGTTAAAGGAGGGTTTCACTGGAGCAGAAACCGTTTTAAAATAAGAAAAAAAAATAGTAAAGATATGTCCTAAATTTAAAATATCTCCTACTGGTTCTATTAAGCTCCCTACACCATGTTGGTAAGCTAACAACTATTGATTTAGGAATGTCTAGGGAATAAGAAAATTCTCCCTCAACAACAGAAACAAAATCTAAATAAAAAGAAATCAGTGGAAACAGAAAAGTACACATGAAAAAATATATATATCCCAGCCAAGTGACATTTTACATTCTTATTTCTTCAAAGAAGCCCAGATCTCCCATTTGGTGCAGTGATGCTCCCCGGGGACCCGAGACCATGCACAGGTCTGACTCACAGACTGGGCCACTTTCCAGCTGTGTGACTCTAGGCAAATCCCTTTACCCATCTGAGCCTTGGTCTCCTCATTTTCTAAAAATATCTCCACCCTCCAACTACTTTATATAATAGTCCTAACACTCCAAGGGGCTGGTCTCCGCGCAAGAGCTTTGAAAACACTATAAACGTTATAGGACATGATTAATCAAAGCATGTTCTGGAACCCTGCCAGGCCCCACTAAATCACATACTGAACAAAAGGTAATCCTTTTCCTCAAAAAACACAGTCTGGTTCATGCGAACCTCAGGTGTGCTGAAATCCACACACTCCTCAGCCCATGGAATGTGATCAGCATGGCCCACGCAGGTATCCACTCCTATTACTGATTTATTTCCCTTTAGCTGAAGCCTCCTCCCTGCTTACAGGCAAGTATTTTAATCTGTTTGATATACAGCCTTTTGTCCGTATTCCTTAAAAGCTGTATGCATTTGCACGTATGTGTTTTTAATTTTCCTAAGTGGTCTCACTTCAGGTTTCGTTTTGCTTCCCAGATTCTCCCTAAATTTAAGATCCAGCTGTGGGGTTGTGATATGTCTGCTCTGTTTCCTCTAATTGTGGCGCTGCGTGTGGCCACGCACGAGGCCAGCCTGGTCATCCAGCCTGATGGGTTACTCCCTACCACTGCAAAGAACACTGCAGTGAGCATCTGGGTATGGGCTGGCTCACACAGTGCATAAGAGCTCTGCTCACTCTCCCTGCTGACCTCCTTGTCACGGTGCCCAGAGACACCCATCCCTCCCATCCCTATCACATCAGCCTTATCCAGCTTTCTGATAGAGAGAGAACGGGACACCTTCGCTGTTTGATTCCTCATCTAACCGAGCACTAATGATACTCAGTACCTCTTTGTGTGCTTATTACCTGAGATGAGGAGATTCTTCTTCTAAAAACTGGCTGTCATATTCTTTTCCTGTTTTGTTACAAGTTGCTATCTTTTCCTGTTTCATTACAAGTAGCTATCTTTTGTCCTGTGGATTTGAGGATTTTCTTGCACAGCCTACATACATCTCCCATTCTGTCATCTGTTACCTTTGTCCATGGTAACTTGACCAGAGGGCCTTCCTCTTGATGGAATCATAATCCATCTCTATCCTGCCTTGGAAAGGCACCAGACTCTTCTTTTTTTTTTTTTAAGATTTTATTTATTCATTTATTTATTTGAGAGACAGAAGGAGCATGAGCAGGGAGCAGGAGCAGAGGAGGGGGAGAGAGAGAATCTCAAGCAGACTCCGCACGCCAAGCATAGAGTCCAACGTGGGGCTTGATCCCATGACCCTGAGATCATGACCTGAGCTGAAATCAGGAGTCAGACAGTGAACCGACTGAGCCACCCAGCCGCCCCCAGACTCCTCTTATTAACATCCCCGTCTGCTCCCCACACCCCAGCCGCCCCTACACACTGCAAGCATCCTGTCCCAGCAAGCAACACCTGTTCTTTGGCTTCAGCTCTTCCACGGGCTCAAGGAGGAAATCAAAGCACATTACTCTGATATGCAAGGCCCTTCCTTTACAACCTAATCCCAACCTTTCCACCTCATTTCTGCTACATAAGCCCCCACATCCATCCACAAGTCTGCCTTGCATACAATGTTTACACTTTTAAGATACCCTCATCGTCCTTCTTAGCAGGCAAATTGTGAAGATTCTTTTAATGATTGCTTTTGTTTTTGAGTAGTTGTTTTTTGGGGTTTTTTTTCCTACTCAGGATACCACTGATATATGCACATTTAACAAACACAGCTTCCACTTTGAGAGACAATCCTAGCGTCCTGTGACATGTTACTGTCAGTATAATCCTAATCGGAGAGCAGTGCGAGGCAGAAGAAGCAACATTAATATCTCCAGTTTGCAGGTTGGGAGGCTGAGCCTTTGTGAAAGAAAACCAGTGCAGACCCCGTGATAAAGGTGGCAAGACAGATCTCATTCACCTTAGCGAGCTCAACTCCAACTAAGACAAAGGTACATGAACTTATAAAGGAGCAACAGACATGGAACAGAAAAAGGGCTTTGGGGGGCGCCTGGGTGGCTCAGTTGGTTAAGCGACTGCCTTCAGCTCAGGTCATGATCCTGGAGTCCCGGGATTGAGTCCTGCATCGGGCTCCCTGCTCGGCAGGGAGCCTGCTTCTCCCTCTGACCCTCCCCCCTCTCATGTGCTCTCTCTCTCATTCTCTCTGTCTCAAATAAATAAATAAAATCTTTAAGAAAAAAAAAAAGAAAAAGGGCTTTGGGGACATGAAAAGGGGGAAACAAAAGAGGGACCGGGGGGCTGTGGAGAAAATGGAAAATTCCAGAAGGGGAGTGAGTGCAGAATTACTGGAGATGGTTTGGCAAAGTGGGTCGGGACAAAAAACATTCTGTGATGTGACAGTATTGTACTTTCTTGAGCAAAGACTGACCAAAGGGGCTGGAATCACCTTTAGGGACACAACCTAGGGTAGGTGGAAGCCAGGCTGCAGCTTCTCAGCACGTGGGTCAAGCAAGGGCTCTGGGTGGCGTGGGAGTCCACAGTTCATGCCTTCCAGAGGTTAGGGAGCCCGCACAAGGCTGTACGATGAACAAGGCAGAGCCTAGACTTAAACACCAGCCCGCCAGACTACGAGGCCCAGGTTCCACTCTGGTTTTCGGTTGCTATTTGTCATTTTCGCTGAGGTGCTGACTTGGGGTGAGTCCTGTGGAGGCTTGTGAGCAGGAGGGAGACAGGTAGCTGGTGAGGCTGCCCCACCACCCTCGGCACCGTGGGTCTCTCCTGGTCCTGAGGTGGTGGCAACTCCTGAGAAGGGGCATAAAAACCAGTAGAAAAGAAATCACTTGGTAGAATGTGCTGTCCAGTGAGGGGGGCGGGGGGGAAGCCATCTTGTGGGACTGTTGAAGGAATGATTAATTTAAGGTATAAGAATATGCAAGAGGGGCGCCTGGGTGGCTCAGTTGGTTAAGCGACTGCCTTTGGCTCAGGCCATGATCCCAGGGTCCTGGGATCGAGCCCCGCATCGGGCTCCCTGCTCAGCTGGAAGCCTGCTTCTCCCTCGCCCACTCCCCCTACTTGTGTTCCCCCTCATGCTGTCTCTCTCTCTCTCTCTCTATTAAATAAATAAATAAAATCTTTAAAAAAAAAAAAAGAATATGCAAGAGCTGTTTGTTGCCAGATGGGAATATAATTCAAGAGGAAGCCTAAATATGTCCTTCACAACTATGGGAGCTCTCAGAGGTTTCTAGAAGCTGCTCTCTCCACCATCACCAGTCTGAGATACAATGAACTCCCTGACTAGATTTTGGCAAACAAAGCAGTTTTAGGAATCACCTGGAAGGTGGCCATGAGGCACTTTGCTGCGCAAGCCACACCCTTAGCAAAAAGAGACATTAGCAACAGTACTTTCTGCAGCAGAGAGCACCAGGTTGTAAAACTCAAGTCCCCCTCAGAGTCTAATTTGGATAATTATAGCTTGCCCCGCAGGACTCTCCCTGCAGATCCAACTGGCTTTGGTTGTCATCATGCCTGCTATTCTTCTAAATTACTGGGCAGGGCAGGATTACAAAGCCAAGCCTACCACAGGGAGAATCGAGGAGGGAACGTGGATTCCTCTATCGGCTAACTGGTCCCCGCCTGACAGAAACGATTGTTCCATACACAGCACAATGCACTTCCATTTGGGGTGAGGTCATCGGAAAAGTGAGCAAGTGTCTCGTGGTTTTTCCCGTTTTTCCCAAGAAGACGGACCTCCAGGGCTGCCCTGGGACCCCAAATTCTCCTCCACAACAGACTGGGCTCTGGAATACCAGCTGACTCAGAGGCAGCATCGCATAGAAGTTAGGAACATCTTACTGATATGAGGAATTCTTAATCGCAGGAAACAAACTGAGGGTTGCTGGAGTGGGGGGGTGGGGTGGGAGGGATGGGGTGACTGGGTGATAGACACTGGGGAGGGTATGTGCTCTGGTAAGCGCTGTGAATTGTGCAAGACTGTTGAATCTCAGATCTGTACCTCTGAAACAAATAATGCAATATATGTTAAGAAAAAAAAAAAGAAGAAGAAGGTAGCAGGAGGGGAAGAATGAAGCGGGGGAAATCGGAGGGGTAGACGAACCATGAGAGACGATGGACTCTGAAAAACAAACTGAGGGTTCTAGAGGGGAGGGGTGTGGGAGGATGGGTAAGCCTGGTGGTAGGTATTGAGGAGGGCACATTCTGCATGGAGCACTGGGTGTTGTGCACAAACAATGAATCATGGAACACTTCATCTAAAACTAATGATGTAATGTATGGGGATTAACATAAGAATTAAAAAAAAATTTTTTTTAATTAAAAAAAAAAGAAGTTAGGAACATCTTTTTTTTTTTTTTAAGATTTTACTTATTTGACAGAGAGAGAGACAGCGAGAGAGGGAACACAAGCAGGGGGAGTGGGAGAGGGAGAAGCAGGCTCCCTGCTGAGCAGGGAGCCCGATGCGGGGCTCTATCCCAGGACCCTGGGACCATGACCTGAGTCGAAGGCAGACGCTTAACGACTGAGCCACCCAGGTCCCCCAAAGTTAGGAACATCTTGTCAGAGTCAGACTGGGCGGATCCAAATCCTGATTCTGTGTGTGCCTGAGTCTCCTCGTCTGCAACGGGGCGGGTAAGAGAGACACCTTCCTCAGGGGCGGTCAGGAAGAGTAACCGAATTCATACAAGCACCACACGCAGAAGAGAGCCTGGCCCCAGGCCATACTCAACATGCTCTGCTCTTACCCGTCCTCCCGGATCGGGCCCCCAGCCTCTCTGAGCTGGGCCGTGGCCAACGTCACACATTCATCACAGATGACAAGAGTGGTTAGTGCATATGGGTCCCCACGAAGAGACGAGCTGTTGTGAAGAGTCATAGGCCCTTGCTCGCCTTTCCACCTCAACTCTGCTGCTCCCCCCAGGCGCCCCCCACTCAGTGTGGGGCATCCGCACCCATCCTGCCCGGGATTCTGCACCCAGGGAGCCATGACTTACACCACTCCCACTCACTACCTGGTCCAATTCCAAATCTTGAGTCCCTGTGAACCCCCGAAGAGCTTTCCAATTCCTGACCTAAGACACCACTCCTTCCCTCGTGCCTGGACTCTTCCAGGTGCTCCCCAAGCAGGTGCCCCCGCATCCACTCCTGTCCCCACACATCCGCTCTCCCTACTCTGGCCAGAGTGAACCTCCCAGACAGCACATCCTCCAAAACCCTTCTGCGGTTCAGGACGGTGTCAAAAAAAGGGCCTGGGGAACTTGGTCCCGGACGCCTCTTGGGCCTCATCCCCAAACGCTCTCCCCTTTTGCCTCCCTGACTCATCCCAGGGCCTTTTCCTGGACCCTCAGGTGTTTCCAGACACAGTGCCCTCCGCCTGGAACATTCCGCCCTCCTTTCTCCACCTGGGAACTCCCATTCTCCTCTCCGACCCACTGTCGATGTCGGCCCCCCGGGGGGGATGTTTCCCTGGCCATGACCCCTGACCCCATGCCATACATGCCCAGCCCTCTGGAGCGAAACTGTGTTCTTAGCACCTTACCTCTTTCATCCTCGCCTCTTATCACAGCTTTTAATTATGCATTCGGGTAACTTTTCCTGCCTCAGTGTCCACCACCAGCCTGAGAGGTGCCGAAGCTAGAGCTGCATCTGTCCCCTTCCCCTCTGCGTCTTCGGAGCTTGACTGGTGCACGCTCGGCCTTGGTTGCCAACCAAATGATCCTACGGGAATCGAAACTATCTTTATTTTTACGTTAAAATTTTTAAAAGCCTTCCCATAAATATTTTTATTACGTCTGAATGGCCCTCAAGTCAGTACACTGTTTACCATTAAGCTAAGGCGGTGGTTCTCAAACATGCAAGCATCTTATACCAACAGGGGAGCTTTCAAAAAATACAGAAGCCAATCTCCCATCCCTAAAGGGTTTGTTTTAAATGATCTGGGAGGAATCAGGCCCTTGTATCTTTTTTTTTTTTTAAAGATTTTATTTATTTATTTGAGAGACAGAGACTGAGAGAGAGAGAACATGAAAGTGGGGAGGGTCGGAGGGAGACGCAGACTCCCTGCCGAGCAGGGAGCCCGATGCGGGACTCGATCCTGGGACTCCAGGATCATGACCTGAGCCGAAGGCAGTCACTTAATGGACTGAGCCACCCAGGCACCCGCCCTTGTATCTTTTTAAATACCCCCCACCTGACTCTCCAGCGCAGTCAGGACTGAGAACGCTGTGGTAAGGGCTGCACTGTGGGTCCATCTCTGGCCCAGGGGTCCGTTGGCAATAGGGCCTTCAGTCTGGGCGGCCCAGCTGGCTTGAGGAAGAGGCCCAGCCTTCAGATGGGAGGAAAGGCAACAGGTCCCAAGTCTCAGATAAGGGACAAATAAGTTTCAGGCTACTTGTCAGTGCTCTTAGCAAGCAATGGAAAAAGTAGGAACCGGGGCAAAGGCCTAAGCCTTCAGATAAGCTGACCATCTGCACGAGCGACAAGGCAAAGAGCCAGCTAGCAGGGCAGACCACTGCTCATATGCTGGCCTCAGGCTCCAGAACAGGCCTGGGCTCCCACCCGCTCAGGAGGACAGGGTCTTGATGCACTGCCAGTGTGCTCTGCTTGGCTGGAGCCCAGGACCTATCAATTGGACACATCAGCTTCAAATTCTTCAGGACCTTAAGCCGGCAGAATCTGGGGACAGCAGAGACTAATCACGACCAGAGAAATTCCTCTAGAACTTTCAAGGCCCATTTAGAGTTTGATGCTTAGAAGGCAAACTCTTTATTTGCTCAGAGCTAAAGTACTAAAAAGCCTCCCGTAGACAAAGGCGCCATTTATGAGCCTGTCCCCGCCCACTTTCCTCTCCTCTTCTGGCATCTCTGGTCCGCAGCTCACCGTGTTAGCTGTTTTGTCTGTTCGTGCTTTGTTCTCCTTTTTCAAGTCAGTTCTGTGCCCCAAGAGAAAGACAAGATTGACAGCTTAAAGAGAGCGTGGGCCTCCCCTCTTGGGTCTGCAAGGGTCAACATCTCCTTGGCCATCAGCCAACCTGATTTAGTGTCTTTCCTAATGATGGGAAAGGGCCCGTGATTAACAACCCACAGACCAGGCCCCATCAGGAGGCGTGGCCGACCCAAGGGGACTCCAGGGTCTGCACAAAAGGGGCTACCAGTAGGTGGCACCCCGGGCAGCTCACATCCACAGGGACAGATGTGTCACCTGCATGGCCCTGCCCCCCTCCAGGGAGCTGCCACCAGATGCCCAGGGCACGGACCCCGGGAGGCATTTGTAGTAAAACCGGGTTGCCCTGCAGATAGCGAGGGCAGTGGGTCAGCAGCCAGGGCCCCGGCGAAGAAACTGGGTGCAGAGGGACACAGCAAAGAGGTGTTGCTAGGGAACACCGTATTCCTCCCCAAGCCGACAGACAGATTTCAGGTAGAGGGGAAGCAGGCCAGTGAGTCAGGAGTTTGAGGGTATCTAGCTTGAAGGCCACGTCCACACAGGGATGAAGATAGTGTTAAAATGGGGAGGGGGGTGCTGTGCACCTGGGTGGCTCAGTTGGTTAAGTGTCTGCCTTCGGCTCAGGTCATGATCCCAGGGTCCTGGGATCGAGCCCCGCATCGGGCTCCCTGCTCAGCGGGGAGCCTGCTTCTCCCTCTCCCTCTGCCCCCTGTGTGTGCTCTCACACACTCTCTCTATCAGATAAATAAATAAAACCTTTAAAAAAAAATTGGAGAACAGAACAAAGACGGGGGACACGGAGAAAGGCTCAGGCCCAGCCAGATGGGGCGAAATGAATTAGCAAAAATGGCCCGCCCTGTCAGAAGCTGCCTCCAAGAGCCACGCTGGAAGGGAAATGTGCAGAATGACAGCACTTGATTGATTAGCCCTACCCCTCCTCCCCCCTCTCCCCCCACCCCCTCCAGCATGGCCTCGCTTGCTGGTTCTGGCGTAATTCCTCACGGCCTACGGAGGTTTGAGGATTTTAGGAATTTAAGAGGAGCAAGTTGCAATTTACTGTCCCTGAGGCCTGGTTGAGAGAGGATGGCCCAGCAAGGGGCATAGGGGTAGGTGACAACGTGCACCAGGCTGAGAGGAGGGGCACCTGGGAGTCAGCCCTGGTGTCCCCGGTGAGCTCAGTAAGACGCCTCACCTGCTCGGCCTTGTTTCCTCACCCATTTGATGAGGAGTCTGACTAACATTATTCTGTCTTTTGTTGACTCCTGGGTAGCTGCAGGGATGAAAAATTCCATGGCTCCTAGGGATGGGGCCTTCCTTTCTCTTTTGTAACTTCTTTCTCCTCACTGGCTGCCTTCGGTGTTTGTGCCCATGACTGAACACTCTCTCCCCAAGATAAGCTGTGAGTGCGTGAAAGGAATAGAACAGAATCGGCCTTAGAACCAACCCTGACTCACACAACCCTGACATACACAACCATGAGTATCTACTGAGCAGGACACACCACGGCCACCGCTAATGACCGACATAGCACAGTGATGAAGAACATCGTTGAACATCTAAGGTAGGTCAGATCCATGTAGTTGTCAAGCCATCAACTCCCTTAATCCTCCCAGCAACATAAGAGGTCAAAACTCTTATTTTCTCACCCAAGAGATGAGGAAAATGGACACAAAGCTAACAGGTCACACACCTAGGAAGTGTGTAAGCCAGATTTTAAACCCAGAAAGTTAAGCCCCTAAAACCCTTACACACAGCTTCTACCAAACACTGCCTCTTAGTAGTAACAATGCAATAAAAGAAAATATTCATGAGAGATTCATGTATCACTTAGCTTCTGCTGTGTAACAAGTCATCCCAAACCCCAACTTCACGGCTAAAACATTTATTGTTCCTCAACGACTCTGTGTGTAAATTGGGTGATTTTTCTGGGCTGGGTTGGTTTGACCAAGACTGAGTCATCCAGGATGACCTCAATTATTAGTCTGGTGTTGGACCAATATTAACTGGGGTGACAGGAGCAAACCCAACACCCGGCAGGCTCGCCTGTCTCATTCCCATGGCCAATCCAGGATTCTCCAACAGGAGGGCAAGCCTCAATACACGGAAGTCTTGTAAACCTTTATTTACATACATTTGTTTATATCACATGGCCCGGGTCAGATTCAAGAGGTGCAGAAAGAGACTCCTCTCCTTGATGGGAGGATCAGTGATCCTATTACAAACAGGAGACATGCCAGGACAGGGAAGATTGGGAGCCAGAAGTGAGCATGTGCAGGTACACACACACACACACACACACACAGCACTCAGGAGTTTAATGCAGTCCTTAGCATAGTAGACACTCAGACATTTATTTTGATGACTGCCTCTACCGTAAGATTCAAGTTATGTCAAGTAGCCAGACATTTATAAGCCCAAGGATCATATGAGTCTCGAGATTACTTATTACATCGAGATTACTGATTTGTTTATCTTGAACACTCTTCACTAAGGTAACAGCAGGAGTCACACACACATAAAACTTCCTTTTTTCACTGGAAAGATGCTAAAGCTATTCCTATCATCATGACCGTAAAATGCTTTGTCCCTCACTTGCCTTTGAGCTAGAGGAATAAATATACAACTACCTATCCAACACTTGGTCTTGGCTAGAAAAAGCCTCTTAGGTATATACACTGTGCTGGGGACCCACTAGCCATCCCCCTTCATCTCTAATGAACAGAACCTTGATTTTTGTCTGGGGTGCAGCGTGCTCCCCACATTACCTATCCAGAAGGGTTGGCCATGAGTGCAGTTATGGCCAATAAGACACAAGCATAGGGTGTAGGGAAAAGTCTGCCCTTCCCTGACACGGGCTCCTAGTTCCCACACACATCCCCACTTTCCCCTTCCAGCTTCTTCCTGGCTGCAGCGGGGATGAGAAGCTAGAGGCACAGTGACCACCTATGACCCAAAGCCATAAACATAAGCACAAAGGTGGCGGAGCAGAAAGGTGCAAAGAGTTTAAATTTTTTTTTTTAAGATTTTATTTATTTATTTGAGAGAGAGAGAATGAGAGACAGAGAGCATGAGAGGGAGGAGGGTCAGAGGGAGAAGCAGACTCCCCGC
>NW_023270464.1:16888967-17027449 GCF_011800145.1 Mirounga leonina
GAGAGCATGAGAGGGAGGAGGGTCAGAGGGAGAAGCAGACTCCCCGCCGAGCAGGGAGCCCGATGCGGGACCCGATCCCGGGACTCCAGGATCATGACCTGAGCCGAAGGCAGTCGCTTAACCGACTGAGCCACTCAGGCGCCCAAGAGTTTAAATTTTTAAAGGCATCTTGGAGCCACCAGCCCTAGACCTACTACCTTAACCCTCTTGTTACACAAGACACACAAACCCCTTACTTGTCTAAGCCACTTTAAGTGCATTTGTCTGCCACTTGCCCTGAACTCAATCCATCCGGAGCCAAATGGGTGATTTCCCCCAAACCTGATCCTCTGCCAGTCTTTGCATATCTGCAGATCAGAAACCAAGGGCCACTGTGAATTCCCCATCTCCCGCGTCCTCTGTGCTGGGATGGATCAATGATCTCACAGCTGTCTTCATCTCCTCGCCCTCCTCCAACGGACCACAACTCCCCACCCATTCATTTTCTGTTTCCAGCTGCCAGAGTGAATGATCTTTCCCATGTACAGATCTTCTTGGGTCCTCCTTCTGCTTCGAGCCCCCCGTGGCCCGCCCTCAGGAGAGAAACTAGATGCTTCACCTGATGCACACCTCCTCTCCACCCTTCTTCCCCCTTCTGGGTTCCATGTGCTCTCATCTTCTTCCAGTTCAGTGGTTCCCAAACATGTCCCATGTTAGAATGACTCCAAGATTTAAAATTTAACTAAATCACAACCTCTAGGGGTGTGGCCCAAGCATCGATATTTTTTGAGGCTCCCCAGGTGATTCCAGGGTGCAGACCAATTTGGGAACCACCATTTCTTTAACCGGTGGTGCCCTCCACACCCACCTCTGGACCCTCACACATGGTCTTCCTCCTGCCTGGACCACTCAGCCCACCCATGAAAACTCCCTCCTCCCCCAATGCCTCCCCATCCTTCTCATCCTTCAACTGACACTTCAAATGCCACTGTCTTACGGAAACCTTGCCAAACCCCCAAACTAGGTCGGGTGTCCCCGTTCCAAACTCGGAGCCTGTGACTCTGTCCTCCAGGACACTTACAGAAGTTGGCCTTTATGCTTTTATTTTGTGGTGATTTGTTCAACACCTGTTTCCCCCACCAGGCTCTAAGCTCTCTGATCTCAGGTCCTTTCTGCTTTCACTTGATCATGCCCCCAGGTTGAGCTCACCGTCTGGGCTTAGTCGGTGTACAAGACATATTTGTTGAATAAAGGGATGGTCAGCATCACATCCACCTTGTAGAGAGAACACTGAGGCTCTAAAACAAAGATCCCACTGCTGAAGTGTAACAGAAGAACATTCAAACCCAGATATCAACACCCTTCTAAACCAGGGGTTTGCAAACTTCTACTATATCCCCATCCCCTGGGAGGCCTGATAAGATCAGTGGACCTAAGCCCCAGGGAGTCTGGGGAGGAGCCCAGGGATGTGCATTATTGTCAAGATCCCAGATGATGCTGATGCTCTAAGTCCAGGGTCCACACTTGAGAACCACTGCTCAGGCTCCCCTCCTGGTACCCCCTGGCCATGGGGTGCACTGGGGGCAGGGAAAAGTCAAAGTCAATTCAAATCTACTTTTAATCTGACAACTGTCTTTTCTCTTTTTCTTTTCTTTCCTTTTTTTTTCCTTAAGTTTTTATACAAGGGTTATATTTATAGAATTAGAATCCAGCGTTTGTCCCAAGCTATAAAAAGGGCCTCCTTCCTCCCACCGCCCTGCTGACAGAGAGAGCCCAGCTGTGGCAATGCTCAGAGTCTCTCCAGGGGGCTGGCAAAGACTCCAAAAATATTGGCAGCCAAGTGGCAAAGGGGTCTGGCAGGCCGACTTCTATCTCAGCTCACCTGACTCAGGTCCAGAAAGGAAACAAGCATGAAATGCTGCCTGGAGAGAAATAGGCAGGCCACAACCCTCCCCACAGCCCTGGAGATTTCCAGAAGATTCCAGGGCCTCACTTTCAGACACCCCACATCCACTTAAGACCCCCTTTCCCTGCTTCTTTCTTCTTCCTTCAGCTTCTATCAACAAATGGCTATGAACAAACCCACACATATCTTTAACGCACATTTGGGCTGTGTGAAAACAAAAGGCACATATTTTGCATCATTTACAACTGGTTCCACCCAGATAATTAATATTTTCAGCCTGTGAGGTGTGTTTATAGTTTGGAATCCCAATCCACAGATCTGATGCTCATAACTGACTTCCTTGTCAGGAACAGTGGCCACAAAAAAAAAAAAATCATAGCTCCTTAGTGGTTCATTTCAGGATGGAGATTGCCATGTGAGAGGTATTACAAGTAAAAGCAGTTCCATGGGAAAAAAATTGAGAAATCCGAAAGATTTTGAACAAAATTCCCTGGGTAGAGCTGGGTTGGAGGGTGGGGGCAGGGCTGGGGGGTGGGATGGGGTGCCTGAAATAAATGTTTTTTCAGCTCATTATGAACCAGAACCAAGACCCCCAGAACCCACTCACCTGCATTTCACACACAGGAATTTTGGAAATAATTGTGCTGTGACTGAGGTTTCCCCCAGCACAATTTGAGAAGAAAGCATTTGTATCTATTGTTCTGTTAATTAACTGTGTCAACAAGATTGTAGAGAAAATGTTTTTAAAGCCTCTTAAGAGGCCAAACATTTTTTAAGTCCCTCTAAGTACTTTAGGAATACCCAAGGATTTAAATTGACAATGATAAACAATCACTAATTATAGTCATTTTAACTGGTTCTCACCAAGGATCTCTTTATTAGATAACACTTGTTAACCTAGTTTCAACTCCAGTATGTATTTAAGTAAGATTAAGTTCAATTTAATTCAAATCTGCATTTATCGAGTTTCCTATAATATGTCAAGTAATGAGACTGATTATTCTGAAATATGCTATCATTCAGATCAGCCCTTCCCCGGTTAGCCAAAACCAGAAAGATTCAACTCTGCATTCAAAACTTATAACCATAGAAATATAACATTATTGTACATTATATTAAAATCCTAACACGTCCCATTACAAGGACTGAGATATTATCTCTGCACCCTCCAGCACCAAGCACAATGCTCATCCCAAAGAAGGCCCCAGTACATGTTTGTAATCACAAAAACAACACGAGCTCCATCACGGATTGTTCTAGAAGATGAAAGAAGAGGAATTAGTGTCACCACTTTTTGAAAACAAGGACTCATTCTCTTTCACGACACGTTTCCGCTGAGCGGAGTTAAGCTGTTCAGTTGTTCTTTCTTATTCAAGTGTCAGGACAACCCATGAGGAACATTCTTCACAGTGTACCCATTTCACAAAGGCAGGCAAGGGCCAGCAGACTGTGAAGTGTGGGAGGGAAAAGAGAACCCAGGCCTGCTTAGCTCCCCACCAGTCCCCTCAACCACGGGGCGCCGTGCCTCCCATGTGAATCCAGGCCTAAACCCTGAGCCTGGGTCCACACTGTCTGGGGCCTGGAGTCTTAGCTCTGCTGACAATTCAAGAACGTAAAACACTAGAAGCAGTGCAGATACCAAATGTGAGGAAGAAGGAAGGGCTCAGTCAGGGAATGAGAGCCAAGGAGAGGAAAGAGAAGAGGTTTGCATACATCTCACAAAAGATTGCCTCACATTTCTGTCCCTCGTAGCATCCACGCAACATGGCCGAACAGAGTAACTACCCCGAAGAAACCCACATGAGTCCCCCTCACCACTCAACAGTGGCTATCTTGTCCCTGTGATCTTTGAAGCCAATTAGCTGAGTAGGAAACACAACGAGGTATTTAACACGTTGTAATGAGGAATATTATTGTTGTCATTTAAATGACTGTCATCTACCAAGGGTCAAGTAGGTTTTGGAAGGAGAACAGGAAAACGAAGTCAGATTGTGTGAAGATTCCTTCAATGGAAGAAGCTGAGGATAAAACTACATGCAGTTCGAGAAAGGGGGTCTTGGATTTCAGAGGGCATAACCATCTCCAGGGTGGGGTTCCTAAAAAACAGATTTGGGAGTCACATTCCCAGAGATAAGCCAGTGTGATGCCCAGACTTGGCATTTTCATCCGCAGCACCCAAACAACTTACTCATTCATTAAACATCTGTTTATTGAGCACTTACTACCTGCCGACAGCGTCCTAGATGCTGGGGACACAGTGGTCATCAAGTCCCTCAAGACTGCTGTCATGGCGTCTCCTGTCTGGAGAGGGGAAACAGGCCGTGACTGCAGATAAGGGGCCAGGTGGTGGAAAGGCTTATGACAAAGAACAAAGCAGAGTTAGGAATGAGGGGACATTACCTCTATTTACGGGGTGTTCTGAGACGTTTTTACAATATATAATACATAATATAATATATATAATTTTATAATAAAGAAACAAACTAGATTTCTATATGGATTTTTCCAGAGGAAAAGCATTCCAGAGAGAAGGAAGACTCAGTAGAAAGACACTAAAAATTCTGGGGCAATGGACTTATTCTGATTTGAAGAGCACTTGCCACGTGCAGACGCTTTATGGCTATGATCTTTCAAAGACGGAGCAACCCTGCATCACTAAATACTGTGATTCCCATTTTGCCCACAATTACATGGGGGAGGTGGCCACCAATGTTGCAAAGGACAAAGCTGATGTCTGACCAAGGGGACCGATGGAATTTCCCCCACCGCAGAGCTTTAGGGGAATCACCCCCGTGGGAAACATGTCCCTCCTGATAGGCGGCAACTATGCACAGGAGTAAAGAATCCATTACTTAACTATATGATAGCACACTAATACAGCTGTCTAAAATTATATTTAGGGGGCACCTGGGTGGCTCAGTCTGTTGAGCATCCAACTCTTGATTTCGGTTCAGGTCATGATCTCAGGTGGGTCCTGAGATCAAGCCCCATGTGGGGCTCTGCGCTCGTGTGGAGTCTGCTGGAGATTCTCTCTCTCCCTCTCTCTCTGCCCCTCCCCCCATG
The DNA here is from genome assembly GCF_011800145.1 of Mirounga leonina. NCBI lineage: Eukaryota > Metazoa > Chordata > Mammalia > Carnivora > Phocidae > Mirounga > Mirounga leonina. The sequence continues at coordinate 16,893,916 of NW_023270464.1, forward strand.
CGTGTGCTCTCTCTCTCTCTAAAAGTAAGTAAATAAATCTTTAAAATGATATTTAGGAAGAGTTTTCTTTCACGGTTTGGGTAAGTGCAATACCGTATGAAGCAGAAGTGTATACAGAATTGTGTGGATAGAATGAGTTTAACTATATAAAGAAAAATACTGTATAGGAATATACAAAGAGAGGGAAATATGCCAAAATGTGAGCTCTGTGGTTGCCTCTGAATAGTACATGTCTTTAATTCTTCACTTGTCACTACTTCCCAAATATGTCTGCTATGATAAGCAGATTTTTCTTGATCCTCAGGGGGAAAACCATGAAAAAATATTGTGAAGATGTGCATAGCCTTCTCCTTCATAAGCCCATGCTTAGATTTTTAAGATTTTTATTTATTTATTTGAGAGAGAGAGAGAGCAAGAGCAGGGGAAGGGACGAAGGAGAGGGAGAAGCAGACTCCCCGCTGAGCAGGGAGCCCGATGTGGGACTCAATCCCAGGACCCTGAGATCATGACCTGAGCCAAAGGCAGACACTTAACTGACTGAGCCACCCAGGCACCCTTGGAATTTTGACCATGACCTCATCTGCAGGTGTGAGTGGCCATGCCACTCATATTAATTCCTCTGTGTCACACTCCCACCCCACACGTGCCGCCCTTCAGGCAGGCCCTGAACCTGGCTCAGTCAAAGACCCCCAGAGCCAAGGTCTGGCCACCAAGGGATGGAGGCAGGAAGGAAGGAAGTCTTCATCCGTCATGTGGGCTGGCCAACAGAGTCATATTTTACAAGAGATATGAGGGCTCCACTTGCAAATCTTTCAACATTTCACTGCTATAAATTCTCCTGGCTCTTATTAATAAAATATAATGGTAATTCCTAGAATAATGGCCTATTATCCAAAGTCACCGAATGATGGAGCAATCAAAATTAGAATGAATTATAGGGCCCGAGGATATAGTGGAAGGGTGGTAAATTCTGGCTTCTAGTGGAACAACATTAGGCCCATGCTGCAAATCAAAGAATATTCAAGCCAGTTGTTTAAATTGGTTGAAGAATAATACTAGGATTACAAGGCCAATACTAGCCCAGAAATGGGTGAAAAACCAAGGAGTTAGGTGGACAATTGATGGGCTACAAACTGACCCCCAAATGGCCACTTCCAGTTTACATCTTCTTCTCCTTCCAAAGTCTTTTTATTTCAATTTTGCATTGAATCTAAGTTCCATGTTGATAGTTCTAGATATGGTTTCTTCTTCCATCAGGTAAAAACCATTCCATATGTATGACCAAGACCTGACTGGGCCAATTTGAGGATTAAAGTGAAGTCTTTGAAGTTAAAAAAAAAAAATTCCCTTAAGAGTCCTCTCTAAAAGAGAACCAGAGTAAGAGGAGGAGCCAGAGTTTGGGGAGCTTTGTGACTCACTCTCCCACCACCAAGAGACACGTTGATATCAGAAGTCCTTGACAGGAATTTAGCTGAGAGTACCCTGAACCCATATAGTGAAGCTCTTCTGCCAATGAGGCCAATGTCACCTGCCATGATGAATTATCTGTGACTCCTCCAAGCAAACTTGCAGATCCTTCTAGTTCACTCTCTGACCATCTGCCACGTCCTCATAGAAGGGCAAACGTTCATCATGGCAGTCCCTCCAAGTTCCTGCATTCCTGTCTTTTATTAGGCTCTAAGGCAATGGGTCTCAACCCTGAAAATCTGGGGAATTTTAAAAACTTCTGTGGCTAGGCTCCAACTCCAAGAGATTATGATTTAATTGTTCTAGATCCTTGCTACTCAAAATCTTGTCCTTGAGTCAGCAGCAACAGCATCACCAGGGGCTTGTTAGACATACAGCATTTCAGACCCTACCTGAGACCAAATTCATCAGAATCTGTATTTCAACAAGACTTCCAGATAATTCTAACGCACAGTAGAGTTCAAGAAGCACTGGTCCAGGGTAGAGCCCAGGAATTGTTTTTAATTCCCCAAGTGAGTCCAATGTTCAGTCAAGACTAAAAAACCCTCACTTAAGGTCTATGGCTGATCTTTCCTTCTTCTTGCCAACGACTGCTAAGCCCAGAGTCCTAGGCCACAAACCAGCTAATCCCGACTTCATCCCTCACAAGAAGAGCTACTGTTGACTATGGAAAATTCCCTCCATCCCCATCCTACTTCCTGAGGCTTATCCCAGCCAACCACATCTAGGTTGGTCTCCCCACAAACCCCACACCCCACCCCCTATCTTCATCCTGTAGCTGACCATCTTCCTACCTTGCTCAGGGGATCCAGCTCCTCTCCATCGCCTGGCCTCTCCTCCGCCATTTTTCTTTCTTGGCAGCTTTCAGTACCAATGTTTCTACAACAAGAAGCACTGAATGAAAGAAGCGTGGGCTTTTCTTTCTCTTGTCTTCCCAACACCGTCTCCTCCCCTGCATGTGGCTTTTCCACATGACACGAGTGGAAATAACACTAAGGGTATGAAGGCAGGAGAAGGACACAGCAAATGGAGGGCTTTGGGAGAGGCATCATTTGACATCTATAGATAAGAGCAGAAATGGCAGCTTTTGAACAATCCCAATAAGACGATGTAGAGCAAGCCGCAGACAGAAACCAGGGACAAACCTTGCATTCAAACATCAAGAGGTCCCACAAAAGAACACAAAATATCAAAGGCAGCCAAAGGCCCAACACCTAAGATTATCTGATGTCAAATCTCAGCCCCAGGGCTGGGAAATAGCCATTTCGCAAAAATGACCAGAGCAATTGAGGTGCGCATGGCTGTTGTCATCTCCCTGGGCAAGGGTCTGGGAGCAGCTGCAGGCTGTGGAGCGGGCAGCATCTTTTTGAGCCCTAGACTCCTGGGCATAAAAAAGAAAAAGAGAGACAAAGGTTTTCCTATAATATTCAGAGGCTGAGAGTAGCCTGAGAACAGATTTAGGTGTCTCTTCTCAAAAACATTCAATAAGATGAGAACGAAAACTAGGGAAGTGTTCCCTCCTGAAAAAGCTACTCTGCTTCAAGGCACACGGGTTGGTTGTGAAGGTCATCAGGTTAGGTACTGGCTCCCTGGTGGCCAGTCACTGGCACACCCAGAAGTCGGTGAACAAGGCAAAACGTTCACTGTGTTGTTTTGTGTTTCACTGGGTCCCTAAGAGTCAGCCTCCCTGAAGCATCTGCCGCCTCATCTTCCCTGTCTCTTCTGCTCTCTCTCTTACTGGGTCTCAGAGCCAAGTCACCGGTCACCAAGGGGCCATCACTCCTGCCTCCACCCTGAGGGCGCCCCTGTCAGCCCTTAGCATCCTCCACCTCTTCCCTATTCTTCAACGAGAAGCATCTGTACAACAAAATGACAGTTTTCCCTATGAAATTGCATCGAAGAACATAGTTTGAATGCATTGTTATGGCAAGGGATCCTCCGTGTGCCTGGGGCAGAGATGTCAGAGAGATGGAGTTCACACGGACACTTGTCTCTCAGGTGGTCACACCGGGAGAGGAATGATCCCAACAAATGTCATGTTCCCTGTAGAAGAGGGATTGTCTGCCATTTTCCGGGACCGGTAAATCAGGCTAAAATTTCTGACAGGACCAGTCATCAGGGAAAGGGAGAGAAGCAGAGAATCCCCAAAGAAAATTCTTTATGAGGAAAGAGGGTGTGCAGCCTCCTGAAAGGCCAGTGGATGCCACAGGGAGCCGGTGAGAGCACCCCTTCTCTGTCTTGTCTTCTTTCCAAGCGGAGGAGACTAAGCCCCCTAACAAGCCTAAATGTACTCAAAGACTCAAGCTTTATCTGGAACGTTCATGCCAATCCTGCCGTCTTACACTGCATATTTTCATATGAAAATAAAGTCTAAAATTCCTTTCCAGTTCAACTCTCAAGCAGACTTCTAGGGCTGGTTCAACAGAGAAGGCACACTCCACTCTATCTCTCCCAGTGTTTACAACCAAGCACCCTGGACAGGATTCATAACACAATCAGCAGAGAAGTCTAAAAAGGAAATCAGAGCAGGCAGATGGAGGGAGGGTAAACCCTCAGAGAGATGGATACGGCAATGAGTTTTCTGGTTGTTTCTTTGCTCCCATATCCCCCAGCTTATACTTGGGGAAAAGGTCAAATCCCAGAATAGCTCAGCAGTCACAGAGGGGAAAAGGCCCAAGAGAAGCCACCTCTTTGTGGCCAGAGAACAGAGTGAGGAAAACCCACCATTTTTTTTTTCATTCTCTCTGTGTCCCGCCCCAGGCAAATGTCCCAGAGCTGTCCTCTCATGACGGCGGCGGCAGCAGCCAAAACGGTGCCGACAGCTCGGACAGAAAATCCTCCCTTCTGACCAGAAGAATGAAAAAGCAAGTGGGAATCCTGATGATCTTGTTTTCTCTCTTCCCTCTTGCTGCTTCACCTCGGGGCCAGACCCAGTCACAGGAAATGCACACCAGTGCTGGGAAGCTAGAAGCTCACCTTTCTAGCTCAATGAGCAGGAATGGGAATCCATAGACCGGGGGAGTTTTGGGGGAGTCACAAAGAGGATGAAGTTTTCAGACATGGATTGCACAAAGATGTGTATGCAGTCCTACACCCAACTCTAACTGTGTGGACATGGGACAGACCTCAAACAGCATACCAAAGACCTTGAGAAACGAACGAGGGTCCAAGTTATCACCCAGGTCCTGAACTTGTCCCTGGAAGGAATGTAAATGCAGAAGGTCAAAGTATGCAACTAAACTAATACACATAGAAACTATTGCAATATAATAATGGTGGGTACATTTCGCCAGGCATTTGTCAAAACCCATAGAATGAACCAAGAGGGCACCCTAATGTAAACCATGGACTTTTAATGATAATGATGTGTCAGTGTAGGTTCATTGATCGTAACAAATGTATCTCTCTGGTGCTGGACGTTGGTGATGGGAAGGCTGTGCATGAGGGCAAGGGATATTTAGGAAATCCCTGTACTTGTCACTAATTCAAATCATAAACTATGTTTTTTCATCATAATGGAAATAAAGTAGAAACAATATCATAAAGATATGTGGAAAATCCCCCAAATACCTCGAAATTCAATAAAACACTTCTAAGTAATCCCTGAGTCAAGGGAGGAAATCTCAAGGAGAATTAGAAAATGGTTTGAGCTGAATTAAAAGTGAAATTACAATATATCAAAATTGGGGGATGCAGTTAAAGTAGTGCATACAGGAAAAATTATAACATTAAGTTTAAATATGAACTGAATTAAAAGTGAAATTACAACACATCAAAATTTGGGGATGCTGTTAAAGCAATGCATACAGGAAAAATTATAGCATTAATTTTAAATATTATATATATATACATATATATATATATGAAGAAGAAAGATCTCACCTTATTAAGCTTCTATCTTATAAACTTAGACAAAGAAGAGCAAAATAAACCCAAAGTAAGCAAAGGAAGGAAATAATAAACAGAAGAACCAAAACCAACAATATTGAAAACAGAAAATCAATATAGAAAACCAATGAAACCGAACAGTGTTTCTTTGAAAAGCCCAGTAAAATTGATACACTCCCAGGCAGACTAACAAAAAAAAATTTTCAGGGAATCTACAAAAGACCTCCCATAACTACTGAGTTTATCAAGTTTGCAAGATGCAAAGTCAACACACAAAAATCAATGGTATTTCTATATAGTAGCAAAGAACTATTGGAAACGAAAATTTTAAAAACCATTTACAGTACCTCAAAAAAAAAGAAAGAGAGAAAGAAAGAAAGAAAGAAAGAAAGAAAGAAAGAAAGAAAGAAAGAAAGAAAGAAAGAAAGAGAGAAAGAAAGAAAGAAAGACTTAGGTATAAATCTGAAACAATATGCACAGAATCTGGATGCTGAAAACTTAAAAGTGTTGACGAAAGAAATCCAAGACAGCTAAATAAATGGAAAGTCTTGTCATATCATGGGTGGGAAGACTCAGTAGTGAAATTATCAATATTCCCCAAATTCACCTTATAGACTTAATATAACTACAGTCAAAATCCCAGAAGGACTTTCTTATACATTTAGACAAGCCGATTCTAAAATTTATATGGAAAGGAAAAGGAGCTAGAATAGTCAGAACAATTTTGAAAAAGAACAAGCCTGGAGGATTCACATTACTCAATTTAAAATTTTACTGTGAGAGAAAAAATAAAAATAAAAATTTATTACGCATCTATAGTAATCAAGATGTACATTAGCAAAAAAATGTGCATTTGAAAAATTAATAAAATATAAATGAATGGAACAGACTGGAAAGTACAGATACAAAACTATACAAATACAGTCAGTGGATTTTTTTACAAAGGTGAAAAAGGGAGAAAGGGTACTCTTTTCAACAAATGGTCCTGAAACGAATGGACATCCATATGCAAAGAAAAAAAGAAGGGAAACCTTGACCTATGACTTCTATATATAAAAATACACTCCAAATGGATAATAGATTTAATGTGAGATGTAAAATTACAAAACTCTGGAGGAAAACGCAGGAGAACATTTTTGTGACATTGAGTAAAACAAAGAGTGCTTAGGTTTGACACCAAGAGCATGATGAATAAAAGAAAAAAATCAATAAACTGGACTTCATACAAGACAGTCTTAAGAGAATGAAAATACAGGTTATATACTGGAAGAAACATGTTACATATAACTGATAAAGGGCTCGTGTTCAGAATATATTTAAAAACTCAAAATTCAAAAATAAGGGAACAATCAAATATAAAAATGGGCAAAAAGACTTGAATATTCTTCACCAAAGAAGATACACAGATAAAAAATAAGCACATGAAAAGATACTCCAAATCATTAGTCATTAGGAAAATGCAAATTAGTACCATGAGATGCCACTTCACACTAAAATAATGGCTGAAATTTTTTTAAAAAGTTAAAAACTAACACTACCAATTGCTCATGAGGATTTGGTGCAGTTGAAATCATATATTGCTGGTAAAAATGAGATGTGTATGGCCACTCTGGACAACAATGACTTATAAAGTTAAATACATGTTTACTATATTGCTCAGCAATCCCACTCCCTAGGCATTTATCCTGAAGAAATGAAAAGTACGTTCACACAAAAATACAGATGTTGTAATAACATTATTCATAATCACCAAAAGTTATCAACCAAAGTGTCCCTCATTATGTAAATGAATAAACAAACTGTTGTACATCCATATAAATGTACTGTGTGTAAATTTTTTAAATAATAAAAACATACCCCTTTGGAAAACTCTTTGGTCATAGTTAGTAAAGGCGAGCATATGTATACCCTACGACTCAGCATTTTCACTCTTAGATATAGATACCCAGAGAAATACTTACATATATTTACCAAAAGATATGCTTTAGAATGTTCAGACGAGCACTGTGGTGTAGCCAAAACCCAGAAACTACCCACAGGTGCATCAACAGTGGAGTGGACCAATAAAGTGTAGACCAAATCACACACTGGAATACCATAAAACAATGAGAACAGACAAACTACAGCTACACTCAAAACATGGACGAATCCCACAATCAACGTTGAGTAAAAGAACTGGACTCAAAAGAGTTACATAATGTATGATTCCAAGTTCAAACACAGGCAAAGCTAAGCTTCAGTGTCAGAAATCAGGGTAGTGGTGACTCTTCAGAGAGTAGTAACTGTTCCTTGATCTGAGTTCTATGTTACCAGGACGTGTGTAGTTTTTGAAAATGCAGTGATATGTACACTTGTGATTTGTGTACTTTTCTATATATGTGTTATACATCAAATTAAAAAATTATAATAAAAAAGTTATTAAACATTTATTCTAAATATTTAAGTCAAGTGCTCCAGGACAATACCCTGGGAGCTTCAGATAACTCCTGACGTGAGTAGATGTACTGCAGTCTGAGACACACAGTCATAATGTTAACTAATCCTCATGATCTTCCTGGAAATGACAGATCCTGTCCAATGCTCCATGGCTTACCCAGAAGCCTCTGGATTCCTGTTTTGTTTTGTTTTTTTAATTATAAATTTTACCAACAACGAGATAAAGTGTCAGTGCTATCTCAGGGTTGCGAGTGGTTAAGATAGAAAATTTGACAATGCAAAGATTGTGAGCTACCTGTGGTTTAGCTTCCTCTGCTACTTATTCCAAATTAGCAACAAAGAGAAACAAACTACTGATCTATGCAACAACATATATAAATTGCAAATGCATTATGTTCAGTGAAAGAAATCAGACTCAGTTTGTGTAGTGTAGGAATAGACAACCACAACTCCCAAGTTCATATATTACAATCTCAGCACAGAGGCATCAAAGGAACTCTCTCTGTGATCACTCTTCTTTTTCTTGCTCACGCATATATTTTTCTCCCTGTGTATCAGTTAGTATAAACTAGATCATGCTGCAGTAACAAACAATCCCACCTGAATGGCTTTAGAAAAACAAAGTTTCATTTCTCACTTTTTTTATAGCCTGTGGTGCATTGATAGGGGCTCTACTCATCACACCTGCCATGGCACCCTAGCACATTGCCATGTCAAAGGGAAAAATATTTCTGCAGGTCTTGTACTTCCCTGAAATAACCCACTTGGCTTCTGCTCACAACTCTTTGGTTAGAACTATCCAAAGCCTCTATCCAACCACAACAGAACTAAGAAATGCAGTCCTACCACATGTTCAGAAGGAGAACCAGCAATATTTGTTGAGCTACATTATTTACTACTATTACCTTCTAAATTCAAGTTCCCAGGAGAAAAAATGCAATTGGCTCCATCTGACTGAGTTGTCCTTCCCTACTTGAATTAGCCAGCTTATTGGTTGGTGGGGAGAGAAGAGACTCTACACTTCTATATGGCTAGGAACGTGGGATGGACAGATAAGGATGATGAAGGCAATTCACAGGCTCACAAGCCAAACAAATAAACCTTAAGATATAGAAAAAGGACTCATGGATGTAAGCATGGCAAGGGACAGGACTAATGGATTAACGAGCACAAAAGAAAGCGGTACAACTGCCAGGATGAAAGTGGCAAAATCCAAAGCAGATAATGCCCATTAACAAGACTCAGTCTCCTACCAGAATATTCCTTCAAGGAAATGTTTCAGCTGTGTAGCCATTGACATGTCTGCAAGACAAAAAACTTCCCAATCTGAGTTAAACCATGATGAGGACTGAGCTAATAAAAGCACACTCAGATTTTTCTGCTGCTCTACTACATAATTTATGTACTAGCCAGACACAAGTTTCATTAAATCAAGAGCTATCTTGTCCAACCTTTCAACTCTGAGTAACTTTGTACAAGATGAAAATAACCTAATCCATCATGATGGTAGAAATTTTTCTATTTCTTCCAGGCCCTTACTGCCAACAAAATGCCAGGAATCTTGCTTCTTTGGATGGTTTATTAAAATGCAGCAGACCCAAATTTCATTAGGGCTGTGTAATAGCATGTTCTGCCCACCAACTAATGCTTGCCAGATGTGCAAATTCAGCCACATCTGCAAGCACCAAGCCACCTGTTCAGAATGCAGGGAAAATGTTGCTAATCCTCTATTTGCACCCCAATTGATGCACCCTGGAGCAAAAAAAAAAATTTAAATTAAAATGGGGAAGGGGGTTTGCCAGAGCAAGATGGCAATATTCAAGGGTCAATGGTTTAGATGAAGTTATACTTTGATCGATTTTTGCAAGCACATTCCCTGGACTCCTGCACCCATACATTTTGAGCCTGAACACCAAAGTTCCCAATCCCACAACAATGACCTTGGGTAAGTCTCTTAACCATCCTGAGCTTCATATTACTAATTTGTAGAATGGGAACAACTACATGCATTTCCAGGGCCACTATGAGGATGAAATGAGAGGAAATGTGAGAAATTGCTTTGCACAGTGAGAGAGACCCAGTAATTGCTCAGTAAAAGACCAGTCCACATATGCATTTTTTTAACATGTAGGTAGGGCCAGAAAACCTGGATCTCTCTTCCATTTTCAAATCGTATCATCCTACACACACACACACACACACACACACACACATTTCTCTCTCTCTTCCTATCTATTATCTATCTCTATCTCTATCAGTCTATCTATCTATCTACCTATCTATCCATCTATCTCTCTATCCATCTATCTAACTCTTTCTTCTCTCTCCCTTCCTCCCTCTCTCCCAGCTTTGGCTGGGACTGTACTATAATGCAGGGGTTAGCAGGAGGGGCAGGAGGGCCAAGGAAGTTCATTCTTCTGAAGGTAAAAATTCAGAAACAGGCAAAGAGACAGAGTAATAGAAGCCTGATCTCTCCATGCCATTCTCATGCCCCCAGAGCGTAGGGAGTGGAAGCATGAATCACCAGCACTACTCACATATACCTAAGCAATATGTTGTTGGTCTGTTTTTGAACATTATATAAATGAAATCATCCTTATATATCCCTGTATGACTGGCTTTTTACAATCAGCATTGAATTTTAGAGATTTACTGATGTTGATGCATGAGGCTATAATTTACACATGTTCACTACCATGTAATATTCCACGGTGTGGCTATAGCCCAATTTGCTCTACCATTGAGGGGCATTGGTTTCACTATTCACGACAGCACAGCAAATGAACGTTCATGTGTTGGCGTTGCGGGATCAAAAATTCCCCGAGGCATGCAGCCAGGAGAACACTGCTCCATCAGAGGTTGCGCATATTTTTGACTTCAGTGTGTAGTCCCAAGTTAACATTTCTAAAGGGCTTGTTCTAGTTTACACTCTGATTTCCCAATTCTTTTTTTAAAAAAAAAACATTGAAAACAAACTTGGAGAATGTTATTCCTGCAAGGAGAGGTTGAGGGGGTTTTGGAACACTGGCCAGATCACCTCCCACATCTGCCACCTGGAAGTTCAGAGTCACAAACATTCCACCAGAGCAAAGAAAGGTTTTGTCATGTAGACAGCTTCCAACAAAGAGAGTCTTGAGACGAGTGGTTTTGTGGCTCCCTAGCTTTGGGGATAAAACTTCCCCAGGATTAACTTATACCGTTCAGCCCATGAACAGAACGCTCTGTAGCTGCTACTGTTTTTCACATGGGGATGGTGGAAGCTGGCCTAAGACTTCACTTCCTGGGACGCCTAGGTGGCTCAGTTGGGTAAGCATCTGCCTTCAGCTCAGGTCATGATCCCAGAGTGCTAGGATCGAGCCTCATGTCGGGCTCCCTGCTCAGCAGGGAGTCTGCTTCTCCCTTTCCCTCTGTCCCTCCACCCCGCTCATGCTCTCTCTCTCTCTCTCTCTCAAATAAATAAATAAAATCTTTTAAAAAATTAAAATTAAAAAATAAAGACTTTACTTCCAGACCACCTTTCCTCAACCGACCCCTCCAGCTAGACTGTGTGCGAGTTGTCTGGATCTGTAACACTTGGTAAGGTGTCTGCACATCACAGGTGCTCAATTAAACTTCATGTAATGGAATTAAGAGTTAATCACTTCGGCAGATACTGCTATGTGTTGCCAAAAACCTGTCTCCTCCACCTTCTGGGTCCGGCCCTGGACTATTATTTCCCAGCTTCCCTTGCCGTGTATTGTGGCCATGTGACTGAATTCTGCTAACTAAAGGTGACCAGGGGGGAATTTGCCACCGCCCCACCGCCAGTCCTGGCCTATCAAAGCCTCCCATAGGATCGTCCACTCTCTCTCTCTTTTCTTGGCTGCCAAGCTGGACGCTTCTTTTCCCCCTCATCACCTGTTTCACATCATGAAAGGAGGCAATGGCATCTTTTTTTTAAGATTTTTTTGTTTATTTATTTGAGAGACAGAGAGAGATCATGAGAGAGAGCACAAGCAGGGTGGAAGGGCAGCAGGAGAGGGAGAAGCAGACTCCCCACTGAGCAGGGTGCCCAAGGCGGGACTTGATCCCAGGACCCCGAGATCATGACCTGAGCTGAAGGCAGATACTTAACCGACTGAGCCACCCAGGCCCCTGCAATAACATCTTTTTTAAATCAAGCAAGGAAATAAACATGTTTTCTCTTTAAAACAAACAAAGCTGTGTAAGAGTCTCTTGGTGCATTTTTAGTGTGATTGTTTGAGAGAGCAGATGAACACATTCATGCTTCAGACCCTCGTGTGATTTACTGCTCAGCTGCCCAGGCTGGCTGCCAGGTTCCCCTTACTGTATAGCCACTGGTTAAAGACAGGAGGCATAAGGAAAGGTGATGTTGAAATTCAACAAGGAAGTAACAAGGTATATTAATTATCTATTGCAGCATAACGAATTAACCCAAACCCTAATGAATTAAAACAAAACCCTTCTTATCCCCCATTATTTCTGAAAGTCAGGAATCTGGCCAACCTAGCTGAGTCCTCTGGCTCAAGATGTGTCACCGGCTGCTAGTAAGGTACTAGCAGGGCTGCAATCATCAGAAGGCTCAAATGGGAAGGGATCCACTCCCAAGCTCGCTCTGGGATTGTGGGCAGGATCTGGCTCCTCACAGGATATTGGACTGAGGGCGTCAGCTCTTCACCAGCCGTGGGCTAGGGGCCGCCCTGGAGGATGGGGAGTGGGGAGGTGAGGGCTTCCTCACAACATGGCTGGTCACTTCATCAGCTTGAGTAAGGGAGAAAAGAGAAGGAGAAGGGGCAAAAGAGAAGTCACAGTCCTTTACAACCTAATCTTGGTAGTGAGATCTCATCTCTTTCTTTGCTAGTAGGCAGTCACTAGGTCCAGCCCACACTCCAAGGGAATGAACCTTCTTAGAAGCTGCCTTCCACACGGAGAGCCTAAAAATGATAATTCTGCCAATTCGATCCTACATTTCTCTGAGCTTAATCTCTAAATCTGACTTATCTCATCAAAAGTCTCAGTAGTCCTTCATGCTATCTCCAAACTTTCAGAAGCCAACATTACAGTGAGAAGACTATAATGCGCATTGTGCTCATTTTAGCTTCTTCCTTGACTGGGAAGGAAGCTACCCACTCCTGCAAAGGGAAAATATGGAGAAATAATGGCAAATGGCCTAGTCTCCTCCTTTGTGTCAACACTTAGATATAAAACTCAAAGTTCACATTAATTAGCCAGTTGATTTTTTAAGTCAAAATGCAGGACATCCAGGGGCCTTTGGGAGGCTCAGTCGGTTAAGCGTCTGACTCCTGATTTCAGCTCAGGTCATGATCTCAGGGACATGAGATCGAGCCCTGTGTTGGGCTCCATGTTCAGCAAGGAGTCTGCTTAAGATCCTCTCTCATATTATGCAGCCATCAAAAGGAATGAGATCTTGCCATTTGCAATGACGTGGATGGAACTGGAGGGTATTATGTTGAGTGAAATAAGTCAAACAGAGAAAGACATGTATCATATGATCTCACTGATATGAGGAATTCTTAATCGCAGGAAACAAACTGAGTGTTGTTGGAGTGGGGGGTGTGGTGGGAGGGATGGGGTGACTGGGTGATAGACACTGGGGAGGGTATGTGCTCTGGTAAGCGCTGTGAATTGTGCAAGATTGTTGAATCTCAGATCTGTACCTCTGAAACAAATAATGCAATATATGTTAAGAAAAAAAAAAAAAGAAGAAGAAGAAGAAGGTAGCAGGAGGGGAAGAATGAAGGGGGGAAATCGGAGGGGTAGACGAACCATGAGAGACGATGGACTCTGAAAAACAAACAGGGTTCTAGAGGGGAGGGGGTTGGGAGGATGGGTTAGCCTGGTGGTGGGTATTGAGGAGGGCACGTTCTGCATGGAGCACTGGGTGTTGTGCACAAACAATGAATCATGGAACGCTTCATCTAAAACTAATGATGTAATGTATGGGGATTAACATAAGAATAAAAAAAAAAAGATCCTCTCTCTCCCTCTCCCCCTCCCCCTGCTCATGCACACTATAAATAAATAATAAATAAATAAATAAATAAATAAATAAATAAATAAATAAATAAATAAAATCTTTTTTTAAAAATGCAGGAAGTCCAAACATGAGGTCACAAAAGCAGGTTTTGCCTATTTTCAAGACTAATACATAGTTAAATTTCCATCTGCATTTTAAATTTGTATTTCTCAGCCAAGTGGGATAAACTATGTAATTTGTGTCTGTTGACAAATCATGTTTCTTACCTAATTAATTTAAAGTAAACAGCCTGCATCACTTATGAGACGTGAAAACAATGCTTAAAAATTCCTAAATGCAGTTTTTAGAACATACAACGTGCAAAAATGACAGAACAGGTTTTTCTTTTAAATCCTACAGGATGAGGAAAGGTAAGAGATTATATATTCCCAGAAGGAGGTTCCAGGGGCAAATTCTGGAGAAGCACCTCTCTGCATTACATACCCTCCCCAGCTCTCCAACTCCTGTGACCATGGACAAATCAGACACATTGGAAAAGACCCACCATAATCTTCCCATGGCCCCGTGGGCAGCACAGATATGGAAATATCAGTCCCCAGCAAGCCCACATGTTTTAATGAGCCATGGCCAGCTGGAGTGACAGAGTCCTTCAGCCATATCCCATGCTGTCACAGCTGGCCCAGGGGGGCAGAAGCTGCCTCCTCCCAGGGATACCACCCTGCATTCTGTCACAACTGCATGAGCTCTAATGTAGAGTGCATTTTCCCAGCTGCTCCCAGGAGAAACTAGGGCTACATTGGAGAGCCAGGAACATGGCATTCTAGCCAAAGTTCAAGTGTGCTGGAGGAACACCAGCTGAGGCAGAAAATGGGGGTGGGGGGAGAGGGCGGGGATGGTGGTGGTGGTAAGAGGCAAGAGCCAAAAAGCAAGCATAATCAGTCCAACAACCTTACGGTGACATTTTAAAGTGTGGGGTCATTCTGAGTCCCAGCACTGGGAACATCTTTCGATATCAAAATGGCTTTTGCAAAAATGGCTGCTTGGCAAATTTGTCTTTCCTTTGGCTCATTACAAGAAAATGATCATTTATGAATTTATGAAAGGAAACATGACCCTCCCAGAGCCGACCAGCATCTACCTAGAGGCTGTCCCAGTCTCTCCCTGTAAGCCAGTTTTGCTCTTTCTTTATGTAAGCAAATATTTATTTATCAAGGGGCCACAAGGTGCCTGAGAAACCGTCCCTGCCTTCAAAGAGCTTTCAGCCTGGTGTAGGGACAACGAGAATGCAGATGACAGAGATACAACGTGGACTGTGGCCCACTTCTCCCGAATGCTGATCAATATGACACTGGGGATCCTGGCTCAGTTGCGCAGGTGGGCTTCTGGGTTACAATTAGCTCTCATGGAACTGACAGTTAGCTGAGACCCCAAGAACGAACAGAAGTGAGTGAGAGGAAGTGAGAGGGAGTTCAAGATACAAAATCTGTGCATACAAAGACACAAGGGAATGTGGCATGGTCCATGCCTGCCTCTGATCAAAGCACGGAGCCTGTGCTAATTATTTTGTCCTCAACAACTCTGGGCAGGTGCTGCTATTATCTACACTTTACAAAAGAGGAAACTGAGGCAGGGGGAGGTGAACTGACTCTCCTGAGATCCCACAGCTAGGGAGTGGCTGAACAGAGTTCAAAGTGATTGCAGCATGTTGGGGGTGGGGGCACACCTGGAGGCAGTGGGAAAGAGAGGGTAGGCACTGGTTGTCCAGAGATATAAAAGCAGGCAGGGGCCAAATCATGAAGGTTCCTACACATCATATAAGGAATTTGCAAGCACCTAAGCAACCCCTGAAGGGGTTCGAATTGGTGATGGTAGGAGCTGGTGTGAGCTCTAGAAAGCTCATCTCATATGCCTTATGGCAAATGTAGTAGAGGCAAGTGAGCCTGGGGAGAAAGGGGGCCTACAGTCTGGTGAGAGATGATGGAGGCCTGACCTAGGGCAGTGGCATTGAAGAGGATGGGAACTAGGCTGATGCCCAGAGCCTTTGGTAAGTACAGTCAACCAGACAATAGCTGCTGGAATGGTCGAGAAAGCAGAGAGAAAAGCATGAAGGTCAACTGCCAGGCTCTCCTTGGCTTGGGCTCCACACAGATGGTGGGGCCACCAGAATTCTCTGAGATCCTAAAATAACAACAATGAGGGCTGGCTCTATTCCTTGACTATTTAATGGCACTAGGCTGGACACTTGGAAGAATGCATCTGCCCCAGGGCTAGTCCTGCCAATGTGACCAGAATGTTCCCAGACACAGGCTTCTTCTCCTTTGCACAGTGTTTAGGAGAACAGGGCCGGCACTGGTGTCCCTAAGTCCTCCTGGTCTGTGCTTCTGGGTAATTCCTTTTTTCACGGGGCCTGGCTTTGTTCATCCCAGGAGGGATGTGTGACCCCAAGCGTCCTGGTAAAGAATGAGCAGATACACACAGTTGCCTCTGGACTTTTCTATCTTCCCCCAACATGTATGAATTCTCTTTTGATCCCAAAGCAGGTTTGGCCCCAGGCATATTTTACCAACACATGTGGGTTTTCAGTGAAATTTAATCTGTCTATTTCTGATTCTTCTACACTTAACTCATCCACATGGTGTGAGGAAACAGCTCCTTGACATCCAGAAAAACTTCCCAGACATTTTATGACATTTTAAAGCCTTCTTTTCTTTTGTCTTAGACATAAGAAGCAACAATGTGCCAAGTGTAAACAAACTTCCTCCAAGATGTTTGAATCTGATTTTAAATATCTTCTCATATGGAAGTCAGAGAAAAGAAAACATGGGATGGGGAAGGGGCAGAAAGTATAGTGAAAGAAAGAACATGGTTTAAGCATTTGAATAAAACAAAAGGACAAAAGGAAGGAGGAGGGGGAAGAGGTGGGGGAGGGGAAGGAGGTGAGGGTAAAGAGAGGGAGAGGGGAGAGGACAGGGGAGGGGGGAGGAGGAGAAGGAGGAGGGAGGGGAAGGAGAAGAGGGGCATGAAGGGGGAGGAGAAAGGAGGGAAGAGGACAGGGGAAGGGGAGAGGACAGGAGGAGGGGGAAAAAGGGGAGAGGGGAGCACGGAAAGGGGAGAGAAGAATACAGTGACCAGAGATAAAATAAGAAGTACCAGAGTCATCACCAGCTCACCACATTTCTTCCCCATTGGCCTTGCCTTATGTTCCTCCACAGAAGGCATTTGAAGATGCTAAGAGAATAGATATGCTGAATGATCGCCATGTGCATATTTCCAACTATCCTAACATCCATAAGTTACCTAAACGTCCTGAATAAATCAGTGCTTTTTTTTTATGTTCTGGCCCTATAGGTTGCTGTAAGAAAGAGGTCAGTTGATACATAAACTATTTAAGATCCAATTCTTCTTTATTTTGGAGCCCTTCTCCTACTTCTTGGGAAAGAAACTCTGAAAGTCACCCAGAAACCATCATTTTCTCGGGTGGCTGACACATCTGGGGGTTATGAAAGATGTCTGCATTCTTGCTTTCCCTTTCAGCCAACACTTCAGAGAGCTTGCTTTTTCTGCACCGTGCCTCTCTCTCTCTTCTAGAAGAACAGGCTAACCCAGCCTCTGTCCTCTTCTGCTGAGCCATCACCTAGGACCCACCTCTGAAGCACTTAGTTTATTAACAGTTCTGAGAAGCAAGAGGTCAAAGCAGGTGAAAGCCCATCCAAAGAGGCATTTACAGACGGTGAGACTCAGGAAGAAATGTGCATTCCAAAGAAGGCAGTCCTGTGGTGTGTGTTGTAGCCGGACCCAAGGAAAATATGCCCTCTCCTCCCAGCTCCAACCCCTCCCTGATGGGTTGATCCCAGTCGTTCAGGGTCTGCTGATGGAACCCCAGGGAGGGAAGGGGCTGATGAAGAATTCATCTGGGCTGATTTGCAGAGAATGACCATGGATGGCTTTGAGTTTAAATCCGTTTCTCTCTAGACAAAATGTAATCTGAAAGAGTACAGGGTGAACCAGCTGAAGCCACTGTCAACAAAGGCTCTGTCCACACCCCCAGAAAAGGCAGAAAGGCAGCGGTGAAGAAGGCAGTCCAAACAGGATGCCATCTGCCACCTCAATGACTCCATCTTGTTTTTTGTCTTACCTCGTTGGCTCTTATTCACACTGAGACACTAAGGAGGGAGCTTCCTTAGACACTTTGACTTCCTAATATCATCAACATTCGTGAAATATTTCTCCCTTGCTTCCCTCCTCCCTCCCTCCCTTGCCCTACTAGAAAAGAAGCAGGGATGTGGCAGACAGCTTTTTCAAACTCAGGAACCATGGTTGCCATTTTTGTGTTTGTTTGGGGTATTTATTTTATTAATTGGTGCCCAGCCACTTCCACAAAGAATTTGAGGCAGCTGCAAGAAAACCATAAAGCAGAAATTATAAATAAAAAATACCAGAACCAAGCAAACACAGATGGATTGGGAGGCGCAGGCTCCCAGTTCAAGATGGCAGCCTGAGATCCACCCTTATCTCTGTCCCTCCCAGACACCTCTGAAATAGAAATGTACAAGGACAGACGTGAACTTGCCTCCAGAGTAGCTATGCCACATGGGGACTCTAACGAGCTAGAATTGAACTCATGTCAGCTTAGTCCTAAAGCCTTTAAGGCTTCCACCCAGCGAGGGGCCCAGCATGCAGGAAGGAAAAACTAATTGGCTCAAATAAAGATAAAGCCTCTGAACATACCTACAAGGAATGGTGCCTTCTGACACTGAGCCAATCCACATGCAACAGGGTTGACATTTGCCTCTTCCTTCCTGGCCAGTGGAAGAGGAGCATCATCTCTATGCAAATTGAGACAGGCCTCATTAAACCAGACCATGTGCTCAACTGACCATGAGGCATAAATTCCACAAAGACACCCAAAGTCAAGTCAACACCAAGCATTTTTCCTGAGAGGTCCAGCAACCAAGTCTTCCCTGGAGATGTTGAAAGGGAGCAGCTTGGGAACAACTAGGAGAACAATATCAAGCAACTCACCCCTGCCAAAAAGGAAGGATGGAAATTGAAGGCTAATTCCAGGCCATTCCATATATTAGATTCTGTCTTCAGGCTAATGAGAGAGACCCAGTTTCCTCACCAATAATTAGCCATAATAATATTGCCCACCCCACAGAGATACTACAGGGCTCAATCATATAATGTGCATAATTGCTTAAAACAATGTCCGCCATATTGGAAATACCCTCTAAGCAGCTTTTCTCATTATCATTCTCACTGTAAGATATGACAAATGTTATTTTAATTATAATAAATAATAACTAAAAGGTCATCAATACAGAAAAGTGGGGTTTTTTGTTTGTTTGTTTGCCTGTTTAAGCTGTGACCTCTGTGATCTTGCGAAGTCCCACTGATATGCTTTAATAGGCAAAGTAGGTATCTTTGCCTACTTGGTTTTCCCCAAACCAGGCTCCAGGCCCAACCTTGGCTGGAGCTGGTTTTTAATCCCTAAGTATTTTTAGATCCTGGCTGAGTGGTTTCTCTCCTTTTTCAAAAGGGCTGGATGACAGCTTGCCACTAAGAATAGCAGTTTTCCAGTGTAATCAACACGTCTCCAGGCCTCCTAACATGCTGGTACTCATGGGAGGTCAATTGGCCACGTTCACCTGCAGAACCTGAGCTGCCCACTCAAACACTGGCCAGGCCTACAGCCTTCCCCACACCCCACTCTGCATGGGCCTGTCAGGACACCAAGAGGAGGTATAGAAACATGTCCTCTCTGAGGGGAGAGAGGAAGGAGGTTTGGACTCAGAATCTTTGGCATTTCTTCTGAGATGCTTGCACTTGCAACTGACATATAGAGATTGTAGTACATAAAGAATTCAGGCTTAAAACTCATCTTCAAACTACAGAATCGGGAAGTGGATCTTCCTTAGGGAGCACTATGGTCTGAATGTTTGTGTGCCCCCGAAATTCAAATGGTGAAACCCTAACGCCCAATGTGATGGTATTAGGAGGTGGGGCCTTGGGAAAGTGATGAGGTCATGAGGGTGGAGCCCACATGAATGGGATTAGTGCCCTTATAAAAGAAACCCCACAGAGCTCCCTACCCTGTTCCACTGCATGAGGACACAGCAAGAAGTCAGCAGTCTACAAGCTGGAAGAGGGTCTTCACCAGAACCCACCATGCGAGAATCCTGCTCTTGGACTTCCAGACCCTAGAACTATGAGCGATACGTTTCTGTTGTTTACAAACCATCCAGTCTACGACATTTCGTTAAAGCAGCCAGAATGGACTAAGGTGGGAAGCGTAACTGGCGCTTTTGTTCAGAGAGGCCAGGCCAAATGTGATGAAGGAATCCTTTCCCACACCCAGTTCTCAGGGTCATGATTACCCCCATCTTACAGAGAGGACACTGGGGCTCACAGAGATTGTCCCCCGCTCAGGGTCACAGAGTTGGTCAATGAAAGGGCAGGATTTGAACCCAGGCATTCTGACCTGATCCACATGCATGCTGTTTCCAGCACACCAAGATGCCTGGGACCCATCCCAATCTCAAACCCACTTCTCAGCGGGCACAGTGTATCACCATTAGGTCATCCCAGCCCCACTGCCACATTCCATCCCACCCCTCTATTTGCTTGTCTATCATCTCATGGCCCGGGGCCCACACCCTTGTCACTGGCCCCAGTACATCCAGTGTCCGGCCATACAACCCTTAGCTGTTCCCATGTGGTCTGTGCCTCCCCAAAACTAAGAACATGCCCCTCACCAGTCAAGATGACAAGAAGAAAGCAATCCCACCTCAAAATGAAGCTCCATAGTTTGACATGTGGATCCAGAACTCAACTGTGCATGCCTTTTGATCCAGCAAGACCACTTCTGGAAATATAGAAAACAAACAAACAGAACTTATGAACAGAAGGTTCATGACAGACTCAAAGAGCAAAGGATTGAAAGCACCTAGGAACAAGGGGATCATGTAGCAAATTACTGCATCTTCACTAGTTACAATGTTATAGTAAGTAAAAACTATGTTAAAGAATATTTATGATGTAGAAAATACATACAATCTAAATTTACATGTAAAAGTGTCTATGAGGTAGAATCTCAGTTACTTATAAGTACGTGAATATGAATATGAATACGTTCATTCATTGATTCAGCACGTATGTATTGTCTCTAGGTGCCATGCAGTGCTCTCTGTTTTTATGTATAAACCTCATTACTTGAGCAAAGGAAGAGCAATATAATAAAATGAAACAAAAGAGAAAATGAAGGTGGGTCAGAATTTGAAAAGTGCTTTGAATTTCTCATAAATATACATCAGATTATATTGTTCACATCAGGTGCAATGCTTTTTGATATATCTAACTTGACTGATAGCATTAATCAATTCCATTTACTTTGATAGCAATATATCAAAGTACAAAAAAGCACACACACAAAGAATGCTCTTCCCCATCTTCTGCTGAATTCCTACAATTCCTTCCCAGTCCCCTTGAAATATTACCTTTGCTACAGTGTCTTCATATTCCCCTGATCCCCTACTACCATTGCATCCACCTTCTGAGGCTATATCAATTGCTTCCCCCTCTGTGTTTCTGTAGAACTTCCTATAAGCCAGTTTCATAGAGCTTATCAGATGATTTCCCAATTTTTTTTGACTCTCTGCTCTGCTGGAATAAATGCTAGTAATCTTTATATCCCCAGTTTCTTGCACATGGGACCCCATTCTCTCCTCCTATGTCTATGGCAGACATGACTAATTGATTGCAATGTTCTTTCCCACTGAGCCTAGGCAGATATTCAGAATGCTTTTCAACACAATGCAATCAACCATCAGGGTTGGCATGCACAACAAAGCCTAACTGCCAATCAGACTTAGCATGGTGCCTGGGGCTGGGTAGCTGCACCATAGTTTTGTTGATTGAATAAGTGAAATGAACAAATATCATTAGGTTTCTGGAAATAAGAAGAGTAAACTGATAAAGTAGTACAAATGCCCAACTATGAAAACTAGGACAGGTTTATGTAAACAACCAGTTGGCAAATTCAGACATGAAACCAAAAATCTTCATGAAACTCACCCAAACAAAAGCCTGGCCTCGGTGATGTAACTGGAGTTAGGTCAGAAGTGTTGCTAAAACCAATTAGGCTGATCAGCTGCGGTGAATCATGATAGAGTGATTGCCATTATGTCAATATGGCTGGTAAGAAACAGCTGTGCCATAATTTTTGTCATGCAAGATCCCACTCGGCTCCCACAGTTGACAAATAAGTATAGATAAAAACATTAACACAGGACTACAAGCTTCTCTAAATATTTTCAAATGAAACAATAGCATGTTCCTGGGGAGAGCCATAAGAACATAACAACTTAGGGGCGCCTTGGTGGCTCAGTTAAGCATCTTCCTTTGGCTCAGGTCATGATCCCAGGGTCCTGGGATCAGGTCCTGGGATCGAGTCCCACATTGGGTTCCCTGCTCAGCGGGGAGCCTGCTTCTCCCTCTCCCTCTTCTGCCCCTCCACCCACTTGTGCACTCTCTCTCTCTCTCTCAAATAAATAAATAAAAGCTTTTAAAACACACACACAACAACAACAACTTCATACTGACCAAAATGCTTATTTTTTTCTAAAGTAATAAAGCAAGGGGATGCTTATGGATATGGCTCTCACACCTGGTAAGAATACTAATAAAAATATAAATCTCAAAACTTTGTAGTTCTGAGAGAGGAGTTTAAAAAAACAGTACCAAAAGTCTTCTATTCTGATTTATTCCTGCCCGTGTTTCCATGAGTTGCTCAGCCAATAGGGAGCATCATATTGCAATGAGTTAGCCCCAAAGTCATCCCTCGGAGCATCCAGCTGGGGTTGTACTTAGAATCATCTGGGAAGCTTTAAGGAAAATACTCATGCCCAAATAATCAGCTCCTAACTTCAGTTTTGCATTAATCTAGAATTTTCTTGAGTCAGTAAAATTCCACTGAGTGATCACATGCTAGCAGTCAGCTAGATGCTCCGTATAGGAATTGGTCAAAGCACGATACGTCCACCCGCAAAAATCAAACCTTAGTAGAAACCGAAACTCATGCTTTCACACATGCTTTCAGATTCAGTCTTTCATTTGAGGCTCCAAACAACCTTATGAGTTTTGATTATTATTATACCCGTTTCATAGGTGAGGATGCCTGTTGTGCAGGTGAGGACACTGAGGCACAAAGTCACCTGCCCAGGACCACACAGCTAGCACGGTGAGACCACGACGCTTGCGCTCAGGGTCTTACAAACGCAAATTTTGAGTTCTTTCCACTTTATCACACAGCTTTTCTGAAATAAGTCCTATTCATTAGAAAGTCGTTGTACTTGGCTCTTACTTAACTACAAGGCGCTTCTCTGAACAGACCACAGGTCTGGCCAGCTTAGCAGTTAAGAGTATCCGAAAATTTAGCAGGCAGCTCTCCTCTCCACCTCTGAAAGCTCACAACCTGGCCAAGAGCCTGCGCAGTGACTGGGCCCTGGGGAAGCATGTAGAACATTGAGGTGGGCCTCCCCACTGTCTGTTTGCCTAGGGCTTGTGCAAAGGGTAGCCCATGAGAAATGCTTAGGCTGCTGGGGACCAAACAGCGTCATTATCTGATTCTTGGATTATTCCAATAAAAATAAAGCTGGAGAACAGAGTTCTGGACATCCCTAGCAAAGCTGTTTCAAAACAGAAAATTGAATGTGAAGGGGTGTCATAAGACATCCATCAGCAGGTCCTTCCTCAGCGCCCACGGGGAGCCCCAGGTCTGGATTAAGCCTTCTACAACCATCATTGAGGAATGTCCAGTTTTCCAAATTCAAAGGTATGAAAATCTCAGAGATCCCCAAGGCAAGCTGAGATAAGTAAAATGTAGCTTTTAGGCATTGCCTTAGGTACAGACAATGGGAATTCAGGTCCCAGAGGCTCCTATCATGCTTTAAGTTGTCAGTTCCAGGTTCTGAGTTCAAGTCACAAGCCCCAGGAGCTGGGAGGAGCCTTGGTAATGCTCAGCGTTAGGCTGGGGTGCAGCTGGCAGGGGCCATAGGTACCGGACTGCTCCTGCCTCCTCTGGCCTCAGGCTGGACTCACCCAAGCTAAGCCTGAGCCCTCACTGGGGCAGGTATCCCACATGACCTGTTCGTGTCCTGGTGGCAGAGTTTGCGATTTCCTTTCTCAGGTCACCAACAGATTAGGGACTTCCTGCATCTCTTTCAGTACTAGGGCTTACAAAAAGGTGATGGCTCTCCTTGTAGAAGGTATCTCTTCTAAAATATTGAGCTCAGAGAAGGTGACATGTAATGCGCATGTCCAAGTGAGAAGACTCACAGGTATGCACCTGTTTTCCTGGGTGTGAGTGTGCATGTGGGTGCTCTTACTGATCCCAGGAGCCTTAGAGTCATATAGAGGAATACCTACTACTTGCCAAGTCCTGTGCTGGGAAGATTCAATAAGATCATTTATGGGAAAGCCTTGGTAAGAGAAAATCCCTCTACAAGTATTTGGGCTTGTATTATTTTTGTTACATTCTGATGATCAAATAGAGAAATAAATTATGGAAAAGAGGAATGAAAGTGGGGGAAAGGAATTCAGATTATAGATTTGAAAAGATGGGTTAGGAACAAAATTGAGAGGCTTTATGGACAAGGGCTCCTTCCAGCAGCAGAGAGAGTTTACTTACACTTTACCAGGCTCCCTGTGGCCATCCATACCAACATCATGCATATGGGATAGCTCTGATGCCCCTAACTCAAACACCGAAACCAAGGTAGTTCCAGGCCAAGGTCCTAGAACCAAGGGCGCAATGGAAGAGAGGGTTGATATGGCTTGTGGTAGAATACATCCCAAAAAAGCAAAAAAACAAAACCATTGGATTCAGATGTTCTTCTCAACATGAGTCAACAGGAAACGAGAAAGTGATTGCATTAGTTTGCTGTTGCTGCTGCAACAAATGAACACAAATTTATTCTTTTACTATTCTAGAGGTCCAGGCTGAAAATCAAGGTGTCGGCCAGGCTTATAGGAAGAGTTTGCTCCCTTGCATTTCCCAGCGCGGGGAGGCACCTGCCTTCCTTGGATGTGATCACTGTCTCCAGTTTCAAAGCCAGCAGCAGAGCATCTTCCAGCTTCTCTCTGCTTCCATTGGCGTACCATCTTTTTCTCTCTCATAAGGACCCTTGTGATTGCACGGAGCCTGCCTTGGAGGATCCAGGATAATTGCCTCCATTTCAAAATCCTTCACGTGATCACATCCGCAAAGTCCCTTTTACCATGCAAGGTAATGTATTCACAGATTTCAGGTATTAGGACATCTCTGGGGGCCATTATTCAGCCCACCGCAGGGACTGTCATCTTAAGCTATGCCAATAAAGGTATTAAGCCCAGGAAAGCAATGATCCTGCTCCTCTCTGTTCTAGAGTACGTATTCACTACCAGGCACCACATTTTAAAAGAAACACAGACCTCCTTGCAAACATAGTATTATTTTACTATAATATTAAATGTTGGTGAGAGTGGGGAAACAAATCTTCCTACACATCATTGGAAATAGAGTAAAGCTATAAAGTTATAAAGTTATAAAGCTATAAAGTTATAAAGCTTTTGGGAGGGCAAGTTGTACTAGAGCAGAAGTTTTTCCAATGTTCATTTCTATCAATCCAGAAATTGTATTTCTCTAACTTTATCCTAAGGTAGTAACCGTGAATACGTGCAAAGATTGACCTGCAAGAGTATTCGCTTCTAAATTAATAGGGGAAAAATTAGAGGAAAAAATATTCTTTCTAATTCTCAACATGGAAATAAAAAATAAACTCCCAAGGTGAAAAAGATAAATAAAAGACAGAGCAGATTATAAACAAGCCTGCAAACAATGTTGCATATTTGTAAAATCCAGCTATATCGATCAAAGTCCCCACTGGCAATAGATGGCACACTGAAAACACCTGGTAGATGGTTCATGAACAAAGGGGTGGGACCACAAAGGACAGCGCAGCAGCCCAGAGCTGGTAACAAAGGGTCAAGGGCAAAAGCAACTGTGGGCAAAAGGAAGAGAGAGGAGTGTTAGGTAGGCTGCCCCAGAAGGAGCAGTGACTTGGCAAGGGATTCAGCAGCTGCAGGTGACTTCACCAGGGAGAATCAGGGACAGAAGCACCTTGACCTCTCTTCTCTGCCAGATCTGTGCCCTGAGCATCCTGCTGTTTAAACCCTGGAAGTGGGAGTTTGCAGAAGCCCTACTGCAGGTGCAATCCCCTGCAGGCCAGCCTCCCGGGCAAAGAGAAGGGAAGAAAAGGGTGGCAAAGGTCCAGCAGAGCCATGCATGTGCCTGTCTACGTGCATAAAAGGAATGGAGGACTGGTCACCCCAAATGTCAACAAAGGTCATCTCTTGGCAGCTTAATCCCTGGTGAATTTTCATTTTCTTCTTCTTACTTTTCGGGATATTCTACGATGAGCATGTACGACATTAGACATCATAAATAAAAGCAATCCAAGTTGAATCCAACACATGTATAAGCCAGGTAGAGTGTGCTCACATAAGGCTGGAGATGTGTTTGGTGTGGGAGAGAGATGGCTTCACTGTTTGCAGCAATTTGGAAGCCTCTTCTAGGGAGGAGGGATTTGAGTTGGTGTGCATCCAGCTCGGACCAAAAAGTAAAATGACAGGCAGGCAAATTCAAATTAGCCTGATTAGAGCTGCCTGAGAATGAGCATGTTTCCTCAAGAAGTACTAAGCTGTCTGACCCTGAGAGTATTTAAGCAGAAGCCAGAAAACATCTCAGTGGATATTCCATAGAGGTAGGTGAAGGACGCTTTGGACCAGATAAACTTTCAAGTATCTTCTAGGGAAAAAAGGAGTTAATTCTTATGAATCCATGATTGTTATCATAACTTAATTTCTTTAATATTGCTTGGTCTGCTTTTAGAGGGGGAGTAAAAGGGAGAGGTGTATGGAAATGAATTCTCGTCCTCTCAGATTTTTAATTTCAAGAGAAGGTCTCTGATGAGGAGTGTATCAGTAAAGACTCTTCAAATTTCAAATAATAGAAAACTCAACTCAAGTTGACATAACCAAACAGCATCGACTTCAGGTGTGGCTGGATCCAGGCACTCAAATGACTCATCAGGATACAACCACTCTCCATCTCTTGGCTGGTTCCTTTATCGGGCTTTGTCTTGTGGCCAGATGGGTGTCAACAGGGTCACATCTTCACAGCTCCAAGTGCAGTGAAAAAGACGGTACTCATTTATAAGTTGCTCAACCATAAGTCCTGAGATAAGCCTTATTTGGGTCTGACTGGTTTATGGGTCAACTACCCATTCCTGAAATATTTTCTGTGGCCAAGAGGATGCCACATTCTGGCTACTTCTGGCTCCTTTGGGAGGAAGGCTATATGGAGCTGGGGAGTAGAAACTGCCTCATTCTAAGTCCTGAGATTTTTTTTTCCTCTATGTGGGAATTTGACTTGACCTTGTTTCAGCTGACAGATATTTTTTTTTTCCTCAAATGAAACTGAAGGCAGAGCTACTCTATCTAGAATAATGCAGAGGAGTGGGTTCCTAAGAAAGAGCTCCCGAATTGTTGATGCCACCATGGAAAAATAAAAGAAGGAGAAGCTTCAGGAACTCCCACTGTGGGAGTACTCAGCAGAACCCCCAATTTATAGACCAGCCTTCTTGAAGTGTGATCTGCTTTATATTAATTGCTGCCCCTTCCCCACCAAGAAGAGATTATGATTCCCTGGCCAATTAAGTTTGCAAAGTTTTTGGTTTGATAAAGTCAAAGAATACTTTTGACTATGGAACATTTCAGAGCCTCCGGTGTTCACATTTTTGTGACTCTCCAGAGGAGGAAACACAACATAAAAAATTTTCTGAACCAGTTTGAACCTTCTGGAGCACCTCTTGGGACTAGTATCCTGAGGAACAAACTTGGGGAGGACATGCCGCTCTGGAGGAAGCAGCTCATTCTCTCACCCAGTCCCACCTTGCCCTGCCCATCATGTTAACTGAGATAAGAAAGCAATAAAAGGTTACTGGGGAAGGCTGGTTTCGTCCCTCCATCACCTCTCTGGAATGTTTAGAAACGAATATAATAACACAGAGATAAAAACCCATCAAATCCCTGGCTTCTCAAAAGAAACCCTTTCTCCATCCAACCTGTTAGTCGCTGGAATCAAATTGCAAAAATCCTGCACTAAACCCAGCTCCGGTGGGAGAACAGACCACTGGTGGGCTACACCGAGAGGAAGTTTGGCCGCTGCGGGAACTCGCATTCACCTCTGGCAAACCTCTGTCTGCAGCTGCAGGAGATCAAGTCAGACTCACATCTGTTCCCCAGACACCCGACACCCCACCCCAACTTCCCAGTCCAACAAAGCCTGGCCAGGTTTTCACAGTTAATTCCTCCAGGGCCCCTGGCTCTTCTCTTCCCTTCTTGCTCCTATGAATTCTCAGAGATCAAAGCAGCAAGTTAGCCAAAGCTTTGTTTGCTCAGAATTCAGCAGAACACCTTAAATTCCCAGCTTGAAAAGAGGCTGAAAGAAGGTCAGACATACCCTACTGTTGAAAAACGTTAAAACGACAAGACATGACCAAACTATTAGCAGACGAAATCTCCGTGATTTCTCTGGGCTTCGGGGACCCATGAGGTGAGGGACTTCCCCCAGTAAATTTAATATAAGGAGTCTAAAATGTTCATTTCTGACTGCCCTTCTGATTCATTCAATCCCCTGTCCTGGATCGTTCCTCCTCCCTCTGACCTTAGCTCACAAAATTATATGGCTTTTTAGAACTGAAAAGTCATCTAGTCTGGGGAGATTTTCAGACTTTTTGGCAGCAGAAGACATTGTTTTAAACCAAATCTTAAATATGACCCCAATATAAAGCAGATTGAGTTGGTGGCTCCAGGGGAGAGTGAGTTGGGGCAAAGCCTGGCCTTCCCCCTAATTGGCCACACCCTCTACCATTGTGACATTGGGCTCCCATGGTTTGAAAAGTCCCTGATGTGATCCAGGGCCTTCTATTTACAAACCAGAGGTGGAAAGGGAGTTCCCAGCCTCATTAGTGGCACATATTAGCAGAGCTGACTGGAATCCAGGTCTCAATGCTGGGGCTATCTTCATTCCCAGTGACACGACGGTCCGTGGTCACCTGAGTCTCGGGTGCTCCGAATCTTAAGTCCTCATTGACAGTTTGTACCTTTGCTCTTTGCATCAGAACAGTCTCCAAAAGAGTCAGTCCTACCTTCAAAATGCCCTTTTTCTGTTCTCAACACCACTCCCTCCCCTACTGGGAAACACCCAGGGCACCTCCCAACATCTGCCCCACTTGCTTCCATCTCCCGGCTCTTCAGTTGCTAGATCCTGTTCCCCAAACTCATTTAATCACTAGAATCACCTGGGAGCTTGTTAAAAATATAGATTCCTGGGGCCAGCACTAGACCTAGTGAATCAGAATTTCTGAGGGTGGGTCCAAGAATCTGCAGCTTAAATGAGCACCCCAGATGATTTTGGTGACTGACCAGCTTTGGAAAGCATTGTATTGGATGAAGTTGTGTTCCTTCTTCATATCTACCACCAAAGTTAAGGAATTCTTACATTAAATCACAGCCCTCATTGCTGATAGGGTCATAATTTTATATGACTTTCTCTGGACACCCTTTTGGAATAATAAGGGTAAAGTCTCTGCAAAAGGTTTCAGTCATGTATTCTAAGAAAATAGCCATAGACTTGTGCAAATATTTATCTATGAAGATGCACATCATTGCACTAATGAAACAGAAATGTTCAACAATGAGGGGATTGAGTCAATAAATGTTGGTACTTACATGTAATATTGTACATTTACCAAGAAATAATTTTTCGATGCTTTGTATGTAAATATGCTCACAATATATGTAACATAAACACAACATGTTACAAGAACAAATGCAATGTAGGATTCTATTTTCTTATATGCATAAAAATACTAGAAGGATAAACAAGAAAATGTTAATATTATCTTTAGAATGGTGGTGGGATTTATAGCAATGTTTACTTTCACTTGTGTTTCTTTTAATCTTACAAAATTTCTACAGAGAACATGACTTTCGGAATCTACTAAAAAAAAGCAAAAGTCGTCTCAAAACTCGGGTGCCTGGGTGGCTCAGTTGGTTGGGCGACTGCCTTCGGCTCGGGTCATGATCCTGGAGTCCCTGGATCGAGTCCCGCATCGGGCTCCCTGCTCGGCGGGGAGTCTGCTTCTCCCTCTGACCCTCCTCCCTCTCATGCTCTCTGTCTCTTATTCTCTCTGTCTCAAATAAATAAATAAAATCTTAAAAAAAAAAAAAGTCGTCTCAAAACTATCTTTGGGAGGAGGGGGAAGCAAGAGATGGGATCAAAATGGTGATCTAAGGTATTAACTACTTACACTCTTGCCCTATCTCTTCAAATCATAAAGAACAGCTTTTGTTGTTGTTGTTGTTGTTGTTAGTTTTAGAATAAATTCCTAAAAGCTCTGAAAAACAGAAAGGCACCTTCCATAGACTAAATACAGTAAGAAATTTTTGGAATATAGAAAGCAAATGAGATCCCTAAATACTTAAGGCAGAGCAATCATGTGAAGGATGAAGATTAAAGTAAAATCTCCCAGTACATAGGGAAAAAGGCAGATTTTTAAATACAAGAGAAAAGACATTTGAAGAAATTATCTGAAAAGTCCAACTTCTGTTCACAGAGAGGAGAAAAGAAAGAAATCGGCAAAGAGAGAAATCAGGAAACAGGGGGGGCAAATGTTCCATGGAAGAAAAGCCCGAGTATTCAGATTAAAATAGCCCCCTGAGAACAACAGAGTAAGTTAAAAAAAAAAAAAATTGATCTCTGGGGAGTCTGGGTGGCTCAGTCAGTTAAGCATCTGACTCTTGATTTCAGTTCAGGTCATCTCTCTCTCCCTCTCCCTCTGCCCCTCCCCACCCCCTGCTTGTGTATGCACACATGGACATGCTCCTTCTCTCTCTCTTAAAAAAAACATATATTGGTCTCTTTCAGAGGGAGGCACTGGGCTAACTGGTTTATGTGCAGTATGTATTTTAATTCTCACAGAAAACCTGAGTTTGAAATCATCATTCCCCTCATGCTACGGATGAGACAACTATAACAGAGATACTAAAAACACTAGCCCAAGTCCTTAGGACCAGTAATAAGTGGAGCTATATGCTTGATGAAATTTTAGTATACCTAAGATACCTTTCTTAAAAATGTCTAGAAAGAAAAATGCCTCACCTTTAAAGAAACAAGAAACGGGAAACCTGGGTGGCTCAGTCAGTTAAGTATTGGACTCTTGATTTCAGTTCAGGTCATTATCTCAGGGTCCTGGGATGGACCACTCCTACCCTGTAGGACTCTGCACTCAGCAGGGAGCCTGCTTGAGGATTCTCTCTCTCCTTCTGCCCCTCCTCCTGTCCCATGCTCACTCTGTCTCTCTCTCTCTCTCTAAAATAAATAAATCTTTAAAAAAAGAAAAGAAAAGAACCAAGAAACAAACCGACCTGAAACTCTTCTTCAACAACACTGGACTTTGAAAGAAAAGAGTACCCAAGTCCCAAAAAAAAGTATTTTGAACCTAGAATTCTATATTTGGCAAAACTATGGCTATACCATAAAATGAAGATTTTTTTAGTCATTAACTCAGAATGTTTATATCCAGGCTCTCACTGAAGAGTTATTCAAGAATACTGAAAATGATGAAAAAATAATTAAGAAACAGAAAGATGTGGGGCTTAAGGAATAATGGTTAACAAATAAATGGCTATAACTTACAATAACTTAGTCTAAATAAATACTGAAGCATAATGCAAGAAGAAGAGAAATAATAAGCTCCCTTGATCATTATTTTACGGGAGAAGATAAAAGCAGATGAGGAGAATGATAAAGTTCAAACAATTAAGAAAATCAGAAAATATTTATTAAGAAATGATAATGAAGACACAGCATATCAAAACTCATGAGACAAGGCGGAGCAAGATGGCGGAGGAGTAGGAGACCTGGATTTCGTCTCCTCTCAGGAATTCAGCTGGATAGGGATCAAACCATTCTGAACACCTACAAACTCAACAGGAGATCGAAGAAAAGAAGAGCAACAACTCTCTCATCAGAAAAGCGACCACTTTCTGGAAGGTAGGACGTGCGGAGAAGTGAATCCGAGGCGATATTCGGGAGGATAGACGGCGGGGGAGGGGCCTCCGTCGGCCGCTTCTGGCAAGTGATAGAGCCGCGGAGCACAAAATCGGAACTTTTAAAAGTCTGCTCTGCTGAGGGACGTCACTCTGGTGGCTAAACGGGGGGTGGAACCCTCCGGGACAGTGTGGTCTCAGGACCCTCGGGGTCACAGAAAGACCGGGGGTGCCTGAGGGCGGCAGAGCTCCCAGGTATCGGAGCGGGGAAGCGGCTGCAGAGGCGGAGCCCAGGCACGGGCTCTCAGCTCGGGGTGGCCATAAACCGAGATCTGCGGCACAGTCGGGCCACTGCTCCTCCAGCAGGGACCCAACAAGCGGCAGATCCGGGGAGACTCCCCTTCCTCCCCCGGGAGGAGCCCCGCGGGAGCGCACCACAGGGATCTGCTGGGCTTGGAGACTCCCCCCGGGGTCGGGTGCCAGAGATAGAAACGCGCGGTCACAGGCCGGGCAAGCACGGAGTGCGGCCGGAGACCGGGAAGACGGGAGTGACTGATGGCTTTTCTCTGGGGGCTCACTGAGGAGCGGGGCCCCGAGTTCTCGGCTCCTCCGGGGCAGAGATTGGGAGGCCGCCATTTTCACTCTCCGCCTCCAAAGCTATACGGAAAGCTCGCAGGGAACAAAAGCTCTGGAGAGCAAACCCGAGTAGATTACTTAGCCCGGAGGGGGGCAAGGGCGGGGCAATTCCGCCTCCGGCAAAGACATTTGGAAACCACGGCAACAGGCCCCTCCCCCAGAAGATCAGCGAGAACAGCCAGCCAAGACCAAGTTTACCGATCAATGAGAAGGGCAGAACTCCAGCGCTAGGGGAATAATGCACATAGAATCCATGGCTTTTTTACCATGATTCTTTAGTCTTTCAAAGTTAATTTTTTTAACTATCTTTTTTTTTTTTTTTCGAATTTTTCTTTTTCCCTTTTTCAACCAACATCTTATCAATCCCTTTTTTAAAAAACATTTTTAGGGACGCCTGGGTGGCTCAGTTGGTTAAGCGACTGCCTTCGGCTCGGCATGATCCTGGAGTCCCTGGATCGAGTCCCGCATCAGACTCCCTGCTCGGCAGGGAGTCTGCTTGTCCCTCTGACCCTCCCCCCTCTCATGTGCTCTCTCTCATTCTCTCTCAAATAAATAAATAAAATCATTTAAAAAAATTTTTATTTTTCATTTTTAGAGTCATATTCTATCACTTCATAGTAGTTACCTGTATTTTTGGCATATATATATAAGTTGTTCTCTCTTTAAAAATTGAGACAGTTTCTTCTAACAGATTAAAATATACCCTAAATCTCTAGTATATGGTTTTTTTCTACTCCCCTGCCTGATCACATTCTCTCTCTTTTTTTTTCTTTTTTCTTTTTTTAAATCCTTTCTTTTTTCAAACTTCTTATCAATTCCTTTTATAAAATTTTTTATACTTTACATCTTTACAGTCATATTCCATCTCTTCATCATATCAACCCTTATTTTTGTATATATATAAGTTTTTCTTTCTTTAAAATTTTGTAAGGCACTTTCTTCTAACAGACCAAAATACACCCAAAATCTAGTGTGTGGCACTGATCTATATACCAGCCTGATCATATTTGATCACATTCTGGTTTTTTGTTGTTGTTGTTTTGTTTTGTTCTGTTTTTGTTTGTTTTTATCTTTATCTTTTTCTTTTTCTTTTTTTTTCTTTTTCTTTTTTTTTCTTTTTCTTTTTTCTCTCTTTCCATTTCTTTTTCCACTGCTTCAGGTCTTTTCTGATTTGTTTAGAGTATATTTTCTGGGGACGTTGTTACTCTGCTAGCATTTTGCTCTCTCATTAATCTAGTCTCCTCTGCACAAAATGACAAGATGGAAAAAATCACCTAAACAAAAAGAACAAGAGGTAGTACCGACTGCCAGGGACCTACTCAATACGGCCATTAGTACGATGTCAGATCAAGAGTTCAGAATCATCACTTTAGAGATACTAGCTGGGCTTGAGAAAAGCATGGATCTTATTAGAGAAACCCTTTCTGGAGAAGTAAAAGAACTAAAATCTAACCAAGTTGAAATCAAAAAGGCTATTAATGAGGTGCAATCAAATATGGGGGCAGGGGCGCCTGGGTGGCTCAGATGGTTAAGCGTCTGCCTTCGGCTCAGGTCATAATCCCAGGGTCCTGGGATCGAGCCCCACATCGGGCTCCTGGCTCAGCGAGGAGCCTGCTTCTAACTCTCCCTCTGGCTCTCTCCCTGCTCATGCTTTCTCTCTATATATACATATATATCTGTGTGTCTCAAATGAATAAATAAAATCTTAAATATATATATATATATGGGGGCACTAACTGCTAGGATAAATGAAGCAGAAGAGAGAATCAGTGATATAGAAGACCAAATGATGGAAAATAAAGAAGCTGAGAAAAAGAGAGATAAACAACTACTGGATCACAAGGGCAGAATTCAAGAGATAAGTGATACCATAAGACGAAACATTAGAATAATTGGGATCCCAGAAGAAGAAGAAAGAGAGAGAGGGGCAGAGGGTATAATGGAGCAAATTACAGCAGAGAACTTCCCTAATTTGGGGAAGGAAACAGGCATCAAAATCCAGGAGGCACAGAGAACCCCTCTCAAAATCAATAAAAATAGGTCAACACCCTGACATCTAATAGTAAAAATTACAAGTCTCATAGACAAAGAGAAAATCCTGAAAGCAGCTCGGGAGAAGAGATCTGTAACCTACAATGGTAGAAACATTAGATTGGCAACAGACCTATCCACAGAGACCTGGCAGGCCAGAAAGGACTGGCAGGATATATTCAGAGCACTAAATGAGAAAAATATGCAGCCAAGAATACTATATCCAGCTAGGATGTCATTGAAAATTGAAGGAGAGATAAAAAGCTTCCAGGACAAACAAAAACTAAAGGAATTTGCAAACACAAAACCAGCCCTACAAGAAATCTTGAAAGGGGTCCTCTAAGCAAAGAGAGAGCCTAAAAGCAACATAGACCAGAAAGGAACACAGACAATATACGGTAACAGTCACCTTACAGGCAATACAATGGCACTAAATTCCTATCTTTCAATAGTTAGCCTGAATGTAAATGGGCTAAATGCCCCAATCAAAAGACACAGGCTATCAGATTGGATTAAAAAACAAGACCCATCGATATGCTGTCTGCAAGAGACTCATTTTAGAACCAAAGACACCCCCAGATTGAAAGTGAGGGGGTGGAAAACCATTTACCATGCTAATGGACACCAAAAGAAAGCTGGGGTGGCAATCCTTATATCAGACAAATTAGATTTTAAACCGAAGACTGTAATAAGAGATGAGGAAGGACACTATATCCTACTTAAAGGGCCTAACTACAAGAAGATCTAACAATTGTAAATATCTATGCCCCTAACATGGGAGCAGCCAATTATATAAGGCAATTAATAACAAAAGCAAAGAAACACATCGACAACAATACAATAATAGTGGGGGACTTTAACACCCGACTCACTGAAATGGACAGATCGTCTAAGCAAAAGATCAATAAGGAAATAAAGATTTTAAATGACACACTGGGCCAAATGGACTTCACAGACATATTCAGAACATTCCATCCCAAAGCAACGGAATACACATTCTTCTCTAGTGCCCATGGAACATTCTCCAGAATAGATCACATCCTAGGTCATAAATCAGGTCTCAACCGGTACCAAAAGATTGGGATCATTCCCTGCCTATTTTCAGACCACAATGCTTTGAAACTAGAACTCAATCACAAGAGGAAAGTCGGAAAGAACTCAAATACATGGAGGCTAAAGAGCATCCTACTAAAGAATGAATGGGTCAACCAGGAAATTAAAGAAGAATTAAAAAAATTCATGGAAACCAATGAAAATGAAAACACAACTGTTCAAAATCTTTGGGATGCAGCAAAGGCAGTCCTAAGAGGAAAGTATATAGCAATACAAGCCTTTCTCAAGAAACAAGAAAGGTCTCAAGTACACAGCCTAACCCTACACCCAAAGGAGCTGGAGAGAGAACAGCAAATAAAACCTAAACCCCGCAGGAGAAGAGAAATAATAAAGATCAGAGCAGAAATCAATGAAATAGAAACTAAAAGAACAGTAGAACAGATCAATGAAACTAGGAGCTGGTTCTTTGAAAGAATTAACAAGATTGATAAACCCCTGGCCAGATTTATCAAAAAGAGAAGAGAAATGACCCAAATCAACAAAATCATGAATGAAAGAGGAGAGATCACAACCAACACCAAAGAAATACAAACAATTATAAGAACATATTATGAGCAACTCTATGCCAGCAAATTAGATAACCTGGAAGAGATGGATGCATTCCTAGAGATGTATCAACTACCAAAACTGAACCAGGAAGAAATAGAAAACCTGAACAGACCTATAACCACTAAGGAAATTGAAGCAGTCATCAAAAATCTCCCAAAAAACAAAAGCCCAGGGCCAGATGGCTTCCCAGGGGAATCCCACCAAACCTTTCAAGAAGAATTAATACCTATTCTTCTGAAACTGTTCCAAAAAATAGAAATGGAAGGAAAACTTCCAAACTCATTTTATGAGGCCAGCATTACCTTGATCCCAAAACCAGACAAAGACCCCATCAAAAAGGAGAATTACAGACCAAGGCATAAATCTAACCAAAGAGGCAAAGGATCTGTACTCAGAAAACTATAAAATACTCATGAAAGAAATTGAGGAAGACACAAAGAAATGGAAAAACGTTCCATGCTCATGGATTGGAAGAACAAATATTGTGAAGATGTCAATGCTACCTAGAGCAATCTACACATTCAATGCAATCCCCATCAAAATACCA
Organism: Mirounga leonina; assembly: GCF_011800145.1. Lineage (NCBI taxonomy): Eukaryota > Metazoa > Chordata > Mammalia > Carnivora > Phocidae > Mirounga > Mirounga leonina. The sequence continues at coordinate 16,930,734 of NW_023270464.1, forward strand.
TCCACTTTTTTCAAAGAAATGGAACAAATAATCCTAAAATTTGTATGGAACCAGAAAAGACCCCACATAGCCAGAGGAATGTTGAAAAAGAAAAGCAAAGCCGGCGGCATCACAATTCCGGACTTCCAGCTCTATTACAAAGCTGTCATCATCAAGACAGTATGGTACTGGCACAAAAACAGGCACATAGATCAATGGAACAGAATAGAGAGCCCAGAAATGGACCCTCAACTCTATGGTCAACTAATCTTCGACAAAGCAGGAAAGAATGTCCAATGGATAAAGACAGTCTCTTCAACAAATGGTGTTGGGAAAATTGCATAGCCACATGCAGAAGAATGAAACTGGACCATTTCCTTACACCACACACAAAAAGACTCCAAATGGTTGAAAGACCTCAATGTGAGACAGGAGTCCATCAAAATCCTAAAGGAGAACACAGGCAGCCACCTCTTCAACCTCAACTGCAGCAACTTCTTCCTAGAAACATCGCCAAAGGCAAGGGAAGCAAGGGCAAAAATGAACTATTGGGACTTCATCAAGTTAAAAAGCTTTTGCAAAGCAAAGGAAACAGTCAACAAAACCAAGACAACCGACAGAATGGGAGAAGATATTTGCAAATGACATATCAGATAAAGGACTGGTATCCAAAATCTATAAAGAACTCATCAAACTCAACACCCAAAGAACAAAGAATCCAATCAAGAAATGGGCAGAAAACATGAACAGACATTTTCCCAAAGAAGACATCCAAATGGCCAACAGACACATGAAAAAGTGCTCAATATTGCTCAGCATCAGGGAAATCCAAATCAAAACCTCTATGAGATACTACCTCACACCAGTCAGAATGGCTAAAATTAACAAGTCAGGAAACGACAAATATTGGCAGGGATGCGGAGAAAGGGGAACCCTCCTACACTGTTGGTGGGAACGCAAGCTGGTGCAGCCACTCTGGAAAACAGTATGGAGGTTCCTCAAAAAGTTGAAAATAGAATATGGAGTACCATACGATCCAGCAATTGCACTACTGGGTATTTACCCCAAAGATACAAAAGTAGGGATCCGAAAGGGTACGTGCACCCCAATGTTTATAGCAGCAATGTCCACAATAGCCAAACTGTGGAAAGAGCCAAGATGTCCATCGACAGATGAATGGATAAAGAAGAAGTGGTATATATATACAATGGAATATTATGCGGCCATCAAAAGGAATGAGATCTTGCCATTTGCAACGACGTGGATGGAACTGGAGGGTATTATGTTGAGCGAAATAAGTCAATCAGAGAAAGACATGTATCATATGACCTCACTGATATGAGGAATTCTTAATCTCAGGAAACAAACTGAGGGTTGCTGGAGTGGGGGGTGGGGTGGGAGGGATGGGGTGACTGGGTGATAGACACTGGGGAGGGTATGTGCTCTGGTAAGCGCTGTGAATTGTGCAAGACTGTTGAATCTCAGATCTGTACCTCTGAAACAAATAATGCAATATATGTTAAGAAAAAAAAAAGAAGAAGAAGAAGAAGGTAGCAGGAGGGGAAGAATGAAGGGGGGGAAATCGGAGGGGTAGATGAACCATGAGAGAAGATGGACTCTGAAAACCAAACTGAGGGTTCTAGAGGGGAGGGGGTGGGAGGATGGGTTAGCCTGGTGATCGGTATTGAGAAGGGCACATTCTGCATGGAGCACTGGGTGTTATGCACAAACAATGAATCATGGAACACTACATCTAAAACTAATGATGCAATGTATGGGGATGATATAAGATTAAAAAAATTAAAAAAAAAACTCATGAGGCACAGTTATGGCAGTTCTTAGGGGAAAATGTGTATCTCTGCCTATGTGTGTGCGTGTGTGAATGTGTGTATTTGCATAACACTCATTCACATCTACACATAAAATTAAAAATTAATACGAGTGACATCAGCAGAAATTGTGGAATGAGGATCTGTGGAGTTCCTCTCCTCTGTTAAAGAAATGAAAACCTGGCAAAAAAATTGTCAAAATCAACTTTTTCAGAACTCTGAAAATTTATCAAAGGCTTGCAACAGTCCATGGAGATTTTATTCAAGAAGAAAAGGTTAATCTCAGTACGACTGGTGATCCTTGTAGTATTTCAACTTGCCCTATTCCCAGACTTCTTCCCAGCCCTGCTGTAGCCTTGAAGACCAATATCCTTGAATCACAGTAAAAGCTAGCAGCCCTGCAGCCACTGGAAGAGACGGAATGAGGTTGGAGTTCTTTCAAAGTCCATTCTCAGAGATTTGTCATAATTTGTCCTATCTGATACCTCCCTGGGAAATCCCACTCCCAGGGCTTATCTTTATTTAACTTGACTCAGAGCTTGCCCAGTACAAATAGGATTTCCCTAAGCTTTTATCAAAACCATCAGCAACAATTGTTTAACATTATAGTTGCCCAAGGCAGTAATAACAGTTGGGGCAAACAACCACCTGGCCAAAATGGATTTCAAAAAATTAAAAGGAAAAGCTGTGGAGAAAGATGTCCATAGGAACTTTGAAATAGTCCAATATATTCTGGGGAATCTGGAAAGCCACATGCATGCATAGGACTGGACATGTGCCTGCGGTCATGCACATGTCCAGTAAAGACCTGAGAATGCTGTAAGTTCTCAACTCTGGCTGGCCCTGAGGCTCTGCACAAATAGAAGATGAAGGCAGGATGGTAAACTTCGTGTCTAAGTATTAAATCATGCTCTTGATGCACACAGAGAGCCCTTCAGCAAATACTGGAAGGTTTATTGGTTCCAAGCATTTACAAAAATCTCTATTCAAACCATTAGCTGACCCTTAAGCTGAGTACAAGATTTCAGTGGCCACACATAGCAAAGAAAACAGACTTTATAGAATTATATCAGAAGAGGTTATAAACAAACAACTACTATTACAAGTAGCAAAAATAACAAAGGGGACAGAATCTGATTTCCAAAACTGCCACATTATATGATTTTAAATGTCCAGTTTTTAACAAAAAACTACAAAACATGCCAATGAATTTAAAAAAAAAGCAGCATGGGAGCACCTGGGAAGCTCAGTTGGTTAAGCGTCTGCCTTCAGCTCAGGTCATGACCCAGGGTCTTGGGATCAAGCCCCGCATCAGGCTCCTTGCTCAGATGGGAGCCTGCTTCTCCCTCTCCCACTCCCCCTGCTTGTTCTCTCGCTCTCGCTCTCACTCTCTCTCTCGCTCGCTCTCGCTCTCTCTCTCTCACTCGCTCTCGCTCTCTCTCTCTCTCAAACAAATAAATAAAATCTTAAAAAACAAAATACTATGGCCCATTCACAAGAGGAAAAAAAGAAGTAAACAGAAACTGTCCCTGAGGAAGTCCGTACATTGGACTAACTAGACAAAGATTTTAAATATGCTCTTTTAAATATGTTCAAAGAGCTAAAGTATGTCTAAAAAACTAAAGGAAAGTATGAGAGTGGTGTCTCATCAAGCAGAGAATGTCAATAAAGAAACAGAAAGCACAAAATGGAACAAAATAGAAATTCTAGATGTGAAAGTTACAGTAATTAAAATGAAAATCCACTACAGGAGCTCACTAGCAGATTTGAACATATAGAAAAAAGAATCAGCAAACATGAAGATATGTCAATTCCACTCATCCAATCTAAGGAATAGAAAAAAAATGAAGGAACATGAACAGAGCCTCAGAGAGTTATGGGACACCATTGAGTGTACCAACATATGAGTAATGAGAGCCCCAGAAGGAGAGAAGAGAAAGGAGTAGAAAGAATATTTGAAGAAATAATTACTGGAAGCTTCCCAAATTTTGTGAAAAACATTAATCCACATATCTAAGAAACTCAGCGAACTCCACATGGGATAAAGTCAAAGAGATCCACACCCAGTCATCATCATAAAGCAGTCAAAAGACAAAAGAGAGTCTTGAAACCCCCAAGACAAAAGAGACTCATCACATATAAAGGACCCTCAATAATATTAACTCTCATTTCTCATCAGAAACCAGCAAGGCCAGACTACAATGGAATGATTCCGAAGTGCTGAAAGAAAAAAAAAAATTGTCAACCAAGAATTCTTTATCTGGCAAAATTATCCTTCAAAAATAAAAGAGAAAAGACAACATGAGATATCCCTTCCCTGTAAGTCTGTCATTACCAACACAAGAGAATAAAAGACAAACGCTCTATTTACTGCTAGAAGAGGTAGAAGCTGGCCAACTGGTCACCATACTCTCTCCCCTTTCTTCTGGACACACAACCAGATAACTGTGCCCAGTCTTCCCTGCAGTCCGATGGGGTCACATGCCTGAGCACCAGCAAACTGAAGATGAGCAGAAGTAACACAGATCCAACCCATGTGGGAATCTTGTGGTCTTTGCTCTATTGTATGTAGCCAAATGCAAAATGGCAAAGCAGCCTAGGAAACTGCAGAACCCCAAGATCAAAAGAATCTAGGGCTCTGAATGGCCAGGGGAGCTGGGTAGCAGGAGAGCTGCCTCCTCCAAACATTCATATTGGAATTTTAACTTTTATTATGTTAACATAAGTAAACTTCTATTATATTGCACCATAGAGATTTCATTATATTAAGCCACAGAGGTTTATCTGGAAAAAAAAAATCAAAGAGAAATTAAGGCATTCCCAGATAAACAACAACTGAGAGAATTCTTCACTAGCAGACTTGCCCTAAAAGAAATAATGAAGAGAGTCCTTCAGGCACAAATGGAAGAACGCTAAACAGTAATTCAAATCCACATGAAGAAATACAGAGCACTGATAAAGGCACCTGTAGAGGTAAACACAAATGACAGTATAAATTTATTTTTTGTCTGTAAGTCCTTTTTTCCCCTACCTGATTTAAGAGGCAACTGAGTAAAATAAATTATAAATGTTTTTTATAAATTGTAAAAGTATATTAAAAGTTTTTAAAAGCATGTAGGAAGTTTATAAATTATAGTATAAAAAAGTTTATTTTTTTTTAAGATTTTATTTATTTATTTGACAGAGAGAGAGATAGCAAGAGTAGGAACACAAGCAGGGGGAGTGGGAGAGGGAGAAGCAGGCTTCCTGCGGAGCAGGGAGCCTGATGTGGGGCTCGATCCCAGGACCCTGGGATCATGACCTGAGCCAAAGGCAGACGCTTAACAACTGAGCCACCCAGGCGCCCCTAAAAAAGTTTATTTAAAAAGTAATTATATAGGGGTGCCTGGGTGGCTGTCATTAAGCGTCTGCTTTCAGCTCAGGTCATGATCTTAGGGTCCTGGGATTGAGCCCCTCATCGGGCTCCCTGCTCAGCGGGAACCCTGCTTCTCCCTCTCCCAATCCCCCTGCTTGTGTTCCCTCTCTCGCTGTGTCTCTCTCTGTCAAATAAATAAATACAATCTTTAAAAAAAAAAAAAGTAATTATATGGCTAAAATTAACAAGTTAGGAAATGACAGATGTTGGCGGGGATGAGGAGAAAGGGGAACCCTCCTACACTGTTGGTGGGAATGCAAGCTGGTGCAGCCACTCTGGAAAACTGTATGGAGGTTCCTCAAAAAGTTGAAAATAGAGCTACCATATGATCCAGCAATTACACTACTGGGTATTTACCCCAAAGATACAAATGTAGGGACCCAAAGGGGTACATGCACCCTGATGTTTATAGCAGCAATGTTCACAATTGCCAAACTGTGGAAAGAGCCAAGATGTCCATCAACAGATGAATGAATAAAGAAGATGTGGTATATATATATATATAATGGAATATTATGCAGCCATCAAAAGGAATGAGATCTTGCCATTTGCAATGACGTGGATGGAACTGGAGGGTGTTATGCTGAGTGAAATAAGTCAATCAGAGAAAGACATGTATCATATGACCTTACTGATATGAGGAATTCTTAATCTCAGGAAACAAACTGAGGGTTGCTGGAGTGGTGGGGGGTGGGAGGGATCAGGTGGCTGGGTGATAGACATTGGGGAGGGTATGTGTTATAGTGGGTGCTGTGAATTGTGCAAGACTGTTGAATCACAGATCTATACCTCTGAAACAAATAATACATTATATGTTAAAAAAAAAAGAAGAAGAAGAAGAAGATAGCAGGAGGGGAAGAATGAAGGGGAGGAAATTGGAGGGGGAGACGAACCATGAGAGACTATGGACTCTGAAAAACAAACTGAGGGTTCTAGAGTGGAGGGGGTTGGGGGGATGGGTTAGCCCAGTGATGGGTATTAAAGAGGGCACATTCTGCATGGAGCCCTGGGTGTTATATGCAAACAATGAATCATGGAACACTACATCAAAAACTAATGATGTAATGTATGGTGGTTAACATAACATAATAAAAAAAAAAGGTGAAGAAAAAAAGTAATTATAAATGTACTACATTGATGGTCATGTAGTATATGTGATTTGTGGTAATAACAGCATAAAGAAGGAATGGAGATATCACAGAGCACAATTTTTAAACACTGTTGTCATTAAGTTGATATTAATCTGAACTACATTGTTATAAATTATGATGTTAATTGTAAGCCCAGGGTAACCACTAAGAAAATAGTTCAAAAATATATGGTAAAAGAAGCAAGAAGGGAATTAAAATGGTGCAGGAAAGTAAATCAATTTAGCACATCAATAGGAAAATGACCAAATGATATTCAAAATATATATAAATATAAATAGGTGATAAGTAGATGAAAAGATAATCAACCTCACCAGCAAATGGAGAAATGTTATTTAAAATGGTGAGATATTTTTAATCCATCAAATTGGCAGAATTTAAAGACTTTGTTGCCAGTCTACAAGAAAATGAGGACACTTGTACCCTGAATATGGGAAATGGTACAGCCTTTGGGGAAGGCATTTTGATTGAGTGCATCAAAATTTAAATTGCATGTGCTCTTTCACCCACTGAGAACATGACCTTGAGCAAGAAACATCTCTCAACATCTTTTTTTAAAAAACCTGATAGTTGACACAAATGAGAAAAGTAAAAATACTTTATTAATTTCTAAGCCTTATAAAAATACAGTAACAATGTGTTTTGCTGTTGATGAAGAACCTCTCCTTGCAGAGAGATATACCTACTTTGAGAAAAAGTGAAAATGCTTGGCTAAAAACCTTTCAGGGTAGGATCTGAGTCTCTAGAGCCTGAATGCAGACAGTCCTCTTCTGCTAACAGGAAGGAAATGTTACAGACAAGAAAAGGAGGAAGAAAAGGGAAAATAAGGCTGTGTACTTTATGATGTGTCCATTTTCCAGGATTCTTTACTTGCTCACCACCACCACCCCCCAAAAAAAATCATCAGCAACATTACTAAATTTATCTGAAACTGTGGATCCATCCCAGTTTCAAAGAAATAATTCTTAGGTCCAACACCAGTCCTCATGTATTCCCAGGGTGTCAGCCCTTCACAAACACACACAGACACACACAAACACTCACTGCCCCACGACATGCCTACCCACCCAACACCTACCCAGCACACAAAATATTCCCCCTCACTTAGTTAAAAATCTAATAGCTAACATGGAGTTTCCATTGGCTAGATTATTCCTATGATATATGGATTGGTAAAAAGATAAAATAAAATGAAAAGATCCTTCTTCTGATGCAGGAGAATATTCTTTCCTTAGTTCATGTGCTGGTGAATTCCTAAGACCTATAGCAAACCAACGTTGGCTAGCCCTGGAGGACGGGATGCTCACTCTGTGCTGTCACTGAGGGACTCTGGGAGAAAGGCCTTGAGCTTGACCCACACAGCAATGCAGGGAGGTCATGTGCCCCATAGAGAACTGGGTGTGGCCAGCTCTCTTTGTGACTGCAAATGGCAGGAACCAATACCTGTTAGACTCACCTGGATCACCTAACCTCCCTGAGGCTGGGATGACCTGAAATACTGTTGGGCAGACAGCCTCATGCCTAGCATATGCAAGGTGCTGAGGAAAATAAATCAGGGTTCACTTCACAAGTAAGTGTTTTGCTGGTAAAATCATTTGGTAAATTGCATGAAGAAGCAACCTGGCCTGTCAGCACCAATATCCAAAGGTGAGCTGTTATCCTGGAAGAAAACAATCTCAGAGAAAGATTCCGATTTCTTTCGGAAGGCAGGGATTAATCCATTGATGATGGAATCGACATGTTGGAAAGGGTAAGAGAGGCAGAGAGGCTTAGAAAGAGGGGAAGGAAAAAGAGAAGAGAATGGTGAGGGGGGAAGCTCAAGAAAGAATCATACACCAAACATTTCCAAGGCACGTCCTGAGCACCAGACACTGCTCTAAGTGCCTCATGAACATTGCCTCCTTTGATCCTCATAAAGCCCTATGAGGCCGGGACTCTTAATATGTCCATTTCACAGACTGGTAAATTGAGGGACAGAGTAGTTAAGTAGCCTACCCAAGATGCACACAGAGCCAGAACTTAAACCCCTTCCCTCCAGCTCCAGACCCACGCTCTTTGCTACTACACCAACCTGCCTCTCAGAAAAAAAATGAAATATGAAGGAAATTCCCATTCTTCCATTGTTCTCCTAGAAGACGGACTGAGAAACCCACTAGGCTCTCTCTGCTGTGTCTGCTCATTCATGGCTCTAACCACACTTTACTGGAAATCACAGCTCACTGGGCTACCTCCCACTAAACGAGTTCCCTGAGGGCAAAAATGCATCTTCCATCTGTGAATCAGGATCTGCCCTGGGAAACTCTGGCCCACATCCTCACACCTGCCATCCATTACACACTGAATCCAGGGGAGCTGTCCCAGGATCTGGAGGTCTTTAGATCCCACCAGCGCTGCATTGTCGGGAGTCATCATCCATCACTCCCCAGTGCTGATGCAGACTTAGGAATTCTTTGGGACAGTCCCAGTTTCATGAAGATGACTTTTTTCCAATCAAATCAATTTGCTAAGGGTTCCAGAGTTATTACTGCACTTTGTTAAATCAATATAAGATATTTTGTATAGATAAATTCTCAAGTCAGAGGAAATCCTTTTTTGGCCCACAGATCTCTTCTTAGTCACTTTACTAACAATAAGAAAGCCATGACCTTGAAAGTCAATAAGGAAGAAGAAGAGATGGAAAGGCTGTAAGAGATTCCTATAATTTAAAAATGACTGGCAGAGTTTTTAAATTTTGAAGATGGACAATGGGTGCTCGCTTCGGCAGCACATATACTGAAGATGGACAATGGATACATGGGGTTCATTATGCTAAATGTATGTTGGATGTATGTTTTAAATTTCTCTTAATAAAAATTAAAGGAATATATGTATTTAAAAAAGAAAGTCAAGAAAGACGTGTGTGTGTGTTTACACATACAAATATATATAAATATATGGGGGGAGGGCAAAGTGAAAAACACATTTTAAATGTTTTTATTTTTTTAATTAAAGATGTATTATAAGTAGGAAAAAATAGAAAATGCCAATAAACAAAAAGGGGAGAAAAAAATCACCCTGCCAGAAGAAACTACTTGAGCGTTCTAATGTGTGCCCCTCCAGACATTCCTCCAGACGTACATATTTACACAAAAGTGTGATCATACACACTGTTTTCAACCTGCTTTAACATTATGAATAACATTGTTCTAGCTTCCCATGCTTTTTATCATTGCTCCGTCTGTACTTTGCTGGAATTTGTCATCATTTGTTTATGACCTCGAAGTATTTTATAAAATGAATGTATTGAGGGCACCTGGGTGGCTCAGTTGGTTAGGCGACTGCCTTCGGCTCAGGTCATGATCCTGGAGTCCCTGGATCGAGTCCTGCATCGGGCTCCCTGCTCAGTGGGGAGTCTGCCTCTCCCTCTGACCCTCTTCCCTCTCATGCTCTCTCTCATTCTCTCTCTCAAATAAATAAAATCTTTAAAAAATAAATAAATAGATAGATAGATGATAGATAGATAGATAGATAGATAGATAGATAGATAGATAGATAGATAAAATGAATGTATTGTATTTACTTGACCAAGCCCCTACTCTTGGACATTAGACTGATTCCAATTTGGGGCTCTTATAAACAATTCCTTAATTGTCTCAACATTTTTAACAAATGCCACTCATCTAAAAGGGTAGAACTCGAAAAATACACTCCCAGCAGTGGTTCTGAAACCATGTGGCATCCACTCCTGACCTAAATTTCATTTTTTTTCCTCTGGATTTTTTAAATTTCTAAATTCCTTCTTTTCTGTCACAAAACCATTTTATGCATCCAAACACTCCCCCTCTTGATCTTCACTCCCTTCCCGGCTGTTCATCTATCAGTTTTTCTGAAATCACTTTTTCTTTCCCTTTTATGAAGTCCACTTCTTCTCTATCCTCTCCTTTGCTTTCATCCACTCACCCTTTGTCCTATCGACTCATTCCATTCTTTGAAGCCTACTGTACAAAAGACACATGCAAGGCCCTGTGGGGATCAAAGGATGAGTGCACCACATCCAGAGCCCTAAAGGAATTCAGAGTCTAATTGGAGATGCAAGGGACATGTACACAGTGGTATACCAGTAAATTGGCTCTCTGTGGGGGAAAGAACCCTTGATGTATGGGTTTGACAATTTCCACACTATAAAATATTCCCTCCATGGCCAAGCTACCAACATGATGTCACCAACCCCAGAGGTGAGAAGAGATGCCTATAAGCCAGCTCCAGGACAAAACTGCATGTGCCTGAAAGGCTAAAATACATACCTATGTGTACATACATATGTGTGTGCGTATGCACGCATAGATGTACATGCATATGTATGTATTTTAGCTTTTCGTGTACATGTAGTCCTGTGTGTGTGTATACATATAACCAGACAAGACAACCAGAGAAGATACTTATGAGTAGGCAATCATGTCACCATCATCTTCTTTATCATCAATATTTATTGAGCATTTACAATGGGTCCAGCTCTGAGTTCAATGTTTTATATGCATTGCTTTACAACACACTCCTAGGAAGAGATGTCATTACTACTGCCAATTTTGCAATTTCGCCCTTGAAGTCTTGAAGAGGGAGATAATTTGTCCTTGGTCATTCAAGGCAGTTAGTGGTGAAGTCTGGATCCAATCAAGGTCTATCTGATTACAGAGCCCAAGCTCTGATGACTGCCCTCTCCTCCGGCTTCATGCCAGGGAGCGAGGCCTCAGGGCTCCACACCTTGGATTCCAAGGGGCAGATGGGCCTTGAGTCCCTGGCGTGGACTGGCATTCCTGCCCAGCCACATGACTCCCTTGTGTCCCCAATACATCTCCTCTCCAGTACACGGCAAATGCTGGTCAGTGACACCCAAAGTTGCCCTTGAACTTGCTAGATACTCCTCTCTTCACTTAGCTCTCTTCTCTTTCCTACTAGAAGCCTCCCTGGGTCTTCCTTCTTTTTTTTTTTTCCTTTTTTTTTTTATTCTTATGTTAATCCCCATACATTACATCATTAGTTTTAGATGTAGTGTTCCATGATTCATTGTTTGTGCATAACACCCAGTGCTCCATGCAGAACGTGCCCTCCTCAATACTGGGTCTTCCTTCTTTCTTGTGCCCATGCATTTACATTTGTCTCTTGAACTCTTTTTTTTTTATTTCTATCTCCTTATCTATAATCACTGATAATTCTTCGTTATGAACCCGGGACACCAAGAACGAGTACAAGTGAAAGGAATGCGAGAGAGAGAGAGGCAGGTGAAAAGCCCAGGGTGGGGGCCAGATCTCAGTGTGTTAGCCGGGTGAGGTCGCCGTTCGGAAAGTGCAAACACGTGTATAACTGGCAGTGTCTATGTAGGAATTTTGCAATCATTCACCCATTCCTTGGCCCTAGGGGTCTGCATCCAGTTCCACAACAGAAAGAGTTGAAAGAACTGGACAGCATTTAGCAGAACACCCACAGAGATGATTAAAGAATTAAAAAATAAGATCAGGGCGCCTGGGTGGCTCAGTTGTTTGAGTGACTGCCTTCAGCTCAGGTCATGATCCTGGAGTCCCGGGATCGAGTCCCACATCGGGCTCCCTGCTCAGTAGGGAGTCTGCTTCTCCCTCTGACCCTCCCCCCTCTCATGTGTTCTCTCTCTCTCTCTCTCTCTCTCTCTCATTCTCTATCTCAAATAAATAAATAAAATCTTAAAAAAAAAAAAATAAGATCAGTGATGGCAGGTTACATACACCAGGTATCTTTTGCTGACGTAGGAGGCTGAGGGGAGAATGAGACATCGTTTTCCACTGAAGGAGGGAATGAGGAATTTCTTGAGTGAACTCCATGTGTTGGGTACCGTGTTTAGCATTTTATGTACATTATCTCCTATAACTTACAGTAACTCTTCAGAATAGGCTGTAGTCACCTCTATGCTTTCCTATGGGGAAAAGGGCATCCATGGGAGTTGGGAACTTGTTCCAGGAATAGAATGGACACATGAAGAATCAGAAGGCAAACCCCTGTCTCATGGGCTCTAAAGCCCATATCTTTTCCACTTTAAAGACTGCCTCCTCTTGATGTGGCAGGATTCCTCAACTGTGGCACTATTGATATTTGGATCCAGATAATTCTTTGCTATGTAGCCTGCCCTGTGTCCTGTAGGATGTTTAGCCACATCCCTGGTCTCTACCCATGAGCAGCCAGGAGTATCTCTCTGTGACAAGCTGTGACAACGAAAAATGTCTCTAGACCCAGCCAAATGTCCCCGGGTGGACAAAATCAACTCTGGTTAAGAACCACCGAGGTAGAGGGAGTTCATACCATGTCTAGAGCCCCCCATTCTCCATTTCCCCTAAGGGTGTTTTCTTAGGCAGTACTTTGGCCAGAAATAGGTAAGAATGTACTGACCATGTAAACTATTAACTTTGGCACATTTCTCTTTATATGGTGGGTTTCCTGGAAGCTGGAGAACTGACAAGACAACCAAGGCCTTTCTTTCTCAAACAGAATCTTAAAAAGAGCTAACACTGGGGGTGCCTGGGTGGGGCATTTGGTTAAACGCCCGATTCTTGGTTTCAGCTCAGGTCCTGATCTCAGGGTCGTGAGATCGAGCACCATGTTGGACTCCATGCTCAGTGCGGAGTCTGCTTAAGACTCTCTCTCTCCCTCTCCTCCTGCCCCCCTCTCTGTCTAAAATAAATAAATAAATCTTTAAAAAAAAAAAAGAGAGCTACGGGGCGCCTGGGTGGCTCAGATGGTTAAGCGTCTGCCTTTGGCTCAGGTCATGATCCCAGGGTCCTGGGATCGAGTCCCGCATTGGGCTCCCTGCTAGGCGGGGAGCCTGCTTCTCCCTCTGCCTCTGCTTCTCTCTCTCTCTCTCTGACTCTCATGAATAAATAAATAAAACATTAAAAAAAAAAGAGCTAACACTTATAGGCTGAGTACTATTCTAAGTGTTTCATATGTATTTACCCATCTAATCCCCATAACAGCCTGTGGTGAGTACTAAGGGTATTCTCATTTTACAGATGGGGACACTGAGGCAAAAGGAACTAAGGAAGCTGCCCAGGGTTTCACCACTAGTGAGCGGCAAGGTGTAAATTTGAACCTGGACAGAAGGCAGCCAGAGCCTGGGCTCTTAACTCTTCCCTGGTCTTGCCCCTTACACCCATAAAGCGCCAACAATTTCTTAGAGCAGCAAGAATGAGACCTATTCTCTGGGAATGATTGTCACCAGAACTAACCTTGCACACTGTACCTCTGAAACAAATAATGCAATATATGTTAAGAAAAAAAAAAGAAGAAGAAGAAGGTAGCGGGAGGGGAAGAATGAAGCGGGGGAAATCGGAGGGGTGGATGAACCATGAGAGACGATGGACTCTGAAAAACAAACTGAGGGTTCTAGAGGGGAGGGAAGTGGGAGGATGGGTTAGCCTGGTGGTGGGTATTGAGGAGGGCACATTCTGCATGGAGCACTGGGTGTTATGCACAAACAATGAATCATGGAACACTTCATCTAGAACTAATGATGTAATGTATGGGGATTAACATAAGAATAAAAAAAAAAAAGAACTAACCTTGCACAGAGAGGCTGAAGAAGACTTTCCAGCACCCAGCACCCTCCCTCCAGCACACAGCCAAAAAGACAGCACTTAGTGGGAGTTCTGGTCCCTAGGGTGGTGGTTAGCAATATCTATAGCTTCTGTGAAATGAAAATTCTGAGATCCCAACCCCAAAGATTCTGCTTCCATAGCTCTGGGGTCAATCTCAGGAATCTGCATCTTAACAAGCTCCCAGGCCCTTAATGGTTCTGATGAACTTGTTGAGAAATGAGGCCCTAGGACCTTGGGTCTGGGTCAGCATAAAAGCCCCACTATGCCTTGAATGTGTGCATGCCCCAAAATTCCTATATTAAAATCCTAACTCCCAATGTGATGGTATTAGGAGATGAGGCCTTTGGGAAGTGCTTCAGTCATGAAAGTGGAGCTCCCAAGAAGGCGATTAGTGTTCTTCTACAAGAGACCCCACTGGGCCCCCTAGTTCCTTCCACCATGGAGGACACAGTGAGAAGACACGAGCTATGAACCAGGAAGAGGGCTCTCACCAGGACACAACCATGCTAGCGCTCTGATCTTGGACTTCCCAGCCTCAATAGCTGTGGCAAATAAATTTCTGCCGTTTATAAGCAACCCAGTCTGTGATATTTTGTTGTAGCAGCCCAAATAGACTAAGACAAGCCTCTAGCACCCAGGGGAGCCAATAAATCAGCTCAATCCCCGTGCTAATTTCAGCAGGAGGTGGCTTTCCTGAGAGAGATCATGAGATCAGCAGGTTGATTAGTGCTGCCTGCCATGGGTGCAGGAATGAGAGTAATGATCTGCTTGATATGTATCTGCTGACCCTGATCAAGGGGTAAGGTGAGCTTCATTAGCCATTCCAAACTGCAAGATCTCAGTCTTCTGCAGCTTCTGGCAAGAGGTCTTACCATAACAAACTCTGCTCCTTCCATGAGATACTGACTGTTATTGGCAGGCCTCGTGCAACTTCTGTCACAGCAGTCGTTAAGATTAAAGCAGGATTAAAAGCCTGAGTGTTATTGATGGCAAACATCCCAGACCTGCCTTGACGCTTGTCATGTAAGACCTGCCTCCTCTTACAGCTCCTCACTGAATGCCCACGGAGAACTTTACTCTCCTACTGAGCGCACATTCAGCAGCCTGGCCCCAGGGCCTGGGTTGCAGGGGGGTGGTGGGACAAACTTTCCGCTCCCCTTGCCCCTCTACAGGAATCTCCCCTCCCCCGCCCTCCAGAGGACCTAGACAGCAGGCGGACTGTCCTCCACAGACTGAAGTAAAATAAATGCCTCGTGGAACAAGGAGCTGTGTCCAGCTTGTGCATCTGTCTGCCCAATATCCAGCACACAGCTGAAAGGCCCAGTGCATGGAAGGATTAAGAAATATCTATGAGAGGAAAGAGGAAGGAAGGAAGGAAGGAAGGAAGGAAGGAAGGAAGGAAGGAAGGAAGGAAGGAAGGAAGGAAGGAAGGAAGGAAGGAAGGAAGGAAGGAAGATAAGAGCATTTAAAACAGGTCTTGGGAGAAGTTCTGTTCACATGACAAAAAATATGTTCATCATCACCACCCTCCCAATGTCCATGACAATCCCATCCTGTCCCTCCACTCTCCATGGCTGGCCATATGAGGTCTGCTCTTCCCAGGCCAACGGGGTTTCTCTCTGTCCCCTCCCTGATGTTCTGCCTTTCCCCACGCTACTCTGTTCTCCACCCCCAGCTCTCGGCACACATTAATAATCATCATAGTAAAAATTATAGTGAAATTCACCACATGTATCCTTTAGGCCCATTTTACATGGATTCCCTCATTTTGTCTTCCCAATGGCTCTGAGAAAGAACTATCATCATTCCTACTTTACAGTTTAGAAAACCAAAGTTGAGTTGGCCTCCTCCATGAAGTCTTTCCTGACTGCTCCTGGCTGACAGTTTTGTGCCTTCCTCTCATTTCCCAGCCTTCCCTGGAGCCCATTATGGCCCCCTGCCTCCCCAGGCACTGGCGTGTCTCTCTTCACCTGTGTCTGGGTATGTCTGGAGTCCTAGTGACGGTCATGACTAGCGTGTTTTATCAGCATCCCAGGGCTGCCACCGAAAGTACCACAGACCCGGTGCCTTCAGTAACAGAAAGTTACTTCCTCACGGTTCTGGAGGCTGGAAGTCTGAGGTCAAGGTTTTGGCAAGATTGGTTTCCCTTGAGGTCTTTCTCCTCAGTTTGCAGATGGCCATCTTCTGTGTCCCAATCTCCCCTTCTTATAAGGACTCCAGTCTTACTGAGTTAGAACCTCATGTTACCTTAATCACCTCTTTAAAGACCTTACTTCCAAATACAGCCGCATTCTGAGGTCCTGGGGGTTAGGACTTCACACATGAATTTGATGGGGCGTAAATCAGCCCGTCACATGTGAATCATGGTTCATGGTCCACAAGGAAGAATCACATTTGTTACCTCATCTGGCTGTATGGAGTCAGCCAGGGCTGAAGGAGAGCAGGTATGATGATTATTATGGTTTTGATCATCCTCCTCTCCTCAGCCCCCACTTCCTGACGGGAAAGCGACAGCTTCACCCAGGGAAGAGCCATTCCCAGCCACAGCAGGAAACATCTCTTCACAAGGTCTTCACACCTGAGGGGACGGTTACCTCAGGGCTGAGTGAGCTGACCCCGTAAAGTACCCCCAGGAGGTGCTCCTCTCCTCCCCACCACAGCACCCAACACTGCCCTTGAACTGAGCTGGTGGACAGTCGGCCAGTCCCAAGACTGAGGAAGGAGCCATTGGAAGCCAACTCCACACCCAGACCAGCAACTCAAAGTGCTGTTTTCACAAGAGAAGGCAGAGAAGAAAGAGATGACGTGAGGTGCTCACTGCCCTGTAGTGGCCAGGACCCCGTGGATCTCTTCCTTGGGTCACTCCTGGCCGGGACGTTCTTCCCTAACCCTGTTTCAGGTCTCTGCTCCCCCACACTGAGGCCTGTGGGCCAGAGCTGGAAGCACAGCGATGGGGAGACGCTGGGGGCCTGGCCCCTCTGAAAGGTTCACTCCTCTTTGCTATCAGCTCAGAAGCCCTGCTTCTTAGCAGCCGGGATCCCTCGGAAGCTCCTAGGGGCACACATGGCAAACCTCTTCTCCCGGACCAGCCTGGCATGGTTTCTTCCAACAAATGAGGCCTCAGTGCTCTGTGTTTACGCCCTGACCCGTGGTTGAGGCCTATGTTCTCTCCCCGGGCTGTGACCCCACCTCCCAGGACCCCTGCCATATGTCTGTTGATCTTTCTCCTTCCTGTCTTCTCACAGTTTCTCTGTCTTCCCCATCTGCCAATGGCATTTCTTGGGGTGTGAGAGAGGCCCCAGACCACAGGGACGTGTCCTGTCTCCGCCGGGCCACAGCCCGTCCCAACCAAAGGCAGAGGCGTGCGGTGCCCGGGCCTGGCGGGAAGGGAGGAACGCAGCCTGGGTGTGTGGTCAAAGCAAAACCTTGCTCCTTCACGGCTGCATGCTTCGGGTGGCAACTCAATCCTCGCCTGGGACCATTTCTACTTCGGAAAGACGACTTTCCCTGCCTAGGGAAACAAGGTGATATGGAACCACCAAGTGATGTTGAGCCCAGAGAGTCGTGGGTTCAAATCCTTGGCCATTCCTTCTTAACTGTCCCGAACCTTCCTCCTCTGAAAAGAGGGATGCTCCGTGAGGGAGGGGGGGACAGCACAGCCACCCTGGCTGGGCTCTGGTCAGGGTGAGGGGGCAGGGTCCATAACGCCAGGTGCCTTCCCACCCCACACCATAGGGACCAGACCAGCACGAGAAAGAGCCCTCGTGCTCCCACGTGGCGCGCCTCTCCCAGTGTGGAGCCGCGTCCCGGGGAGCTGCCCAGGAGAAGCAGCTCTGTGTCACACCACATCACCCTCTGGTGCCCTGGAGTTCCCTTCAGTCACCAAACCACATTGCCATATTCTGGCTTCAGCAGTAAGATCCTCTTTTTGACAAGAACTACAGCCGTATCAATTGGTAAGTAACATTTTTGCCCTAACTGTGGGTACTTTCTCCTGCAGGGATTTGAAAGGCGCAGAGTCTGTACGACCCACAAAGCCCCCAGCTGCTCCTGCTTGCAAGGACAAGGACACTACCTTCCTTCTGTGCAGCCAGGAGGAGGACACGTTGTGTTGCTGATGCGTGATCAAAGTGGAGGTCCTGTAGCTGTTCCCCACCTCAAACACTCCCTCCCTTGACCTTCCCCCACCCCTCCTTCCCCGTGCCCCCCACCCAGTGCAAATCACTAGGCATCTCTCCTGCAACGCTGTCCTGAGAGGTTCCTGCTGGTGGAATGAGCCACATTCGTGGAGTCCGAGTCCTTCTGGGTCAAATCCCAGCTCAGTTCCTTACTGGCTGTGCGACTTGGGGAAGCGGCTCAACCCCTCTGAGTTTCAATATCCTCATCTGCAAAATCAGTGCAGCTGGTGGCAACATCCTCCTCCAGGGGCTGATGACGATTAAAGGAGATGCCATTCCAGGGATGCTGGTGCAGGGAGGGAGCTCAGCAGAGAGCTTGGCCCCTCCAGCGGGATGGCGCTCCTAGCGGGCGGGCAGCAGGGCCCTCTGGATCCTCCTCTGCTGGTGATTTATCGTGGCTCAGAACCCTAACCAAGCTCCAATTTCAGCAGAACCGTGGGTGATTTCAGCACAGTCTCCTAGCTGCCCTTGAAAAGCAGAAGTGGCTGGAAATAACAGCTTCAGGGCATATCTTCTCCCCATCCCCCACCCCCCCAGGTGCCCCCAGAGTTCACATTGTGCCCCAGGCAATGCGCTTCGACTCCTTGTGGACGCACCAGACTCTGACATCACCGTGGACCCTGCGGAGGGACACACATCCCCTTCATCCCGCAAGAAGACCAGGCACACAGAGGGTGCTCAGCAATGTGGTCGCCGGCACCGGGGAGCCTCCAGGAAGGCAGCAAAAACCAGGTGAGGACCGGCAGGGAGCAGCGCCCATCGGGCAGGGTTAGGGCTTTGTTTGTGCAAGGAATGGGTACCCTTTGAGCCCTCACTGGGTGCCAGGCACTCAGCTAAGGGCTTTATATCTCTGTATAGCAAGGGACAAAAACCATTGGGAATTGACTGGCTCAGGTCCCCAGGGCTAGTCCTGGCGCAACTAGACCCAAGAGCATAGACAGTGAGTGGTACCATCTGCCATGTGCGCTCATTCTGTGTGTGTGTGTGTGTGTGTGTCTAGATGTGTGTCTGTCTCTCTCCCGTCTGTGTCTCTGTTGCTCTCTCTCTTTCTCTCACTCTGCCTTTATCTCTGCGTCTGTCCCTCTCTCTCTCTATTTCTCTCTCTGTCTCTCTCTATTTCTCTCTCTCTCTCCCTCCCTCCCTCTCACATATTCTCAGAGGTATTTATGCTACGTGGGTGTTTTCATAGAGCTTTCACGACTGAGTTAGCACCTGGGATCTCTATCAGACTCCATCTGCTTCCAGAACTGTGTGCAAACAGTAACATCCAAAGCTCAGAAAAAGAGGGGGGCATAAAACATTTTTATTTGTTCTGACCCGAAAAGCCATATGATCCAGAATGTGTGAGAGAAAGTCAGAAAAAGGAAGGAAGAACAGATTGTCGGGCCTGGTCACAGCCCGCCAGGAGCCTCTCAGACCCAAATACTGCGGCTCCAGAGTACATAAAAGAAGCCCCCAGAATGGGCCTGGTGCCCCACGGTGGGTCTTTCTGAGCCGCGATGCCCTGCCCATCAGAGGAACAGGCAGGCCTGGGTTGAAATCTTGGCCCTACTGCTTTCTGCTGTGACCTTGAGCAGATTGCTGAACTTCTCTGAACCTCAGTCCCCTCCACTGTGACACAGGACTGGTAATTCCCACTGTGGAGGAGCGTCGGGAGGATTAAGTCCTCGGAACACTGGAAGCCTGGTGTTTGGCACGGTCACAAGGACGCAGGAAATCGTGGCACCCATGTGGCTGGGCTGCTGGTGGTGGTGGTGGTATCAGAGGCAGGGGCAGAGCTGTGGTGGTGGGCAGGGGGATGGGGATGCTGGTGGTGGAGGGAGAGGTGGTCAGGAGGCTGTTGGTGGCGGTGGCCGTCCTGGAACCTGCCTGTTAGTTCCTTCTACACCTTCTGCACCCTTCTTGCACATTAGGAAGCCCAGCCATGTGAGCCACAGTGTCCCTGCCTTTCAGACGCACTTCTCCCTCAGGGTCTTCCAGAATCACCGTTCAGCATTCCCAACCCCTCAGCCTCATTCCCTCAGTAACTGCCCACCGATGAGTCGCCTCCCCCTGGACAACATCGAGCCAGGCTCCACGCAAAGATGCATGCGTTCTCCCACCTGGCTCCGCCCCTGTCCTGTCTACGCCCTGTCCCCAAGCCCAGCGTGGCTTCCTTGCCAGCTCCCCTGCTTTTCTCCCCATCCCGCTTTCTGCTCTGAAGACCCTATCCCTTGGTTCCTGTCCAACTTGAGATCTTGCGCTAGGGAAACCAAAATGAACAAGAAAAACACAGATTTTTTTCTCCTCACTATAAACCAAGAACTTCTTCCTGCCTTGCCCCAAAGTTACCGGGAGGAGACCCCCTCAACTTTCAGAGAACAAACTCTAAAAATCAAAGTGAGCCTCATAATTGCAAAGCCAAGTTGGATTTAGAACACAAGTATCAAGAATTGAGTGGCATGGAGAAAGGGGAACCCTCTTGCACTGTTGGTGGGAATGCAAGCTGGTGCAGCCACTCTGGAAAACAGTATGGAGGTTCCTCAAAAAGTTAAAAATAGAGCTACCTTATGACCCAGCAGTTTCACTACTAGGTATGTATCCAAATGATACAAACTTAGTGATCTGAAGGGGCACCTGCACCCCAATGTTTATAGCAGCAATGTCCACAATAGCCAAAATAGGGAAGGAGCCCAGATGTCCACTGATAGATGAATGGGTAAAGAAGATGTGAGATATATATATATAGATATAGATAGATAGATAGATAGATAGATAGATAGATAGATAGATAGATGATAGATAGATGATAGATAGATAGATAGATAGATAGATAGATAGATACATAGATAGATACATGAATATTATGCAGCCATCAAAAAGAAGGAAATCTTGCCATTTGCAATGACATGGGTGGAGCTAGAGGGTATTATGCTAAGCAAAATAAGTCAGTCAAGGGAAGACAAATACCATATGATTTCACTCATATGTGGAATTTAAGAAACAAAACAGATGAACATAGGGGAAGGGAAGGAAAAATAAAATAAGATGAAAATTGAGAGGGAGGCAAACCATAAGAGACGCTGAATTCTAGGAAATAAACTGAGGGTTGCTGGAGGGGAGGGGGTGGGGGGATGGGGTAACTGTGTGATGGGCATTAAGGAGGGCACTTGACGGAATGAGCACTGGGTGTTATATGCAACTGATGAATCACTAAATTCTACCTCTGAAACTAATATGTGTGTGTGTGTATATAAAAGAATTGAATGGCAAACTTCAAAAGACAATATTGGCCCAGAGCTCATTTCACCCTTAAGTGAGCTGAAAGTTCTTGAGAGATGGAGAGACGCCGTCCCATCAAGTCTTACAGAAAACACATTGTCTTTGGAGATTTCAGGAAGTATGATGCAAGGAGAGGAAACAGAAGGTCCAGAACCAGAGGCAGATTTGAGATAAATGTGAAGCTGGCCTCCATGAGGCTGAAGCGCTTCGTTTGTAAACAGCGAAGACCTCTGCAAAGGTGGGCTTTTTTTATTCTGAAGCATTTGAGCAGCCTTCTAGAACAAACTCTCATCCTTTAGAGCGGACTATGGCTCCCAGCTCTCCCAGAGCAATGTCCAGGAGCCAGCCTCACTCTGTTTTCAAGCCCCTTCTTGAAAACCTACGTTGCAATGAGGTCAGTGACGAGCTCCCTTGAGAGACGGTCGGGCAGGCCCATACACTGCCATGAATTGTGGTCTGTGATTGAGTGTTGTTAATAGAAGCCTCTGGTGCATAGAGACCAGTGGGCCAGCCAACGTTTTGCAGGGTAGCTCACATATGTGTATATTGTCTTGGGTCTAGCAGCCTATTCCTGGAGAACTTTCCAGGAAAACAGGGAAGGGAGAGGTGTTTTGTTTTGTTTTTTTTAATAACCTACTCTGCCCTTCTCTGACAAATTCCATTCCCACCAGCCAGGAAATTTGTATGGGGTAGGGTGCAGCAAGGAGGCTGAGCCACAGAAAAATTTCGACGGAGTCTCATTTAGAGATGATTGTGGCAACACAACACGGAAGGCAATACCATAACAATTTGAGAAATACTTGGGTTGGCTGGTTGCTGAGTCACTGAAAACCCGCACCCACTCTCCCCTCTACCTACACTTTCCACCTGTCCCTTGCCTTACCTGTTTGTTTGGTTTTTTAACTCAATTCACATTTCCCTTTTCTGGAAAACACTTCTACCACCGGCCTCCTCCCCCACTCCTTCTAAGTGGTGCCAGAACAACTTGGACATAAATCTCTAGACTCCTTTCACCCTGCGCTGGAATCCTTACTTCGGCTACGTTCGCTACACCTGACTACCGGCATCTTGAAAGCAAAGACTAGGCTTCCTTTCTGTATACCTCCACGTCCCCAAACCCGAGGAAATTGGAATGAACCTGCTAACTGGTGTCAAGGACTCATTTAGAACTCAGAATCCTCACGTTGCAAGTAAGAACTGCATTGATGAGGAGATAACTCAAAACAAAGGTGGATGTTTTGTCTGGAGATTTTTTTAATTTTAATTCCAGAAATCAGTGGTGACCAGGATACATGTCAGAAAAGGTTTTTTCCCTATGCACGGCCTCAAACACAATGAACATAAAAGAGAATGAATTGGGGGCGCCTGGGTGGCTCAGTCAGTTAAGTATCTGCCTTCAGCTCGGGTCATGATCCCAGGGTCCTGGGATTGAGAGCTGCATTGGGCTCAGTGGGAAATCTGCTTCTCCCTCTCCCTCTGCCCCTCTTCCCCTGCTTGTGCTTGCTTTCTCTCTCTCTCTGTCAAATAAATAAAATCTTTAAAAAAGAGAGAGAGAGAGAGAATGAATTGGATCACAAGAGACTTTTCTCTGCAATAACTCTGGCTTCCCCAGTAGGGTGGTCTGGTTACTGTTGAGCCAGTCTGTCTCAAAGACACTTGGATTTCATATGTTTCTATCTTTCTTTCTTTCTCTTTCTTTCTTTCTTTCTTTCTTTCTTTCTTCCTTTCTTTCTTTCTTTCTTTCTTTCTTTCTTCCTTCCTTCCTTCCTTTCTTCCTTTCTTCCTTCCTTTCTTTCTTTCTTTCTTTCTTCCTTCCTTCCTTCCTTCCTTCCTTCCTTCCTTCCTTCCTTCCTTCCTTTCTTCCTTTCTTTCTTTCTTTCTTTCTTTCTTTCTTTCTTTCTTTCTTCCTTCCTTCCTTCCTTTCTTTCTTTCAGAGAGGGAGAGAGATAATCTTAAGCAGGCTCCACACCCAGCACAGAGCTCCACTCAGTGCTCAGTCTCACAACACTGAGATCATGACCTGAGTTGAAATCAAGAGTCAGACACTTAACTGACCAAGCCACCCAGGCATGCCTCGGTTTCCTTCTTCAACTCACTAATGATCACTGATGCCTGAAAGAACTGCAGGGTCCTCAACAATGCAACAGGGATACTCACTTCTATCCCAGATCTATATGTCGCCTCTTTTGAAAACATGGATTGGATTGTGTCTCTAACCATAGGGAACTATCCTAAGCTTCTCATAGCCAGGTGGTGTTCCCAAAATCTCCCCTGCCACAGTCCACCACCGCCTGCCATTGTCACTGTTAGAAGCTGGGTCTGGTTGTGAACCAAGAAATTCTCATGAGTCCCAAACCAGAAGAATTTTGTACCACATCCTTCCATGTTCTTACTGCTGTGTTTGCAATCCCAAGGCTTGGCCACTGAGGTAAAGGGAGGCTGTGCCTAGACATCCATCCACTGACTGGGTGGGACAGTCTCTTTTAAAATCATGGCACAGAGGAAGTGACTCAGTTTGCCGTTAGAGAATGTAGCTGGATGGCTCCCCTGAAAATTATCTGGACTGGATTTATTTCAGCTCTGCAAATGACTTCTCAGCAACTTGTCAAGGGCCCTGCTGCTTGCTGAATAAAGAATTTAAAATTCCCCCAGAGAAAAACAGACAAAGCACCTAAAGAAGCCAGTTACAAAAGAAGAAGAATGGCTCTAAAACGTATAAAATGATGTATTACTTCATCAATAATTTTTAGAAGGCAAATTAAAATGACAATAAGTAACCATTTTATCACCAATCAAGTCACTACTGATATTATAGAATTATATCATCAGTTCTGGAAGAGACACATAAACAAATACCGTTATCCACTGGAGGTAGGAATGTGAAATGGTTTCTTTCTGGCAGATTACTTAGAAATATTGAGGGGCGCCTGGGTGGCTCAGTCGGTGAAGCGTCTGCCTTCAGCTCAGGGCATGATCCCGGGGTCTTGGGATCGAGCCCCACGTCAGGCTCCTGGCTCAGGGGGGAGTCTGCTTCTCCCTCTGTCCCTCCCCCCAACTCATGTTCTCTCTCTCTCGCTCTCTCTCTCTCTGAAATAAATAAATAAAGTCTTTAAAAAAAAAGAAAAGAAAGAAATATTGAATCAAACCCCGCAAAATGTGCCATCCTCTGACTCAGCAGTTCTGCTTCTAGGAAAATATCCTAAGGAAATAATCAATGCTTATCTTTGTGACATATGTTCAAGTATTTATATCCTTGCATCGTTGAAATAGGAAAAATCTAGAAACAATGCAGTTAAACATTATGAGCATAAGAATGTTCCAATATGTATATATATAGAATATTATGCTGCTCTGAGAAGCCACTCTTATAGCATGCAGCAAACATTTTCTTTCAAGTGCGGGAGAGTAAATATTTTCAGCTTTGTGGGGTCAAGAGGCAAAATCAAGGATATTATGTAGCACTTATAACAATGAGAGCAAACAAATTCCCACAAACCTTCATGGACAAATTCAACATGCAAGAATGATTGAGTATGATTATTTTGTAATACAGGCCTACTGGTGAAAATAATTTAATTCTTTTTGGACTAATAACATTTTACTTAATTGGGGTTCAAAGTCAGTTTTTCTTATTGTCAAATTGATTTCTAATGTTCATGTGTAAAAAGCAGTCTTAGCTCACAGGCTGAAGGAAAACAGACAACAGGCTAGATTTGGCTTGCTGCCCCTGCTAAGGAGGAATGCTCATGAACGTGGAAGAAGCTTCCTGAAGTGTTGGTAAGCAGAGGCTAAAATAGTATGAGTGGTGTGTGGGGTGGTCATCATGCTGTTCACCAAATATTCTCAAGTGGAAATAGCACATGACACTCCAAGCCCAGACTGGGGGGGGCGGGGCGGGGCGGGGGGGGGGGGCAGGTGGGGAAGGAATATTTGCAAATCACATATCTGACTCTGATCCAGAATTAATTTTTTAACACTCTCGATACTCAATAATAAGGAAACAAACAACCCAATTTATTTTAATGGGTAAAAGATTTAAAGACCCTTCACCAAATAAAACATATGGATTGCAAATAATGACATGAAGACATAGTCAACATCATTAGTCATTACAGAAATGCACAATTAAAACCACAGTAAGATACCATTCCATACCTATCAGAATGGCTTAAATAACTTTTTTGAAGATATCATTTTTAAGTCATCTCTACACCCAACGTGGGGCTTGAATTTACAACCCTGAGATCAAGAGTCACATCCTCTACCAACTGAGCCAGCTAGGTGCCCCTTAAATAATTTTTTTTAACTGACAATACCAAGTGTTGGGAAGGAAAAGGTGTAACTGGAATTCTCAAATATTGTTGGTGGGAATGCAAAATGGTACAGCCACTTTGGAAAAGTTTGGCAGTGTCTTATAAAGCTGATCATATTTATCATATGACCCAACAGTCCTGCTCATAGATCTTTATATATTAAAAAAAATCTATGTTCACATAAAAACCTATATTTAAATGTTTATAGCAGTTTTATCAGTAATCCCCCAAAACTGGAAACAACCCAAATGCCCTTTACCTGGAGGACGGGCACTCCAACTGTGGTATATCCATACAGTGAAATACTATCCAGTAATAAAGAAGAAGAGGACTATTGACAACAGCAACATGGATGAATTTCAAATGTATTTTCTAAGTGAAAGTAGTCACACCCAAAAGGTTGCTTATTTTAGGATTCCATTTGTACTACATGATGGGAAAGGCAAAACCATAGGGACAGAGAAAAGATAGTTGCCAGGTGCTGGGTATGGTGGGGAACAGATTAAGTACAAAAGGCAGCATAAGGGATATTTTGGTCGATGGGGGAGTGATAGAACTGTTCATCATCTTGATTGTGGTCCAAAAAAATGAATTTTACTGTATGTACATTTCAAAATAAATGTTTTAAAAGAGTTTAATAACCATACCAGAAGAAAAAAAAAAGAAAAGTGCAAACACTACAGCCTGGACCACGTGGGTGAGCAGCTCAGTCCTGCTCAGTCCAAAGAGCGAGTCTCTCTGGGTCCAACATGGGTATAAGTGGAGGCAGAAGCCCCACTAGAGAAGTTGACGGGGTACTACCTGCCTAGAAAGGCATCTTCCAGCACCTGACTCTGCCCTTTGCACAGTCTGGTCAAGCAACTCCCTGTGTCTGTAGGCAGGGGTTCTGCCACCAGATCCTGAGCTCTCTATTTCTCTTCTGTTAGACCCAAATCCTCTTTTTTTTTTTTTATCTTATCAATTTAGAACTTTTTTTTTTATTCTTATGTTAATCCCCATACATTACATCATTAGTTTTAGATGAAGTGTTCCATGATTCATTGTTTGTGCACAACACCCAGTGCTCCATGCAGAACGTGCCCTCCTCAATACCCACCACCAGGCCAACCCATCCTCCCACCCTCCTCCCCTCTAGAACCCTGTTTGTTTTTCAGAGTCTATTGTCTCTCATGGTTCGTCTACCTCTCCGATTTCCCCCCCTTCATTCTTCCCCTCCTGCTACCTTCTTCTTCTTTTTTTTTTTCTTAACATATATTGCATTATTTGTTTCAGAGGTACAGATCTGAAATTCAACAGTCTTGCACAATTCACAGCGCTTACCAGAGCACACACCCTCCCCAATGTCCATCACCCAGTCACCCCATCCCTCCCACCCCACCCCCCACTCCAGCAACCCTCAGTTTGTTTCCTGAGATTAAGAATTCCTCATATCAGTGAGGTCATATGATACATGTCTTTCTCTGTTTGACTTATTTCACTCAACATAATACCCTCCAGTTCCATCCACGTCATTGCAAATGGCAAGATCTCATTCCTTTTGATGGCTGCATAATATTCCATTGTATATATATACCACCTCTTCTTTATCCATTCATCTGTCGATTAGACCCAAATCCTCTTAAACAGAAGCAAGTGGAAGTCAAGAAAAGAAGCCAAAAACTCATGATACTATCAGCAACTGGGGTTGAATGCCTAGCTGAGCCCAAGTAGAGTGTAAAGAGGTGAGAACACCTCAACAGAAGTGACCTGTGGAGGTCCTACCCTTCCGTACAGCAGTCTTCTTCATGAGCCCCACGCTCAAGCCTATGCTGCTGAGTCTACATCATTCTGCAGGTTCAATGAGATGAAGCTCAATGCATAGCCCCAGGCAGCACCCAGCCAATGTTGGCTGCTGACTTTCATCAGTGTGACTTATGTTTGGCCCCTTGATCCTAAGATCTGCATCCTCCGGTGGGAGCCCTGGTTGCAGGTAGAAGATAAACAATAAACTCATGTTACACAACCACATGTATGGCCAAACATCCTATAGAGTGCACAGCCTATAGAGTGCATCCAGGTACTGTCCCCTGCCCCACCCCTCACAGAGCCAACAGGTTCAAAGAGGCTGTGTGCTTCCATGAATGAGTGTGCAGTCTAAGCTCAATTCTGCACAGAACCAGACCCTCAGCTCCCTGGGGAAAGGTATGGGTCTCACTCAAGTTTCCAGTCAGCTTGGCAGCAAGCATAGGCTTAGGTCACATAGGGTGGTAGATGAATGAATGAATGAGTGAGTGAATCTTGCTGCATGCACTGTATGTATCAGACCAATGATCAAAATTGGTGAATAAATAGAGCACAAAGTAGGTAAGTTTGTGATATGTCCCTCCAAGGGCTGTGTGAGAATTAAATGAGGGACTTCATGAAAAGCACTTAGGACAATGCAAGGGACAAAGCAAGTATCAACAAACAGTGGCTATCATGATCATTATCCCAATCATTATCACTATTCAGCTGTATCAAAAGAATAGAATAGCCAAAGCGGAAGGAGAGAAATATGGATTCCGCCTGCCTGTAAACCATGGACTGCCCACAGATTTAATGAGAGAGGCCGAATTAGCAGATTGCCCCATAGTGCCTCGATCACTGTAATAACAAGAAAGTCCAAAGGATAGGTTTTTAATGGTGCTTTTTTGCTACCGAGCCTCCAGGAATAGCAGGGAATAGCCAAACATCTCCTGATCGCCCCATCTTATATATCATCCCCAGCATCCTCTGAGTGTTGTTGCTATTTGTGCATTTATGTGTTTCTCCATTGAGCTCTCTGAGCAAATTTGATCTCATCAGCAGCTAGGAAACAACAAGCTGTGATCTCAAGTCTTTGGAAGGTCAGCTGGAGAGGCAGCATCTTCCTAGCAACAGTTGCCAGGCAAGATTCTGAGGGTAGACTCAAGTCCCACTGGAGATGAAGATAGACAGAGGGCCATATAATTGGTATTTATTTGAATTGGGGGGGTCGGGGGGAGTTGCCCCTATGAAGCGCATATGCAATCCCCAGTTCATGTGCTGTTCATCCCTTTCATTAGTTCAGGCTGACCTTTTTGTTTTATTTGATGGTCACTCATTTTCCTAAAATATTCAGACTGAAAATTATCCAAAGTCCAAAGTTCCTACTTCTGTTAGACCCAACATTCCATTTTTATAGTCAATATTTCGCAAATATCCTCCTTGCTATTCTTAAATGGAATTATAGATGTATAACCTACCTAAGCCCATAATTTTAAAAATAATATAATGCCCTATAATAGAAATAATATGTGAGAAATCAAGTAATTTCCAATAAAATAAAATGCGTTTCAAAATGCAAAGGTTTGTGAAAAAATGTACTTAAAAAACATAATGAATAAATCAGATACTTATATCTAGTTTTGATGTATTATCCACATTCATTCTTTCTAGTTGACATTTTGAAGTAAGGGCTAAGTACATTACAAGTACAAATAAGTACATTAACAACAGTTATAGAATCACCCAGAATTCAATGCCTACAGGTACAGAGTTAGAATACTATATTGGTCCCTTAAACACTAAGAACGGCATAATCATCAGTGACATGATTTTTTTCAAAATGGTGAACAACTCTGAGTAAAGCTACAAACAAGACAAAGTATATGCTTCTTCCGGTTACATGTTACTTGCCTTTCTAGAAAATTCAGTGTATATTAAAACCATGAAACAATGGTGTGAGTTTATATGTAAAACAGAGTAGGGTTTGAGACCCAGGTGATTTCAAACAAGTTTTTTACCTAATTGAGAAAACGTGCTAGGACACGATTCAAGATGCCTTATGGCTATAGAATACCATCACTCCCTGGTTCTCTACCCACTAAATGCCAATAAAACCATTCCTCATCACTGCGACAATCAGAAATATCCCCACAATTTCCAAAATGTTCCCTAGGAGCACCAGGATTTAACCCAATTCCCTTCATTACAAAGGTATAAACTGAGGTTCCTTGTTCAAGGAAGAGCCAAGATGAAATTCAGCCTCTTCTAACTCTCACGTTAGGTATTAGAGCATTAGCTGAAACTTTGTGAATCCCCTTCACTCCCTGGATGTGTAAACATCAGTTATGAGATAAGATATGCTGACATTATCCATGGTTCTATTTATCTCCGCCTCTCTCCATTTTCAAAAGTAACCTTGATTTCTGATTGCCAGTGATTTCTTGTCTGTACTCAGTTGTGAACTCTTTGGAAGCTCTGATTTTGGCAGAAAGGCATTGTTCTTTAGAGAAAAGAATCATTTCTCCACTTGCTTATTTCGCTTGGGATGGCTCAACAATAGAATCTATCAATGTTCAACCAGTGCAGGACAACAGAATAAAACCATGTAGGAGGTCACAGTGAAGAGTTTTTATTTCATTCATATGCCCAAAAAAAGGGTGTGATATTCTGATATATTAGAAATATATATCTGAGGGGTGCCTGTGTGGCTCAGTCGGTTAAGCATCTGCCTTCAGCTCAAGTCATGACCCCAGGGTCCTGGGATTGAGCCCTGCATTAGGCTCCTTGCTCAGCGGGGAGCCTGCTTCTCCCTCTCCTTCTGCCTGCCGCTCCCCCTGCTTGTGCTCTCTCTTTCTCTCAGTCAAATAAATAAATAAAATCTTTTTAAAAAAATAAAAGAATAAATATATATTTGATTTTCATCCCGAGTTCCTGGACAGAACTCCTAAAACCCTTGGAATTTCTGAGTGATAGGGGTAAGAGGAATGTCTGTTGTTATTCATAAGCCCCTTTTAACCACACCTGAGTTTATGCTAATGAGGTGACTCCTGAAGGAAGGGGGCTGGTTGCCAGGGAAACCAACATTGTGATTAGAGGGGTAGAACTTCCAGCCTCACCCCCTCACATCCTAGAAGGGGCTGAAGGTTGAGTTAATCACTAATGGCCAATGACTTAATCAATCATGCTACATAATGAAGCCTCCATTAAGAAAAATCCTTAACTAAAGGGTTTAAGAGAGCTTCCCAGTTGCTAAACGCTTGGAGGCTCTGGGAGGGTAGTGCCCCCCAGGCAGGGCATGGAAGCTCCCTTCTCCCATACCTTGCCCTAAGCATCTCTCCCATCCAGCTGTTCCTGAATTGTATCCTTTTATAATAAACCAGTAATCTAGCAAGTCAACTGTTTTCCTGAGTTCTGTGAGCCATTTAACAAATTACCAAACCCATGAAGGAGGTTATGGGTACCTCCAATTGGTAGCCAAGTTGGACAGAAGTTGTGAATGACCTGGAGACCCACAGGTGGATTGGCATCTGAAGTGGGGGACAGTCCTGTGGGACTGAGCCCTTAACCTGCAGGGTCTGCAAAAACCCCAGGTAGAGAGTGTCAGAACAGAATTGAATTGTAGGATACCCAGTTGGTGTTAGAAAGCTGAGAATTGGTCAGTGTGGAAAACCCAGTTTTTCCTTCAAAAGGTATTGTCATGTCTTAAGAAAAAGAGTTTTATCATCTGATTCACTTTCTTAAAAAAAGTAGTAGATGTCATGTATTAAGATTATTATCAATAAGGGAAACATTGAGGGACTGATGCAAATTCGAAGGTGATGTCCAGGATATGGAGGAAGTAGAAACTAGACACCAAAGAAGGAGAGAAAACTGAGTTGGTGCTGTTGAAGAGATGGGGTGGGTTGGAAAGATGAGCTCACACTTGGAGGTGCTCATGGACATCCATGCAGAAATGCCCAACAGGCCTTTGGCAATGTCGTCTGAACTTTGTGATGAAGGGGCTGGACTGGAGGCCCAGACTGGGGGGTCATAATGAAGGATAAGAGAGTGGACACCACAAGATTAGGTTAAATCACCCAAATAGACATGTGGAATGGGGGAGAAAATACAGATTAGGGCTAGAAGAAGCTTTAGGAAAGCCCAAGGGGCAGAAAGAGGCAGAATGCCAAGAAAGGACAATGAGAAGAAAGAAGCAGGAGAAAAAGGAAAAAAGTGTTGCAAAAAAAAAAAGCCACCAAGGACAAGGTCTGGTGAAGTTTTATAGCACACAGTCTGGTTTAATCCTCACCACGACGCTGACAGGGAGGTCATATGATGAGTCCCGATTTATACTTGAAACTACAGCAAAGAAAGGGTAAGTAACTTTCCCAAGAATGCACAGCTAGTACTACTGGGTATTTACCCCAAAGATACAAAAGTAGGGATCCGAAGGGGTACGTGCACCCCGATGTTTATAGCAGCAATGTCCACAATAGCCAAACTGTGGAAAGAGCCAAGATGTCCATCGACAGATGACTGGATAAAGAAGAGGTGGTATATATATACAATGGAATATTATGCAGCCATCAAAAGGAATGAGATCTTGCCATTTGCAACGACGTGGATGGAACTGGAGGGTATTATGTTGAGTGAAATAAGTCAAACAGAGAAAGACATGTATCATATGATCTCACTGATATGAGGAATTCTTAATTGCAGGAAACAAACTGAGTGTTGTTGGAGTGGGGGGTGGGGTGGGAGGGATGGGGTGACTGGGTGATAGACACTGGGGAGGGTATGTGCTCTGGTAAGCACTGTGAATTGTGCAAGACTGTTGAATCTCAGATCTGTACCTCTGAAACAAATAATGCAATATATGTTAAGAAAAAAAAAAGAAGAAGAAGAAGGTAGCAGGAGGGAAAGAATGAAGCGGGGGAAATCGGAGGGGTGGACGAACCATGAGAGACGATGGACTTTGAAAAACAAACTGAGGGTTCTAGAGGGGAGGGGGGTGGGAGGATGGGTTAGCCTGGTGGTGGGTATTGAGGAGGGCACATTCTGCATGGAGCACTGGGTGTTATGCACAAACAATGAATCGTGGAACACTTCATCTAGAACTAATGATGTAATGTATGGGGATTAACATAAGAATAAAAAAAAAAAAAAAGAATGCACAGCTAGTAAGAGACATAACTAGAATTTGAAACCAAGTAGTCAGACCGCAAAGACTATACTCTTCCCTCCAGCTAAATTAAAAGAAAACTACAGACTAAAGGTTGTGCCTTGGATCAAGCATTTATAACAAGATGCTAAGGAAAACCCAGGTTTTCAGCCCATACAGTTGAGCTGGGGGCTAGGACAACTGTTCCAGATAAAGCCCCTCAGGTAGAGGGCAGAGCCAAGGATGAGGGTGAACTCTGCCATTCTCCATTCGTAATTCTTACCCTCATGCAGTCCTCAGCACAAGCATGAAGGTGGAAATTTTATCATTGTGGATTATATTGTCTTCTCAACAAAGCAAGAATTACTCCTCCAAATAGATCTTCCCAAATGAGTAAAGGGATGAACAAAGAAAACATAAGTCCAATTTGGTATATAAAGCAAATGAATTTGCTATGAAAACATGGAAAGCAAAAGTGATTGGATCACTGACACTGGTAATTTCTCACTCCTAATCCTTAGCAATCTGGTCATCCATGTGAAACAGCAATGCTTACACTCAGGACCGGTAGTAAGAGTAGAGTCCCAATCTCATCCCATAAAAGAAAACCAAGTTTGGACTAATCGGTCCAAGTCATCCCACAAGAATGGTGTCCTGCCATATTGAATAAAACTATCCTTACAGAAAAAAAGATGAAATTCATGGCTTGTCCTCAAATTTGACAGTTATTTGACTTGGCCAATCTCCTTCAGGAGAGGAAAAACCAGGTGATGCTCAAAATCAAAATAACAGGGGCGCCTGGGTGGCTCAGTTAAGCGACTGCCTTTGGCTCAGGTCATGATCCTGGAGTCCCGGGATCGAGTCCTGCATCGGGCTCTCTGCTCGACAGGGAGTCTGCTTCTCCCTCTGACCCTCCTCCCTCTCATGCTCTCTGTCTCTCATTCTCTCTGTCTCAAATAAATAAATAAAATCTTAAAAAAAAAATCAAAATAACAATCACAGCCTTAGTGAGGCTGTGGTGATGGAGATGAAGAGAAGTGGAGAGATTTGAGAGAAACTCAAGAGGTAAAATCAACAAGACTTGAGCATGCATACGATGTGGGCAGTGAGAGGGAAGAAGTGTTGAGGACGACATGTAGGTGTCCTCTTATAGAAACGGGGTGAGTCACTGATTTGGGAGAAGGACAGATTGAGGCAGAAAGATCAGTTTGTGGTGATGGACATTCTGAATTTGAGCCAAGATGTCCAAGAGGCTGTTGGCATTGGTCAGGATTTCCAGGGAGGGGTCTGAGATGAAATAGGAATGACTGGGCCATCCTCATGTAAATGGTACCAGATGCCACTAGGGTGAAGGAGACCTCCCAAGGTTTAAGAGAGACAGAGACAGTGAGAGCACCTAGGATCCAGTACTTGAGGAACTCCCAACACTTAATGCAGAATCGGGGAAGTGTTACTTCACAATGGTCAAGTGAAGAGAATGTTTCAAGAAAGAGGGAGTGATCGTCATTGCGCAACGCTGTGGAGCGGTCAAGAGAGAACTGCAAAATACCCAGTATTTACAGTGACAGGTCATTCATGCTTTCAGTAGGAACTGTTTCGATGGTGTGATAGGGGCAGGAGCAAGATTGCAGTAGGATGCACAGGGGCCGTAAGGAAATGAAGATGTAAGTGCTGCAAAGCACCCTCAGCCATATGTCCTATTGTGCTTAAAGGCGGTCCATTACAAAATTCCTGCGCGTGCGCGAACCCGCAGCCGGTGGGCAAAGCTGGGCTCTGCGTCCCGCATCCCGCATCCTGCATCCCGCACCCTGGTCCTTGGTCCTCGGTCCTCATCAGAGAGCGGTTCCTCTCCCAGGGGAGTAGGGAGGACACAACCGTAACATGTCTGGGGGTGGCTTACTGGCAGGAAATGGGGGCCACTTTTTGGGCCCTGTGCTGAGCCCAGCTGACTGGTAGCAGACCTCTGGGTGTTTCCATTGCCAAACTGGGGTTCTTTGTATTGGAATGCAAAGCTTCACTGTCTCTTTCCCCAATCCCATTGCCTTAATATCAATACCACTACTAATAATCAACCTTCGGAGCCACTGCTACTCAAAGTGGGGTCCCCCCAGCAACAGCATGGCGTCCCCTGGGAAGTGGCCAGAGATGCAGAACCACAGGCCGTTCCGCAGACTTGCTGAATCAGAGCCTGCATTTCCACAAGACACTAGGTGGTTCGTGGGCACTTTCAAGTCTGAGGGCATTCATTTGGAGGACGCATTATATGCATTTATTCCTGATTCCTCAAGACAACCCTGTAAGTCAGGTGGATTATCCCCCATTTACACTTGGGGAAGCAGGTTCAGAGAGGCTACATGCCCAATGCCACAGAGCAGAGGAGCCAGGACTTGAACCTCTCCTTTTAATCGCCGCAGTACTTGCCTTGCTCAGCTGTGGACCGAGGCAGCTGACAGTGGGCCGGTCCCCACCTAAGGACTAGGTAGCAGGGAGGAGCCAGCCTGCGGGAACTCCTGTTCCGGTGAACACAGCTCTGCACCGATTAAAGCCCCAAGGGCGCTCTACAGTTCCGTGCATTGGAGGGAGGGGGGCAGGACACTGGGAGAGAGGGTCAGGAAAAGTGATAGAGGTCGTGGCACCAAGTTGGGCCTTGATAGATGGGAGTCCCCAGGCAGATCTAGAGGACTGAGGGCACAGCCAGGCAGAAGGAGGCTGGCAGCAAAGGCCTGAATGCAGCAAACACTGGGGGAACGCGGGGCTTAGCATGCAGCAAAGTCACCGGGGAACCTGATTAAAAATTAAAGCCTGCTTCTCTGGCCTAACGACACCGAGTGACAACAAATGCCAGCTCTGTAGATCTGGGAAGGAACCTGGGAATATGCATTTTCAGCTATCATCCCAGATCATTTCTATGCAGGTGGTCCCCAGAAGGAGCCCTGAGAAATAAAACTAAGCAGGTGTGCATGGCTGTCCTCCAGGGAGGAAGGAGGAAGACGTAGGAAATTAGTAGAGAGGGAAACCGGGCCTTGTGTTCCTGGAGGCTAAGAGATTGAGGAGAAAAATCCAGAGTCAGAGGTCAGATGGCCCCTTAGAGCATTCTGATCAACAGCTGCCTCTCCCACTGAAATACTAGCTCGTTGCTACTGCGTTGCTCCCCAAGTGTTAGTGCATAGTAGGTGCAAAGTATTTCTGGAAGGAAGGAAGGGAGGAAGGAAGGAAGGGAGGGAAGAGGGAGGGAAGGAAAGAAGGAGGGAAGGAAGGAAGGAGGGAAGGAAGGAAGGAAGGAAGGAAGGAAGGGAGGAAGGAAGGAAGGGAGGAAGGAAGGAAGGGAGGAAGGAAGGAAGGGAGGAAGGAAGGGAGGGAGGAAGGGAGGAGGGAAGGAAGGAAGGAAGGAAGGAAGGAAGGAAGGAAGGAAGGAAGGAAGGAGGGAGGGAGGGAAGGAAGGAAGGAGGGAGGGAGGGAAGGAAGGAAGGAAGGAAGGGAGGGAGAAAGGGAGGAATAGTGGCAGAGTACAGAGAGGTTTGGAAGGAGGGTAGGAGGCTGGAAGCCTCTTACTGTGGTCTGAGCAGAGGATAGGGACCTGTCTGTGGCAGGGGAATGGGAGCGGAAAGGAGGCACAGAACATACTATCATTCTGGCAGATTCGAGGCCATAGAGGCTTCTCAGTGCTCTTTGGAGGCATTTCTATATTTCTGGCATATTCGGGAATGTCTATGAAGCTAAAAAATTTACAGGACATAATCAGGACCAAAATGTATTGCAAAGCCTGCGCTTCACCCCACCCCAACCCTGGGAAGTATTATTCTTCAGGCACAGACAGCTGGGCAGTGGGATGGGGCTCCTGTTTCTTCCAAACCAGGGCACACCCAGACCAGGCGGACACGACCGTAGCCGCTCCTGCCAGAGGTTTCGTTCTGGTTTGGCAGTCACTTTGGGGTTTCTGCGTCCTAGAGACATTTAACTCTGTACTTAATTTAGGTTTAATAGGCAGCTGTTATATTAAATAGAGACCAGCTGAACTGATTATTCAAGACCCAGTTATGGCCATTTAACAACTGTGGTTTGACTACTACATCTCAATAAAGGTTTTCCAGTACTCCGTGATTTGTACGATCTTGCACTCAGCCACTGTCCTCACCCCACCACTGATCTTTCTTTAACTGCTGCCTGAGGGCTTGGAAGCTCCCTGCTCTGCTTCTTCCCCTGGTCCCCAGATGGCTGAGCATCCCCATCGGAGAATGAATGAGTGACCACACAGATCAGAAACACGGAGCAGGAGGGCCCTGCCCTGCAGATGAGGAGCAGGCTCTCAGCTGTATACCAGCTCCAGTCTACACTGCTGGTTGTCCGGATTCGGGACTTGCCTCATAAAGGCAACTTTTTGTGGCTTTGCTGGGCAGCTAGGGGGCCACAGCTGAGCCCAGGAAGTGACCAAGGCACTTGGGAAGGCTCTGGGAGAAAAGAATCTGTATGTAAGAAAGAGAACCAGGAGGAAAACTGTAAGGATACAAATTCTCTGGAAGTCTCTAGGGCGGTGTTACTAGAAGTGTGATTCATGGATCAGGGCTGGCGTGAGACCTATTCTCACCGGCCCACAGACTGAGAACATGGGCAACCATGTGAAATTGCTGTGACAGCCAGCATGAGATCAATGGACCTGGCTGGTCGAACAGGGTGTAGACCGGTGTGGGCATCCTGAACTTGCACACAGAGCAGGTGCGCGTGGCTCAGCCGGCGACCAGTCCTGGGTGCTAGGACCATGTACCTGTCTGCCAACGTTTGGAAATGGGAAAACTGATCTTTGCGCTCAGTTTGAGACCCACTGCTGGGTTGCTGTAGCTCCCATTCCGTTTATTTCACCACACTGCAGGCCCACTGCGGGGCACATAGCAGGACTTTTGAAATCTTCCTGATAGACATTTACAAATAGTTAAAATGGCAAATCGTATGTGTATTTTTCCACAATAAAAAAAAAAAATCTTCCTTAACCTGAATACTTCTGTTTCCAGAATCAAATGGAACCAATCTGTCCTTTTTAAAAAAATCAAGAAAACTATGTATATACTAAAAATCACCTAATTGTACACTTTTTAAAAGGGAAAATTTTATGGTAATTTTATGTGACTTGTATCACAATAAAGCTATTTTCTTTTTTTTTTTTAAGATTTTATTTCTTTATTTGAGAGAGAGAGAGAGAGAAACAGCATGAGAGGGGAGAGGGTCAGAGGGAGAAGCAGGCTCCCCGCTGAGCCAGGAGCCTGATGTGGGACTAGATCCCAGGACTCCGGGATCATGACCTGAGCTGAAGGCAGTTGCTTAACCAATTGAGCCACCCAGGCGCCTGTTACTATTTTCTATAAGAGAGAGAGTACATGGATATAGGTGCTGGAGGGAAGGATATAGATATCAATAGATATATACATACATATAAAACCATAGGTGATGGATGTATATAGATGATATATAAATTCATGAATATACGGATGGACTGATGGATGGATATAGATGATAGATGGATGGATGGATAGATAGATAGTTAGATAGATAACGAACAGACAGAAAGTCCATAAATGTCTTTCTGTGTCAAAACAAAATCACAATGGAGAATATGCACAGATGTGCGTTTTTTTTAAGATTTTTTATTTATTTATTGGAGAGAGAGAGAGAGAGTCAGAGAGTGAGCATGAGCAGGGGAAAAGAGCAGAGAGAGAGGGAGAAGCAGGCTCCCCACTGAGCAGGGAGTCCGATGTGGGGCTCCATCCCAGGACCCTGGGATCATGATCTAAGCCGAAGGCAGACGCTTAACGGACCGAGCCACCCAGGCGCCCTACACATCTGTGTTTTGTACAAACTATGCTGGACAGTTTCATTGGCCCTTCCAAATCCACTCTCCACCTTCTGTGCTGTGCCCAGGGGGCTGGTCTCTACAGACTGCATCACTCCGAAGGACACCCTCTGAAGAGTAGAGGTCAAAGAACAGAGAGGTCAGGGCATCTGCTGTCCAGCGCCCCGCCTGCTGGGACGCGGTTGGGCGATGTCTGTGTATGTCCTTCCGCAAGAACATTAGTCCCGGTACCTGCATCCTTGGGGGGCTCACGGCTCACTGCTGCCAGCCCCAGAGTGCTTCACCGCTCCCAGGTGGGTCCCCTCAACACGGCTCACATTTAAATACTCCCTCCACTAACGTTTGCCATCCACCCTCTTGGTACGTGCTGTCTGCCCCCTTTGCCAGGACTCAGACACAATTCACACGGATCGCACGAATTTTCTGCAAGCCACACCTCCTTTGTCTTGTTCTCTTAGAAACAAAACCTTCCTCTCAGTGAGAGACAGAACACTGGTCCACAGACCTAAGGGCAGGTATGAAATAGAGAAAAATGATAGCCATTGTAGAATCATTGGAGAGCTGTATCCTGGGTAAATAAAAAACTTCTAAAAGATGTCTTAAATCCGCTTTATGCAACCTTTCAAAGGACAGACTTTTACCCAAGAGCTGCCAATACTCCAACCCAGACATACTACTGGATGCTCCGCACAAAAAAAAAAAAAAAAAAAAAAAAGAATATCTCTGAGAAGAGAGCCCCACAGGGACCCCCAAGTCTATCTCCAACATTCACTGCTGAATTCACAACTCATATTTCCGACTGCGTGTTGAACATTTTCGCCTCGATGTCTTGTAAGTGCCTCAGAACGCCACATACACAAAACCAGCCAGGAACCTGGACTGCCCCCTCCCCTCCCCTTACCTAAAACAGCTGCTTTTGTCAGGCCTTCCTAAACATCTTAAAAGTCCATTAAATCCAAAGATCCCTATTTCATGGAATTGGGGTACATTGCATATGCCCGGAAAGTGGGCCACTAATGGGAATGGGGAATGCACAAAGGGGTTTAAATATTTGAGTTCTTCATCTTATTTTTAAAATAAAATTATTTTTTATAATAAAATTTTGTTTTATTTCAAGTATATTTTTAATTGTCTCATTTGAAAACTTGACAGTGTGTAACAAACCATGGTAAATAGCAGTCCTGTCATTGGCAACTGACTCAGGAACAAGCACGTGGACTCAGTTCGGTCAGTCACCCAGCTGTGAGAGAGGATGTTTTCTGGGGACTTTGGGGGAAGTGTTCTTTTTTTTTTTTTTTTAAGATTTTGTTTATTTATTTGAGAGAGAGAGAATGAGAGACAGAGAGCATGAGAGGGAGGAGGGTCAGAGGGAGAAGCAGACTCCCCGCCGAGCAGGGAGCCCGATGCGGGACTCGATCCTGGGACTCCAGGATCATGACCTGAGCCGAAGGCAGTCGCTTAACCAACTGAGCCACCCAGGCGCCCCTGGGGGAAGTGTTCTTGTCCTTAAGGAAGATCAGAGGGTGAAACGGTCCCTCTTTCTCCCCCTGGATGTGCATTTGGCCCCAGTTACTCCTGGCAGCCTTCTTACAAGGGCCTAAGAAACAGCCTCAGCATGAAAGCATCTGTATTCATTTCCTATTGCTGTGTAACAAATTGCCACAAATCTAACAGCTTATAAAACAAATATATCATTTCTTACTTTCTGTAGTGTGGTTATAGTGAGGCTGGAGTCTCTGCTCTGGGTCTTACCAGGCTAAAATCAAAGTGATTCTAAATAAGCCAACTGTCTTGATGCTGATGCTGCTGATAATTATAATATAATAATAAAGCACCAGATATCAAGAACTGTTCTGCACCCTTACCTATATTAACTCAATCTTATGAGGTGGGTACAATTCTTTTTTTTTTATTTTATTTTATTACATTATATTAATCACCATACATTACATCATTAGTTTTTGATGTAGTGTTCCATGATTCATTGTTTGCATATAAACCCAGTGCTCCATGCAGAACATGCCCTCTTTAATACCCGTCACCAGGCTAACCCATCCCCCACCCCCCTCCTCTCTAGAACCCTCAGTTTTTTCTCAGAGTGAGGTGGGTACAATTCTGAGCGCATTTTACAGATGACAGAATGAAGAGAAAAGTCAGGGAACTTGCCAAAGGCAAGACAACTAGCTAATGAATGTTGGTTCTGGATGCAAACCCAGGTAATCTGGCTCCAGAGTCTATATTCCTACCACAACTCTGTGCCAATGCATTTCCTTACTGCTTAAGCTGACTCTAGGTGAATTTTCTTTACTTGCAGCCCAAAGCATTCTAATCAATAACGATGGCATCGATCAAAATCTTCACAATTTGCCCCCTCATGCATTCCCTATTATCCCTTTTACCTACTTTCCCTCACTGGGAGATTTTATTGCTTTCTTTTCTAGATGATCCTGAGTCCATAACCAATCCTGTCTAGATGTTTTGTGTGCCCATCCAGAGCAAATATTCTCAACAAGGGCAGAAAATCCTACTAGGAGACATGCTAGAAATGTGGGGGGTTTCCACTGTCCACTATTTAGTGGCCAGGATCTTGGGATGTCAAAGGTCTCAGTGTGGAGAATTGGAATTGTCCTGCATCCTCCACAACTTTCAAATGTACTTATGGATATTCGTGTGGGGGATAAAAAATCTACTTAAAATAACTGAGCTTAAACTACTGGGTATTTATCCCAAAGATACAAAATTAGGGATCCGAAAGGGTACGTGCACCCTGATGTTTATAGCAGCAATGTCCACAATAGCCAAACTGTGGAAAGAGCCAAGATGTCCATCGACAGATGAATGGATAAAGAAGAGGTGGTATATATATACAGTGGAATATTATGCAGCCATCAAAAGGAATGAGATCTTGCCATTTGCAATGACGTGGATGGAACTGGAGGGTGTTATGCTGAGCGAAATAAGTCAATCAGAGAAAGACATGTATCATATGACCTCACTGATATGAGGAATTCTTAATCTCAGGAAAGAAACTGAGGGTTGCTGGAGTGGGGGGTGGGGTGGGAGGGATGGGGTGACTGGGTGATAGACACTGGGGAGGGTATGTGCTCTGGTAAGCGCTGTGAATTGTGCAAGACTGTTGAATCTCAGATCTGTACCTCTGAAACAAATAATGCAATATATGTTAAGAAAAAAAGAAGAAGAAGAAGAAGAAGGTAGTGGGAGGGGAAGAATGAAGCGGGGGAAATCGGAGGGGTAGACGAACCATGAGAGACGATGGACTCTGAAAAACAAACTGAGGGTTCTAGAGGGGAGGGGGGTGGGAGGATGGGTTAGCCTGGTGGTGGGTATTGAGGAGGGCACGT
This sequence comes from Mirounga leonina, assembly GCF_011800145.1. Taxonomy (NCBI): domain Eukaryota; kingdom Metazoa; phylum Chordata; class Mammalia; order Carnivora; family Phocidae; genus Mirounga; species Mirounga leonina. The sequence goes on from NW_023270464.1 coordinate 16,972,563, forward strand.
TCTGCACGGAGCACTGGGTGTTGTGCACAAACAATGAATCATGGAACACTTCATCTAAAACTAATGATGTAATGTATGGGGATTAACATAAGAATTAAAAAAATTCAAAAAAAAACAACCCTCATATCAGTGAGGTCAAAAAAAATAAATAAATAAAATAACTGAGCTTGAAACCTAACTCCAGTTTAGGGGCGCCTGGCCGGCTTAGCCAGTAGAGCATGCAACTCTTGATCTTGGGGTGGTGAGTTCAAGCCCCATGTTGGGTGTAGAGATTACTTTTAAAAAATTAAAAATCTAGGGGTGCCTGGGTGACTCAATCGTTAAGCATCTGCCTTCGGCGCAGGTCATGATCCCAGGGTCCTGGGATGGAGCCCCGCATTGGGCTCCCTGCTCCGCGGGAAGCCTGCTTCTCCCTCTCCCACTCCCCCTGCTTGTGTTTCCTCTCTCGCTGTGTCTCTCTCTGTCAAATAAATAAATAAAATCTTTAAAAATAATAATAAAAAAAATAAAAAGATCTAACTCTAGTTTAGATATTAAAAACAAGGTCATTTTTAGACAGTTTTTCCAAAAATGCAACTATAATAAAAAGTGTTCTGTTTAAAACTTTTTAGAAGATGTTAAAACATTTTAAAGTAAAATGCTAAAACTTAAAACATTAAAATGTTTTAGAAAATCCTATCACCTCTGGCAATACCACTCACAGCGTCTCCATTGCCAGTAAACACATCTGAAACAGGTCCACAGTCTGAAGTAACAACACTCACAGTAATCCTATGAATGTGCACAAATATACATATATATTTAGCCCTTACTTGCACAACTAATGAATCGTTGAACACTACCTCAAAAACTAATGATGTACAGGGGCACCTGGGTGGCTCAGCCAGTTGGGTGGCTGCCTTCGGCTCGGGTCGTGATCCCGGAGTCCCGGGATCAAGCCCCACGTCCGGCTCCCTGCTCGGTAGGGAGTCTCCTTCTCCTTCTGCTCCTCATCTTGCTCACTCTCTCTCGCTCTCTCCCTCGCACTCTCTCAAATAAATAAATAAAATCTTTAAAAAAAAAAAAAAAAACTAATGATGTACTATATGCTGGCTAGCCCTTACTTCAAAAGGTCAAAAATTCTTTAAGTTTCAAAATTATTTAGTTGAATATTATCTTACATTTCAAACAAATAGAAGTTACAGTCTCCTGTAACTTTTGTACTTCATTATTAAATATAAAATATTCTCTTATAAATATTTCCCATTATCTCTCCTTCATCTGGCAGTGAAACCACATTTTTTTAATTATCTGCGTAAATAAGTTATATAGACTATGAATTTCATTTCAGGAGAGTAGACAAGGCATTGCAACATGATTGTCATGGAGGGGAGGCTGGCCCTTTAGGGTTGCCTGTCACTGGTCCGGTTTACCAACCACCACTGTCTCATATACACCACTGTGGGGCACAGACAGATAATTTCCCTCTCACCCTCTGCTTTACAGGAATATTAAAAAAAAGAAAGTAAATGGCCAATGAGTTCTTTAGAGGACTCACTGTATTAGGATTTGGTGAAAGCATCTTCTATGAGCTCCTTTTACAAATGAGGGAACAGAGGCCCCGAAAAGTCAAGATGAAGAAGTAGGTGTTACCCAGTGCACTACTAGAAACCCCCATCTCTGTGCCCTTAGCCCTTGGCAGCCTGGCCCAGCCCCTGATGGCCCACTCAGATCCTCCCTGGTTTGGGATGAGTACCAAGGGGGGAAAACAACATAACAATGACCTTGGCCCACAAGCCAGGGATAGATCATTCACTCTCCACTAGAGTTCTCCAGAGAAACACAACTAATAGGATAGACAAATGGATATTTATTATAGGAATTGGCTCACACCATTATGGAGACTGAGAAGTTCCATGATCTACCATCTGCAGGCTGGAGAACCAGGAAAGCTAGTGGTATAATTTAGTTGGAATCCAAAGGCCTGAGAACCAGAAGAGCCAATGGTGTAAGTTTCAAGTCCAAATGCTCAAGAATCAGGGGTGGGAGGACATAGTGTAAGTCTCAGCCCAGATCTGAAGGTCAGAACACCAAGAGCACCAATGTCCAAGAGCAAGAGAAGATGGATGACCTAGCCCAAGTAAAGAGAGCAAATTCACCCTTCCTCCACCTTTTTGTTCTGTTCAGGTCCTCAATGGATTGGTTGATGCCCACCTGCATTGGTGATGGTGATCTTCCTTACTCAATCTATTGATACTAATGCTAATCGTTTCTGGAAACACCCTCACACACATACCCAGAAATGTTTTATCAGATATCTGGGCATCCCTTAGCCCAGTCAAGTTGGCTCATAAAATTAACCATCATATACTCCCTCAGTCATTCAACAACCATCTATCGATGCCAGGTATTCATCACTCACCAGCCCGAAGATTGGGGATTGGCCTAAAACACACACCCTGCACTCGGGGGCCAGTATTAGCCAGCAGAAGAGAGAAATGTGTGCACAAATAGTTGGCACTCTCTGGGTTGAAAACTCACCCCAGCTGTATGAACAAAGAGCACGAAAGCGAGAGTAATAAAAGTGTGTCTTGTTCACACCAGGGACGCTACACAATTGCAGACAAAACTTTGCTGCTTCTCCCTTTCCAGTAAACATAGATCTATTTTGACAGGCTTTTTGGGTACAATATTTTTACCTCCAGGCACTTTGCCCGGGGTCCATCTATGAACCGAGGCTGCTCAGTAGTGCACGGGCTCCCCCACCAAATGAGTCCACACCCCGCACCCCCCTCTCCCAGATTGGAGGTCTGGGGTTCTGCTGACTTTGACTGCAACTAGCTTTGACATGCTAAAGCCTGAGACAAATCTGGGGGAGGAAGGCCTCCCTGTGGGGATCCTCACAGGCCAAGATACTGCACATCAGAAACACATTTTTCAATCTGAGACTCTGGAATGAAAAAAAAAAAATAACCGTATCAGTATAAATCCCAGGAATTGGGAAAAAAAAAATTCCAGAGGTTAGGATAATAATGCTACAATAGGATCTTTTCATTCATTGTCCAAAAAAGAATCATGATCCAAACTGAACTGTCAGCTAGAATTGAGAATGAAACTTTAGGAAGGACTTTACCAGCATCTTCCCAGATGAGGGAAATCAGACTTTTGGAGACAAGTCCTCAAATGTTGATTTGGGGCCTTGACAATGAGCAGGTAGCTCTCCGAATGCCTGGGAACAAATCAGAAGTCGAGTTGGAATTACAGTAGGCCCCCCTTCTCTGCAAGGGCCATGTTCCAAGACCCCCAGGGGGTGCCTGAAACCACGGATATTTTGAACCCCATATTCGCTATGTTTTTCCTATATATACATACCTTTGATAAAGCTTAATTTCTAAATTAGGCACAGGAAGAGATTAACAACAATACTGATAATAAAATAGAACAATCATAACAAGATACGTGAATATTATAGTTATGTGAATGTGGTCTTTTTCCCTCTCTCTCTCAAGATCTTATTGCCCTGTACTTCCCCTTCTTCTTCTTCTTGGGCTGATGCAAGATGATAAAATGCCCACATGGTGAGATGAAGTGAGGGGGATGACGTAGGCGCTGGGACACAGCGTTAGGCTATTAGTGACCTTCTGATGTCAGAAGGAGGGTCATCTGCTTCCAGACCACACCTGACCTCAGGTGACTGAACGTGGAAATCGAATGAAGGGTCAGGGGACAGACTCCTATATTTACGCTAATCCAGGCGGGCCTAGTGTGGATGATTTCAGCCTAAACCCAGCCCAAAGCATCCGTCCCTCTCCCCTTCCACTAAACTGACCCTCCCTCCCCAGCCCGAGCACATTTCTCACCAACCCATTTACCCACCGCAAAATGACCCAATTTCGTTTCCATCTCCTGCCCAGAAAACACTCTCTACCCAAAACTTTTATTTAAATGTTGTCCCAAATATCCCACTTCGCATTTTAAAAAACAAAGTCGCTTTCGCTAAGGCAACTTGTAACTGAAACCACTATTTCTAATTTTTGCTAGAAAGTTATTGACTAATTTGTGAGTCAAAAAGCTGGTTTCGGCCAGTTCCAGTCCAAGTGGAATGCGCCTTCCCCACCTCCCTGCATTACAAACACAGGACTGTTGTCCATCACAGACCCCTGGCTCTCAATCCAAGTTTTCACCATAAATTCTGAGAGAAGAGACTGGCCTGGGTGTCTACATCACCCCAGCCCGTGTTCCCAGACAACTCACAGGCATCTGGGCCTACGTATGTCTCCCCAGAGGCCCAGCGCTGCAGACCTGCCAACAGCTGAAAGTTATAAATAGGACAGTTTGGGGGGGTGAGGATTGAGAAGCAAAATCTAATAAGTATTCAGATGCAATAGGCCAAGAAAGCTCTTTGGAGAGACAAAGAAGAAAAAGATCAGTGGTGTGTTTCTAAAACCAAATGAAATGGTTCATTCCTGCGAACTTCATTGATTAAACCCATTGGTCACGGAGAACCGACTGTCCAAGAAAACCTGAGGAATTTCCCTAACCCAGTGATATCACATGCGGGATGTCACTTCCTCGGATAAGATCCTACCCAGGGGCCTGCCAGTGCCTGGGGGGGGGCACTAGCAGGCCCCTCCAGAATAAGAAATCTAGGGGACCCCTGAACCTTGGCATGATGGCGCACAGTAGACATGAAGCATGGCCTGGGCCATTTTCCATCTGTTGGGTGACTCACAATGTCTCCCCACCTGGATCCTGTCTCTGTCCTACTCGCCACTCAATCGCCAGCACCTAGTACAGTGCCTGGAGCAAAGCAGGTGCTCACGCTGTCATGCCTTCACTCCCCGGCCTGGCCCACCTCTGCCCTGAGCGTGGGCTCACCTCCCCACAGCACACTGTAATGCGCCTCCCCGTCTGCCTCCTCATGGGCGGTTCGGAGGCCCACCTTGGGCAGCGTCTCGCATGCCCTAGCACCTGGCCCACCAATGCTATGGCACGATCAATTGCACCCTAAGGAAGACACACAATTTAAAGAGCCCCCCTCCCCCCCCCCCCCACTGCTTGTGATCCTTTCCTATTATAATGCATTAACAATTTAGGACTTCTCTGTTTATCCATGATGTCAAATATTCCATCCTTAGAAGTATCTTCGGCTGGGGAGTTATGAGTAAGCTGTTCCTTTATAAAACAACTCAGGGGAGATGAGAAACCACAGGAAGGGAAGCAATCCTTTTTGTATCATGCACGAATTACTTCCTTAGTGATACTTCCTTTTCTGATGTATCAGGATTGGCAAGTTTTGTGTGACTGCAAACGTCCCCACTCAGGGACTACTCACTGATTCCTCTTATACGGCTTTGAATCTTGGGACTTTAGGATCCATCCTGAACACACAGGAAGCAGATGTGTCCTTTTGTGAACCGACCACACTTAGGCTCCTTCCTAGGGCCTGGATGGGAGTGTTCACTGAGTCCCAGTTTGCCCACAGTCCAGCGAGTCAGTTTCCTGTGTGTCAGGGGCCCTCGCTCCAGGCGGCTGACCTCATGCCTTTGGAGAAAGCCGAAACGTCCAGCACAACTGAAATAAACATCAGCCCCCTGGCTTCTCTCCCAGGGCCCGAAAGTCTGGGCATGTGGGACAGAGGAAAGGGGGCAGATCTGAATGTATCCCCCCTGCCAAACAGAGGGCAGGAGAAGGTGGTAATTTTCCCCCTGCATCTTCAAATTATATTTGACACCAAGAAATTCACTTGTAATCACCATCCAGTATAAACCCACACTTATTCTGATGGGCAGTTTCATGGATCACTATGTCTAAGCTAGAGTCCCCAGGATTCAAACACGAGGCTAAGTGTTGCCGTGAAGGCATTCCGGAGGTGTAATTAAGGACGATAATCAGTTTACTTTAAATAAGGCAGATGATCCTAGATAATCTGCGTGGGCCTGGTTTGATCAGTTGAAAGGTCCTACACGCAGAGCTGAAGCTTCCCTGAAGTAGAAGAAATCCTGCCTATAAACAGAGCCTTCAACTTGGGACCTGAGAGGTGCCTGCGAGGTCTGGCCTGTTCTCCCTCCAGGCCTGTGCTATGGATTTGCCTAGGCAGCCCCCACAATCACATAAACCAGTTCCTCTCAATAAATGTCTCTCTCTCTCTCTCCCTCTCTCTCTCTCTCTGTCTCATATATATAGATCTGTATATAATGTATGTATGGACACAGATCTGTGTGTATATATATGTTTCATACATAAATACAGATATATATATAGAAAAGACACCTCTCCAAAAGGAATTTTGAGGGAAAACGCAAACAGACTATACTTAGTGGTCCTGCCCACTTGGCATGAGCAAGGCCCTGCAGGGCAGCCTCAGGAGAAGTGTGGACACATGGGAACCCCCAGGGGAGGGGAGGAGTGGTAACAGAGTCAGTAACCCTGAGGTCACCTGAGAGACAGAGAGAAAGAAGACCACACTGACGGGCTCCCCTGGTGAGCGCATTAGACAGATCAGGTTGTTCCTTCCCAGGAGCAGAGAACAAGCCAAGAAAATCCTTGGCAGAAACCTAGTGGGAGAGAGCACCATGGAGCCATGGGACACAGCTTGGGCGGTGAGAACAGCGTGGGTCTTGGTGGCAGGCTTCCCCTAGAGACAGTGACTCAAAAGGACCTCACCTGCTGGGTTGATGGACCCAATGGAGGGGAGTTAAATTGGTCTCAACACGCCCAGAACAGAGGATCCTTATCCTGAGCATATTCCTGGGGAAAGAAATCTGAGGGCTTTAGCTCCTCATGAGCTCAATCGGAACAAATGGTGTTTAAAAACAAACAAATCCCGGGGTCCCGGGATCGAGTCCCACATCAGGCTCCCGGCTCATCAGGGAGTCTGCTTCCCCCTCTGACCCTTCCCCATCTCCGTGCTTTCTCTCTCCCGCTGTCTCTCTCTCTCAAATAAATAAATAAAATCTTAAAATAGAAAAAAAAAAAAACCATCACAATAGATCAGCAACAAGTTGCAGAAAACATGAAACACTCTACCTAGGTGACACGGAAAAGGGGTCGGGTCCTCACAAAACTGGTGGCGGGGTTGGAGGAGCAGGCCCAGAGCTGAGCTTCCAGAACGACTGCAAACAAGCAGCCACTGCCTCAGTCATGCTTGAGAGGCCAGGTAAGGAGGAGGTCACTGTCTCGGCTGCTGGCACCGGGGGCTCCCCACACCCTGCTGTCACCCTCCCCTTCCACATGCCATGGGGCACGTCCATTTAGGGGAAGCCAGAACCAAGCTGCAAGGAGTCCATTCGAATATGGAGCCTGCAGCTCAGCAGCCTCCCAGGAGGGATGCAAGACTTTAGTCTGAAGGAGCTGCCCCGCCCCACTTACCACGTCTGTATCTAGGAACACACAGAAGAGCAAGCAAGCAAAGAAAAAACCCAGAATCCACAGCACCTCTGAGAGTCTGGAACTCAGAGCAGACCTGCTTCTGAAATCTTGAAAGAACTGAGGTCAGTGACAATTGGGGGGCCAATTGGTGGCAGGCAGGGGGCTTTGTCATGCACAAGAAGCAAGTATGTGGATTAAGAGAAAGTAAGGAGATCTTTCCTGGCGATCAGAAAATAGCATAACAATCTTGAACTCTGGGGTCCTGTTTTTAAAGATAACCAAAATACTGTATGTTTACCCCAAAACCCTCCCTCCAGCCCACCTGCAAATCATCAGCACAAAGTTTAATGGCACAGGCTCTAGAGGCAGACTACCTGGGTTTAATTATGGCCTCACCACGTATAGCTGTGTGACCTTGGACAAATTATTAACCTCTCTGTGCTTCTGTGGCCTTTAAAAACAAAAAAGAAAGAAAGGAAAGCATAGAAAAGAAAAGATCATTGTGCCCATCTGCTTAGGTGGGTTAATACGTATAAAGCTCTACGAAGCATGGTAAATTGTTAGCTGTTGCTGCGAGAGATTATATATGAGATTATATTCGAGAGCAAACCTCGCAGTCACAGAAAGGCAGTGACGACAGTTGGGTCGTCAACACACACTAGCACCATGTGGTGCAGACACCAAACCGGGTTCTTTGGGGGAAATTTAGGAGCCGGGGACATGGTGGAGCACATGGGATCCCAGAAACTGTCGCCCCAGCCTAGGTCAGGCAAGGGCGGACTGCACGCCCCAAGACCAAAGCTCCAGGAGGAAAGAAGCCACTCCCCATTATGTTCCACATATTTATCGGGCCTTGGGCAGCTAGAGATATGCACTTTGGTAACTATGTGGCAAGAGAAAGTTCCCGCTCAGAGAAAGCAGACAGCACCCAAAATTCATTGGCTGGTCCCAGCGGTTCTGCCACTGACTTAGCTCGACCCACTGCTGAGCCCACTCGCAGCTATGCTGCCAAATGGGAGGAGGAAATGAGCTTCCCGCTGTGCAGACTTGTCTCCCCTCCGTCCACTCCTGGGCTCTTGGAGATTTATCAACTCCATGTTCCTCCATAGGCTCTGGCTGACACCGGGATTAGTGGTTTCCTTAGCTTTGTCGGGGAGCAAGGCATCAAGAAGGTTCCTCTCAGTTATGTCAGATGGAGGGTGGACATAGCCACACTCAGGAGCTGATGACACTGAGTCTCTGCCTGGGGCATCCATGCCTGGACAAAGAAGACTTATTCGTATATCCCCATTAGCCCTTCACACACTTCCCCGGGACAGATATGCTCATATCTTTCTAATCAAGTTCTCTCTTCCTTAGCTTGGGCGATGAAGCCAGTCTCTCCTTTCTCCCCAGCGATAAAGTCTATAAGGATCAGGGGGCCACCATTTGTCATTGTAAGTGATCTTAGGGGCAGGGGAGGGGACTGCAGAACCACCCAAGGCAAAGTCAGTTCCAAGTTCATGTCTATTCAGATGTTCTCAGTCTGAGCAATATGAACCCTCAGATGACATAACATAAATTACCATCTATCTCCTGAGGTCAAAGCAGGTACAAAAAGAAAAGCAAGAAGTGTATGGTTCTCTAAATGTGTCCTGTTTGAAAGAAAGGAGGAGGATACAGTTGTCAGAGCCAGGCAGACCAGCAAGCTCTGCGGAAGCTGTCACCAGAGATGCTGGCCCAGGTGACATGCGGCCATCTTTGCAGGGAACAGTGACTTTCTCCTTCAGCATCGCAGTCCACAATGCGGGCTCTGTTCCCGCCCGGATTCCAGCACAGATCCAGAGGGCTGGAGTAGAGGCAATCTTCTCCTATGCTGACTGGTTGCTTCCCTCTGAGTACAGCTGCTTCACATACTTTTAACAGGGGCAATGTGTACATGAGTAACACAAAGGTCCAGGTTGTGATCAGCTCCTTGCATTCATTTCCGTAGGCAATTGCCTCCGTGGGTGATGATCTTAGCGGTCCGATCCCGGATGTCTGGGGGCCCAGCCACACAGTTAGGTCATTAGCAATGGTCTATGCGATGGTGAAATCCGGGTTTGGGCATTAACTGGAGGTGGCATTTCCATCTCACGATGGAATTTTCCAGAGTGTGTGCCACCTTCTGAGAATCTAGTTCCACCAAGTATCGCTACAGAATCCAGGACAGTGAAGGCGTGAAGTATGCTCCTTGCAGGAGGAGCCGAGCGAAGAAGTAGAGATAGCACAGACGGCTCAAGTGCGCCCAAGGCCACCTACCAACGGCAAGAGTAGCCACCCCAAAGCACGGGTCATTGAAGTGAGGCGGATTCACGAGCAAGGGGCTGCTGGTAGTCTGGGAAGAGGAGGATGGGCTTTGCTGAGTCTGGGGAAAATCTGCGAGATTATATAAGCTTTGCAGCTGAGAGCCGGGGATCAATAGAAAGGGACAAGATTGCAGTCTGAGAATAAAGCCATAGATTTCAAAGTGTCCATTAATTAAAATAATACGGAAACTTAACATTCGACTTGAGAACGTTTAAGCCCAAGGAGAGTAGATGAGAGGGTATGACAAAGATAAAGTAGAAATCAAGGAAATTAAAAAAAAAATCAAGGAAATTAACAGCCAGTAGAAGTGATTGAAAATTCTAAGACCAGCTCCTATAAACATGCATTTTAATAGAGAAATGTCGGAAAAACCCTAATACAGATTTAAAAAGGGAAGAAAAGAGTGGGAGAGATCACACACAAAAAAAGAGGACTGGAAAATAAGATGTAAGAACAGATATGAAGGGGGTTTTTTTGGCTATAAGAGAATACAATGGTACAACTTCATGCTAATGTATTTGGAAGTCTCAATGAAATGAATCACTTTCTGAGAAAACACAAATTACTAAATTTGTCTCAAAAGGAAGTTAAAAAAATCTGCGATGACCAGCAAGCACGGAAGAAAGCAAACCAATTTCAAAGAACTGCCTCCGCCCCAAAAAGCTTTGGGTTTAGACTATTGTCACAGAGTGTTCTTTCAAAAGCTCATGGAACAGATAATTCTCACGTTATGTAAACTGTTCCAAAGTACAGAAAAAGATGGAAAACGATCCAATTTATTTTATAAGTCTAGCACAGCATTAGGAACAAAAAAAATGGATGTAGCAGAAAAATGAATAGATTAATTTCAGTAAGAAATAAAGATACAAAGACTCTAATTAAATCCTAATTCAATATTAGCACGTTGAATTCAACAGTACAGCAAAAGACCATGGCAGCTTCTGGGGAGACACGGTACGGTGGACACACCCTTGCCATTTGCCCCAGCAAGGAGGCAGGAATCTCCTGAGGGCCATATGGGGGGGGGCTGGTGCCTTGACCAAAAGGACAAGGGCTCCCCAGTTTCCCCCAAATAACTCCTCTGTGTGCCCAAGGTTCTCAGCTCTCAGAGGGGGAGCGCTGACAGCCAGGTAGAAAAAGAGACAGCAGGACTAAGCGACAGAAGGAAGATTACTGTCCTCTCTCTGCTCCCTGTCCCAATGCACTGAAAGAATTGCCCCAAAATGGAGGGGACGGTGGGGGCCAGTAACAGGACCAAGAGCCAGAGGTCCCTGCTTGAGTCTGTGCGGAAGAAGGCAAAGCAGCAGGATTTAACCTGAATTTGAGATTGAAGTATTAAACTGGGCTGAATATTGGTAACTCAGCGGGACCAGAAGGCCACTGCAGGTCCGGAGAATCCCCCTATTTGGCTGAAAGCAGTGCCCAAGAGACTGGTCATATTTTTCTCCTTCTTTTTTTAATTGTCTGTGTTTTCCTAATTTTCCACAACAAGCATATATTACTTTTAGAAACAGAAAGAAAATGTTAAGATGAAAACTGACACTATGGTGTGTATGGAAAGGAAAAATTTGCCATTTAAGGAATGTGTGAAGGAAGCTGTGATATTTCACCCAGGGAAGACTTAGAAGGCACTTATCACACATCTACAGAGGTATCCTTTGTAACCGGAAGCTCCCTGCAAACGTAAGCCATAAATAATAATGTAATAATTGAATAAAGGATGGGCTTATTCTGGGATCTTGCCAATGCCTGAACAAAGCTCACTGATTTCCAACCTCAGGGAGACAGATTTCAGTTCCACACGAGGACACTTTCTATCCGCTGGGGCAGCCCAGCGTGGATCAGCTGGTGGTCCACATTCTGCACTAAGCCGTATTACCAACTTCTAAAGAGTGGTCTCAGTGGCCTAAGGCCGGCATTGCAGGATTCCTGCCTACAGGGCTGGCCAAAGCTGACTGTTTAAAGCTAAATCCAGCGGAGAAGGGCGAGCCCATAGCCGGCATCATCAGCAAATAGTGTGGGCCTGAGATCGTCTCAAACTCGCATCCACGAGGCCATGTATTTAAAATATTCACTGTGGGGGCGCCTGGATGGCTCAGTCATTAAGCATGGGCCTTCCGCTCAGGTCATGATCCCACGGTTCTGGGCTCAAGTCCCGCGTGGGGCTCCCTGCTCAGCGGGGAGTCTGCTTCTCCCTCTCCCTCTGCCCTTCCACCTGCTCATGCTCACACACACTCTCTGTCTCTCAAATAAATAAGTAAAATCTTTAAAAATAAAGTAAAATAAAATATTCACTGTGATGTGCTTGTAGGATATGCTATTCTAAAAACCTGGCCTGGGGTCGTGGGGATAGATGGAGCGCGGCGGGGGCAGGGGGAAGGCAGGGGAACCTAGGCTTTGGAAAAGCTTAGAAGGCAAAGTCACCCTTCTCCCCAGAGATGGACAGCGGGGCCAGCCAGTGCTGCCGGGAGGACTCCTCTCTGAAGCGAAACTCAGGGCATCACGCCCCGCTGAGTAGCCCCCGGACCAGATCAGAAGCTGGGCCCGCAGAGGCCCGGGGACCCTTCTTCCTTTATCAGCACCCGGAAAACAAGAGCCCTGGACTGTGCCTAAAGCCCTCAACAAACAGCTCTCAGCCAAACCCTGGCCACCTTCCAGCACAAAGAGAAGGGACCCGGCGGCCGGGACCGCCTCCTCCCCCCAAGCACTTCGGGCTTCCCCAGGCAGGTCCTTCAGCAGGGGTGACCCTCGATTGCAAGGACGTGGGAAAGAGCAGCACAACTCTGTCTCCCTCTGTTCTTCACAATCGGGCAATGAGATTGTTCCAGAAGCCGAAGCAGCTAGGAGGAACCTGGACATCAGGTGCACTGCGCAACGGTGGCTGGTTAGCAGCCGCAGAGCCCGACTTCACAGGGGGCCCTTGGTTCTGTGGGAGACAGAAAAACAGACTTTCCTAAAGTAATGAAAGGACCCTGCCCAGGATTAGAGGGATCAAGCCACCGGAGTCTCCAAGATAATGGTGAGGGTGCCCTGCCGGCGCCTTGACAGCCACAGAGACTCGGCGCTAGCCCCTGGCTACCTGTCCAGTCTCAACTGCAGCCTCCCTTCCTCCAGCCCCCACAACGCCAGGCCTCCGACACACCTGTGCCTGGGCCTGGCCCCAGACGCCCCCCACCCTGCTTTCCGCAGCAGCCCCCCAGTCACCCCTTCACTTTTCCTGAACGTCTCCGTGCCCACTCAAGACGCATTTTGTTGCCCCCTCCCCATCCTCTCCTAGTGACTTGGGCATGCCTCCCTCCCAGCCTTGAAGATGCTTCATTGTCATTCCCTGCCTGCTGCTAGGCTGCAGGCCCCTGGGGGTAAGACGTCTGTCTTCTCAACCCTGGGTCCCTAGCACCAGGCCTGGCCCAGGTAGGCACTCGGCAAGCCTGGCTGCCTGATGGATAAAGCAACCACACCTGCCAGTGTAGATGTGTCCCTTTTTCAAAGAGGGACAGCTGCATGGGCAGCAAAGAGTACCCTGAAGCCAAAGTGACTGCATTTGGCACTGCTTAAAATCCTGATGGCCCACCATCCCTTTCATAACTCTCTAAAGCACACTCTATGCCCCATAAATCAATGTAGGGAGACATGATTATTGTGCACTTTGGTTAATTGCAAACCCAATCAGCTCCCATAAAAAGCTGGTATTTTACATAGAGCTGAAATGGGCCACTGGTTTTGAAAGTGCATGTGATGTGGTTTCCTGATGGGCAGAGGAACTTCAGGGAACTATTTATCGTGTTCACGAATGACATTCGAGCTATTGTCCATGTTCCTTTTTATGGCATCATAAAGATTACTTTTTACGGTCAGGCTGGCTGACATCTTCATCAAATGCCCTAATGTGCACATTCACCGAAGGACCATTTGTGCCAATGAGTAACATGCAGCAACATTCAACAAAGGTTTATTGAGCGCCTGCTATGAGCCGGGCGCTGAGGAATGGGATCTGTCTCCAAAGCTTTCAAATCCGCTAAAAATACTCTCAATTTCACAAGCAGTGAGGACAAAAAAAAAAAAAAAAATAGTCTGCTCTAGTCTCCCCCCTGGGGCCCACTGGGTGAAAATGCACCTAGAGTTGCCCAGGGAAATAAAACCTCTCTTCATGGACCTTTCAGGTCTCCTGCAAGGTTTTGTCTCCAGCTGGCTCTGGGGAACTTTCTGTGGCATTCCTTCGGCAAGCCCTGTCTCTAAGCAGCTGAGCAATGCCTCAGCCCCAGGAACTCACTAGTCCAGTCCCAGAGACTGGGGAAGCAAGGACACTGGCCAATCCTCTTTTCCCCCCTTGTCAAAGTTCAAAGGCACCTTCAAAGCTGAGGGAGCAACATGGTTAGTTAACCCCTGAATCCCCAGGCTTCCCCCTAGGAAGGGTTATGAAAATTAAAGATAATACATTTAAACCACCTAGAATAGTGCAAGGCATCAAGTAGGTACCCAAAAAAGGTTCATCTCTTTGCATTTCTTTGGACCATGCAATGGCTAGACAAGATCCCCCACGAGCCCACTCCCCTCACCCAGCTACCATGCAGAAGTGGCAGAAGATATAGAGACGAGGGGACCGACCAGGGGAGGAGTGTGTCAGAAGGAGACTCAGTGACAGACCAGGCATGGGAGGGGAGGAAAGGGGATGGGTTGACGATCATGCCAAGGCTTCTAGCCCGGTGACCATGTGGATGGTGACACCATGGACACGGCCAGGGCAGAGCCCCACTTGCTTTGAGAGCTCTTGGCTCTGGCTTTTGCTGTAACTTCTGGGCCACCTCCCCCACCTTCTTCACTACTAAACTCTGCCCCCCCCACCTTATAGCTTCAGCGCCACCTCCTCCAGGAAGCCTTCCTTCACATTAGAGAAGGAAACAATCTCTCTCTCCTTTAGTGTTGTGTTTGTCACAGCATTCCATGATCATTGGTTCCAATCCCTCTCTGTTAAGGGGGAGCGATGGGCCCAGGTGCCTAGGACAAGAAGGTAAGAAGTACTGAAAAAAAACGTGAATGAACAAGCTGTACCCATCAGCACTCCAGCAGAAAACAGAATCCAGCACGGTGGATCAGATAAAGAGACTCTCCTGAGGGAGAGTTTCAGAAGTGCTGGCAGGGTTTAGGGAACATCAGATGATGCTGAGGCGCCCAGAGGCAAATACCAAGTGCTGGGTTAGGGGGGCTCTTATCACCTCTGGGCGAGGGGAGGGAAGACACGTACAGAAAGGGAGCAGGGGAGGAAGAGAAGCTGCCTTTGCCCATTCGAGGCACAGGAGCAGAAGGGGCAGAGAACATGCTGGTCCCCTCCTCCTCCTCTGATTTCCAGCCCACGGTTCATATACTTTTGCTGGCTGAGTTGTGCCCCGCTCCCCGCAAAATTCATACGTTCAAGTCTTAACCCCCAGCACCTCAGAATGTGCCTGTATCTGGAAATGGGGCCAAAAGAGGTCATTAAGGTAAATGTGGTCTTTGGGAGGGGGCGCCCTAGTGCACAGGACTGGTGTCCTTATAAGAAGAGGAGATTTGGACACAGGTACATGGCTGGGGCTGGGGGCAGGGACCATGTGAAGACACGAGGAGGAGGCAGCATCTGCAGGCCGACAAGAGAGACTGAGCAGAAGCTAGCTTTGCGGACACCTGGATCTCGGATCTCCAGAGTTGTGAGAGAAAATCCCCGAGTGTTCTAAGCCTCCCGGTCTGGGTGAGTGGTTAACTGAGACCCGAGCAAGCTCCTACAACTACCCCGCTGGAATCCAGCAGACAAAACAACATGGCTAGCTGGTCCTTAGGGGTCAGCCTCCTGGATGCCGGAGCAGAGAAAGGCAGAGCACAAATGGGGGCTGGGGCAGGGGGCAAAGGAAGAATAACCGATACACCACCAATCATTAGCTCATACTGGATATTGAGCACGGAGCTCGGAGGCCATTCTGTGCTCGGAACTCTGCATGACTTTGGAAGTGGGAGCCATGTCGGGATGAAAAGCCTCTGTGCGGGAGCCAGGTCTTCGTGCCCTGGCAGAGGGGACACCAAGGGTTCTGAGAGCCTCAGTAGACAGGAATACAGAGATCATAGTGAATCACAAGCCCGGAGAAGCAACACGCAGACATGGCTTACCCTGCAAGCCCAGGACACAAATGGTGGCCACCGGCGGGTCTCCTCCATGGACTTGGTGAGCTGGTGTTTCCAGGAGCCGTACAAACTGCAAGCACCATGACCAGTACCACGGTGCTCCCATCATGTCATACCTTCCACGTGTCCGACGGCACGCTGCGTTTCACGTGCATTACCTCATTCCAGAATCCCACGATTTCCCAGCAAGAATTGAGCTCTAATTTGCAGGTCAAGAGACTGAATGAAGCTCCCGAGAGGACCTGGCATGTGACAGGAGAGAATCTTGACTTTGTTCTTAGCACCGGATCCAAAATCAGTGAACCTAAGAAGCACCTGAGGAGCACATTCAAAATGCAGATTCCAGGGTCCAATTCCAGGAATTGTAATTCAGCGGGTGAGCAGCGGGGCTCCATCATGTACCGGCCTCGGAGTGCACGCATAGCCCCATGGCCACCGTGTGACCGACATCTTGGGCGTGCTCTCAGTGCCTATGTCGGGGGGGGGTGGGCAGAGCAAACCGCTAGTGAAAGACAAGCAGAGCAATGCCTGCAGAGACTGCAGGAGCGGAGAGATGCAAGCGGTCGGGAAGGCAGAAGTGCCCCCTGGACATGTCGATGGGGCGTGGCAGTGGGAGGGGTCCGCTGCCGTGGCCTGGCCACTAGCCCCATTGATTGCCGAGGTAGCGAGCGTGGAGGGGGGTCAGGTCTGGGGTGAGTGCTGGTGAGGGGTTGTGGTGGCTCCACATTTGGAGACAGAGGCTGGGCAGAGGTGTGGGCTGGGCGCCGGTCCTGGCAACATCAGGGCGTGAGGGCAGGTGACTAGGAAGAGGAGGGGACCATCCAGGGAAAGAAAAGGCAGGAAGGAACGCAGTTGCCATAAGGTCCTGAGCAGAATGGACAGAGAGAGGGAGTACAAAAAGCCAAAGGAAGGAGGTAACCATGTCATATGCTCCCAAAAGGACGAGCAGGACGCCCGAGGGTCAGAGCAGATTGGACATTCCACGCACCTCCCAGGAGACGGTTGGTCTCTGCTCTGCAGCAGAGCAAGGGTGGGGAAAACTGGGAACCTAGGAGCCCACCCACGGGGGATGTGGTCATAAATTACACTGTGGAGTCCTTTGTAAAGCAAGGGAACAACCTGTAGAAGTTTAAAACGGTGAAGTAGGTCTGTATGTGCTGGTGTGGACAGAGATCAGAGCCATCTTAAGTGAAGAAGATAACTTGCACACCAGTATATATAATATAGAGGCATCTTCCAAATATCTCTAATAGAGGGACAAAGAGAGAGGTGCACCAATATACATTTAGCCGCATGCTGAATGGCCAAGAGTGAAACAAAATTAAGTCAGCTGAAAAGAGGTCAAATCCAAATATCTCCACGTAGAATGATCTTTGGGGCACAAATCAATCACGAAGCCTGTAAAAATTCATTACACATACTTTTTTACTGTTAAAAATTTAGTAACTGGGGCGCCTGGGTGGTGCCGTCCGTTAGGTGACAGACTCTTGGCTTCCACTCAGGTCATGACGTCAGGATCCTGGGATCAAGACCTGTGTCGGGCTCCACACTCCGTACGGAGTCTGCCTGAGATTCTCTTTCTCCTCTCCCTCTGCTTGTGGACTCGTGCTCTCTCTAAAATAAATAAATAAATTTTTTTTAATTTTTTTCATTTAAAAATATAAACATTTAATAACCAAACTGCAAGAGTTAGACATGATATCTTGTAGGTAAATAATTATTAATCTATATGTCACACACACACACACACACACACAAACACACACTAGAGCTAGCAGGAGGGCAAGTTAATTTTTGTCCAGTCCGACCAGGACGAAATACTGCAGGTGGTGAACCCGACACCAACTTGCTGAGTCCCTTTTCCTCTCTAGTAGTAACCTGCCACCAAAAGGATGTCTCTCCTCTTCTGCCATCGCGGTCCTCCTGGACCATCTCCACCAGCAAGCACTTCGCATGACCTCCCTCCAGAGCAGCCCCGCCCACTGATGGAGCCAGGCCACGTGACCTGCTTTGGCCAATGGCATGTCAGTAGGCAGCGCCCCGGGTGGAGGCTTTGAATGTGCTCCTTTGTGCTCATGCATAAAATCACTATGACCTCCTCCAGGTAATGGCAATAACTCCAAATTCGCTTCAGTAGCAGCCCTTCTCCCCTGCCTGCACTGGACGGGCTGCTTGAAGCATGATCCTTCTTTTCTCTCCCCTTTGTCCAGAGTTTCTCTCTTTCTCTAGGTCCTATCTGGTTAGTGACCTTCCTGGGCAAGGCTGATTAGGGCAGAAGGGCCTAGACCTATTTTCTGGGTGCTTTTGTCCAGCTGCATCACTCCTGCACCTCGCAACTCCAGGGACGGAACTCAGTCCTCAGTCCTCGGTGTCCTCAAATCCAGGGGAGGATGGATTCTCCACGCGTCCCTCTGAGGCCCGCCCTTGCCAGCCAGGCTTGAGACAGGGAGAACTCCATCCTTCTTGACCCTCTTCCTGACCCTCTCCTCCAAGGACACCCACCTCAAATCTTCCCCTTAAGACTGTGCCCCTGTCCACATCCTCGGGGCAATCACGGAGGAGCGCAGGAGTCTGCCATCATTCCCGAATGCCTACCTGGAAAAATCAGTGATGCAACTGAGCACCTCCCTTTGCTATGGAACATCCGTAGTAGCTGAAGTCTCCGTAGAATTGACAATTGTAACCCCCTGTTGATCACACCCCCTCCAGGACAGTTGGGTGACTTTAGCAACAATGTCCTTTCCCTTTGCTCCCTGTTCTTTTTGTTCTGATAACATTTATTTATACTGCACATCCTTCCTGACCATCTCTGGAATCCAGGAAACCCTTCCCCTTATTGAAAGATCAGGCTTCATTATCTCTCAACCCAAGACTTGTGTCTGCTTCCAGGCCCGCACTCCCCACCCCAGTCCCTCCTCCTGTCACCAGTCAACTCTACTCCTTGGTTTCAAAACCTTCAGTGGCTCCCCACTGTCTGAGAAGTGAAGCCCCTGGCTGTGTCCAGTTGTGTATAACACCCAATGCTCATCACATCACATGCCGTCCTTAATGCTCATCACCTAGTTACCCCATCCCCCCACCCACCTGCCTCCAGCAACCCTCAGTTTTTACATCCCACCATCATTGTCTCTATCTTACCACACAGCAACTCTTTGCTAACACGTCGGTCTCCCCTCTGGGCGGTAGAGGGCCCAGGCTAGGAGGCGCGGATGTGTCATCTCTACATGCCCAAGACCTAGCCCAGTGCCTGGTGATAAACACGTTTGACACGTGGGGGTAGCTGGATGGATGAACGGATGTACAAATGGGTGGATCTTTTTACAGAGTCACCTCCAATATTTTTAAAAGACAGAAATAAAGGAAAGATAACAATACAACAATAATGATAATAAAAAGCCAGCTATTGGACAAGAGTCTTCTGTGCCGTCGGGGGGGCGGGTCCCAATTTCCAAACCCCTCCTCCACCTTTCTGGCTTGAAATCACAATTCTTGGCAAATCCTCTGCAAGTGGCAGAGGCCACCTACGGGGTTTGTTCTCCGACAAGTGTCCCCAGGAGCACAGGGGACACGAACCTGTGTACACAGCCACTCACCATCCCTCCCCACCGCTAGGGATACTCCTTAGATCCCAGCAGCCCCTGCCCATCTCTCGGGCCTTTTCTTCCTCAGCCAGTCACTCCTTCAGGAGCTACCCCAGGACCTGAGGCTGTCATGACAACAGCTCCGTAAGGTGGACAGGCCTGGGTCTGGCATCTGAAAAGCAGATTCCCACCACCCTTGTCCAGTGGATTTGGGAGACTTTTTGGACAATGACATCCTTCCTTTAAATGGGAGCCTATTATGAAGCTGGATACAGTTGCCAGATCTACCCCTCCGCCGCCCCATTTAGCAGCTATCCCTACCCTGCGACATTACCAAGCCACAGGGCTCTGTTGGCATGAAGTTTAAAACCCACTGCCTTCGTCCTGAGTCTGGGCTTGAGCCTTGACCTCCTCCTACCCACTGAAAATGCTCAGGCATCCTTCTGGCTATCCTAGGCCCCTCTAAAACCAGTGTCCTGACTGAACCCCAATAACTTAGCTGGGCCCCAGAGGCCACCCTACCCCCGGCAGGCTCCTCTTCTCATCACACTAGGTCCCTATCATGAATGGAGAGACTGTCCAGAATTATAATGCCACCTGAATCTTCTGCTGCCAAGCTGTATCTATCTCATTGCAAGACTCCTATTGTTGTGTTTTACTGATTTGACTTGTTCAGAGCCCTGAAATTCCTTGGGGCAATGTCCCCCCCACCACCACCATTTCCAGTCCAAAGCCATACCATTGGGATGGGGCTGACTCCATCTCTCCCCATCTCAACATGGAGACATGCCACCCAAGCTGGATCAATCAGAGCATCCAGCCCTGTAACCAGCAACATAAATGAGATTCAGTTCTGGGACTTCAACCAGAACTTTCTTCCAAATGATATTGCTAGCTGCATGTAAGGAGCCACAGCTGCTGGTGGCCAATGCTTGAGAAAAGCCCGTCCCACAGTGGAGTCACACAAAGGAAAGAGGAAAGTAAGGGACAGTGTCCTATCTCGGTACCTCGGAGCATCTGTATCCCATCACGCCTGATGTTAGTCTTATCCCTGGGCTTCTCAGTAATAGGAGCCAATAACATTACTTTCCTTTCCTTAAATCAGTTTGAGTTGGAAATGAATACAATCCTTCCTAGCAGCTGAACTCTCCCTGACCTCCCTTAGAGGTCAGGTGCCCCTTAGAGCATATGGTGGATAAGCGCCCTTCCTTGCCTGGGCAGCTTTCGAGCTCAGTGTCCACAGCATCTTGCCTCCTGGGCCACTGCCCATCGGGGACATCCTCTGCCCTTTCATCTTCCGGGGGCCATTGTCACAAGGTAGCTGAGATCTTCCTCTGGCCACGCTCTTTTCACAATCAACAATGCCACTTTTTCCAGCTCTTTTCTGGTCCTATTTGATCCTGATGGCTGAAAGGAAAATGAAACAATCACTCAAAAGCAAATAGCAACATTCTTTCAATGTGTTTTTTTTCCCTCTGCCCGCTACCCCTGTCACTCCAGCAGAAGCATCTGAGCCAGAGTTGATGGGGCACATTTAACTGGTGAGAAAAACTATTGATTGTTGACACGCTGCTGGGTCCAGCATATCAATAGCTCATTGGTGCCTCCTCCTGAGTGTTTAGCAACTTGCCCCCTTCCCTACTCAGACAAAACAGGGGCATGCCATTCCCACCCTGGGAAAGAAACTGGAGCTGGCTACATGGCAGTTCTTTGTTTTAAATACTTTGTCTCCAATGATCTGTGTCCCAAGGGCCCAAGATTGAGCCACCATGATCTCCCAGCTTAGGTATTCATTCATCCCACAAATACCCACTCTGATAGTAAATACACTAAATTCAGACCCCCGGCCTTCTACCCAGAGACTGTGGCCCTGCTTATGCAGGCGTCCTGTATAAGATCTCTATGTGGGTCCAGGTGCTGGCCCTTACACTCCCAGGTACAAGGGATTCCGCTGCCTCTCTCAATGTCATCAGGGCAATGGGCATGAGAAATATTAAATGCAAACGCTGTTGACCAATGAGGTTCAGTGTCCATTGACCTGTAACCTCCCTGGACAATCTCATCCACCATGGAATCCATTTCCTCTCTGAAGCTCTGTTGCTAGGTCTGAACGTCTCTGATGTGACAAGGTCTTTGAGCCCCAAACTGCAGCACCCTACGTTAGGGCATTTTCAGATAACCCGCAGATGCTTCAAACTCGGTCTGTCCAAAACCGAACTCAGTATCTTCCCCTCCAAACCTGATCATCAATCTATGGTTCCTGTTTCAGTCTATTGAACCACACATGAGTTTAAGGCATATTCATGAAAATCATCCTCAGCTCTTCCTTTGACCAACTGCCACCACCAGAGCCTGCTGGTGCTAAATGCTTGACATCTCTCTGCCACTCACTTTTCTCCATCCCCACAGCTGGGCCAGAGCCACAGCCTTCCAGCTGATCCCTCATTTCACCTCCAACCCACCTTTCGCCCTCTAGCTGGCGTAATCTTCTCTGCCAACGCTGACCTTCTAGCGTAAACTCTGCTTCCAAACCTGGTGGTCCAGCCGGGTAGATCTGCCTGCACTTCCCCAAGACATTTCATGCTTGCAGACCCTCATTCAGGCAGCCCTCCTCTGGGTACCTCCCCTGACACCTGTCCCCACCTTCAGTGTTGATCACTCCATCTTCTGGGTCCCCCATAACTCAAGCCTCCTTCTGACATCGTACTTGCTGTGTTACTTGTGGCCCTTCACTTCTGGGTCAGTCTCGCTCATCAGGAATGTGAGCTCCATGTTTTACCCCTGGCTGGATCCCCAGCATCTAAGCAACATTCAGAAAGTCCCTTCCAGAATTAATACCTATTCTTCTGAAACTGTTCCAAAAAATAGAAATGGAAGGAAAACTTCCAAACTCATTTTAGGAGGCCAGCATTACCTTGATCCCTAAACCAGACAAAGACCCCATCAAAAAGGAGAATTACAGACCAATATCCCTGATGAACATGGATGCAAAAATTCTCACCAAAATACTAGCTAATAGGATCCCACAGTACATTAAAAGGATTATTCACCACGACCAAGTGGGATTTATCCCTGGGCTGCAAGGTTGGTTCAACATCCGCAAATCAATCAACGTGATACAATACATTAACAAAAGAAAGAACAAGAATCATATGATCCTCTCAATAGATGCAGAAAAAGCTTTTGACAAAGTACAGCATCCTTTCTTGATCAAAACTCTTCAGAGTATAGGCATAGAGGGTACATACTTCAATATCATAAAAGCCATCTATGAAAAACCTACAGCAAATATCATTCTCAATGGGGAAAAACTGAGAGCTTTCCCCCTAAGGTCAGGAACGCGGCAGGGATGTCCACTATCACCACTGCTATTCAACATAGTATTGGAAGTCCTAGCCACAGCAATCAGACAACAAAAAGAAATCAAAGGCATCCAAATTGGCAAAGAAGAAGTCAAACTCTCACTCTTTGCAGATGATATGATACTTTATGTGGAAAACCCAAAAGACTCCACCCCAAAACTGCTAGAACTCATATAGGAATTCAGTCAAGTGGCAGGATATAAAATCAATGCACAGAAGTCAGTGGCATTCCTATACACCAACAACAAGACAGAAGAAAGAGAAATGAAGGAGCCGATCCCATTTACAATTGCACCCAAAACCACAAGATACCTAGGAATAAATCTAACCAAAGAGGCAAAGGATCTGTACTCAGAAAACTATAAAATACTCATGAAAGAAATTGAGGAAGACACAAAGAAATGGAAAAACGTTCCATGCTCATGAATTAGAAGAACAAATATTGTGAAGATGTCAATGCTACCTAGAGCAATCTACACATTCAATGCAATCCCCATCAAAATACCATCCACTTTTTTCAAAGAACTGGAACAAATAATCCTAAAATTTGTATGGAACCAGAAAAGACCCCGCACAGCCAGAGGAATGTTGAAAAAGTAAAGCAAAGCCGGCGGCATCACAATTCCGGACTTCCAGCTCTATTACAAAGCTGTCATCATCAAGACAGCATGGTACTGGCACAAAAACAGACACATAGATCAATGGAACAGAATAGAGAGCCCAGAAATGGACCCTCAACTCTATGGTCAACTCATCTTTGACAAAGCAGGAAAGAATGTCCATGGAAAAAAGACAGTCTCTTCAACAAATGGTGTTGGGAAAATTGGATAGCCACATGCAGAAGAATGAAACTGGACCATTTCCTTACACCACACACAAATAGACTCAAAATGGTTGAAAGACCTCAATGTGAGACAGGAGTCCATCCAAATCCTAAAGGAGAACACAGGCAGCAACCTCTTGGACCTCAGCCGAAGCAACTTCTTCCTAGAAACATCACCAAAGGCAAGGGAAGCAAGGGCAAAAATGAACTATTGGGACTTCCTCAAGATAAAAAGCTTTTGCAAAGCAAAGGAAACAGTCAACAAAACCAAAAGACAACCGACAGAATGGGAGAAGATATTTGCAAATGACATATCAGATAAAGGGCTAGTATCCAAAATCTATAAAGAACTCATCAAACTCAACACCCAGAGAACAAAGAATCCAATCAAGAAATGGGCAGAAGACATGAACAGACATTTTTCCAAAGAAGACATCCAAATGGCCAACAGACACATGAAAAAGTGCTCAATATCGCTCGGCATCAGGGAAATCCAAATCAAAACCTCAATGAGATACCACCTCACACCAGTCAGAATGGCTAAAATTAACAAGTCAGGAAACGACAGATGTTGGCGGGGATGCGGAGAAAGGGGAACCCTCCTACACGGTTGGTGGGAATGCAAGCTGGTGCAGCCACTCTGGAAAACTGTATGGAGGTTCCTCAAAAAGTTGAAAATAGAGCTACCATACGATCCAGCAATTGCACTACTGGGTATTTACCCCAAAGATACAAAAGTAGGGATCCGAAGGGGTACGTGCACCCCGATGTTTATAGCAGCAATGTCCACAATAGCCAAACTGTGGAAAGAGCCAAGATGTCCATCGACAGATGAATGGATAAAGAAGAGGTGGTATATATATACAATGAATATTATGCAGCCATCAAAAGGAATGAGATCTTGCCATTTGCAACAATGTGGATGGAACTGGAGGGTATTATGTTGAGTGAAATAAGTCAAACAGAGAAAGACATGTATCATATGATCTCACTGATATGAGGAATTCTTAATCGCAGGAAACAAACTGAGTGTTGTTGGGGGGGGTGGAGGGATGGGGTGACTGGGTGATAGACACTGGGGAGGGTATGTGCTCTGGTAAGCGCTGTGAATTGTGCAAGACTGTTGAATCTCAGATCTGTACCTCTGAAACAAATAATGCAATATATGTTAAGGAAAAAAAGAAGAAGAAGGTAGCGGGAGGGGAAGAATGAAGGGGGGAAATTGGAGGGGGAGACGAACCATGAGAGACGATGGACTCTGAAAAACAAACTGAGGGTTCTAGAGGGGAGGGGGGTGGGAGGATGGGTTAGCCTGGTGGTGGATATTGAGGAGGGCACATTCTGCATGAAGCACTGGGTGTTATGCACAAACAATGAATCATGGAACACTTCATCTAAAACTAATGATGTAATGTATGGGGATTAACATAAGAATAATAAATAAATAAATAAATAAATAAATAAATAAATAAATAAATTGCAAAATAAGTCCCTCCAACTAAGGATCGAAGGAGAGTTTCTGCCTTATCAATAATGTTGCCCTTAGTCTTAGGATGGCCCTTCAACTGACCTCAAAATGCCTCCGGTCTTGGCGCATGGGCCCCTGTGGACAAGGATCCATGGGGCAGTTCAGACTACTGGGCTGAAGGAAAGTGCCCCAAAAGCTTACAGCAGGCCCCAAAAGCCTGCCCTTTCAGGGAAGAGAAAATGGTGCAAGCCCCTTCCCTACTCCCAGCAAGCCCAGTATGCCCCCGGAAAACACCTCCTGTCCCCATGCGTTCTCTCTAGTCAGCTAGCAACACTGCTTGGTATTTATGGGTGGAGGGAATGCTGCTATTAAGGTCTTTTTCCTTCTATTAAAACACTTTATGGTTTAATGCTTGCTGTTCTTCTCAAATGCAGAAATGTTAGTGGCTGCTTACCCTGAAGACCAGTCTTCTTCATTCGTAGAGGATCACTTCACCCGAAAGTAATCTACAGGATCCAGATCCCCAGCCTGACTTCTGGAAAAGCCACCAGGTTGTGGCCCTCAACCCCAGAAGCCCCAGCTCCTAAGACAGCTTAGCTCCCGGGTGAAAATGAGGGAAAGGATGAAGAGAAAGAGTCCACACTTCTTAACAAATTCCAAAATACCAAGTGATGGCCTATCGAAAGGCATCATGAAACACACATACTTTGAACTGATATTCTCAAATGAGTGCTTTCATCACAGAAGTCACCACACCACCATCAGCCTTTGCTCAAAACACAGGAATCCCAAGGCCCACAGTGAATTTGGAGTCCAATGGTCAGACAGAGCAGCAAGGAGGCTGAGGCAGGAGTAGAACCAGTCCATCAGTCAATCAACAGCAACTAAGCTCCTACTACATGGCAGGGCCTGCAGGCTCAGCGCCACCCGGGACAGAGGGGTCCCTGTTCTTATTCTACTGAGAGGTGGCAGACAGTGGACAGGGCTGGGAGGGGCCTTAAAGCCAAGAGGAGTCTAGATTTCATTCTAGGGGCAACTGGAGGTCATCAGGGGCTCTTAAGCTAGAAAGTGACATTCTCTTAAGCTAGAAAGTGGTTTATACTTTTTTTAAAAGGATTTTATTTGTTTATTTGAGAGAGAGCATGAGTGGGGAAAGAGGAAGAGGGAGAGGGAGAAGCAGACTCCCCGTGGAGCACGGAACCCAACTCGGGACTCGATCCCGGGACCCTGAGACCATGACCTGAGCCGAAGGCAGACGCTTAACTGACTCAGCCATCCAGGTGCCCCTGGTTTATACTTTAAATGGGACATCAGGCAGTTAGGAAAAGAATGGATTGCTGGAGGACAACAGTAGAAGCAGGAAGATAAGTGAAGAGGTATTATAGATCTGGCAACTGAGGAAGTTAGTCTGGGGGTGGCTCTGGAGATGGGAGGGGACAATCAGAGTCTTCTGTTGGACATGTTAAGTTTGAGACCTCAGCATAGCTATGTCAAGGAAGCATTTGGGACGCACGAGTGTGGGTTGTGTGCTACGTCTGTGTTGTCTACAAGGGGGAAATGTTGAAGAAAATTACCTGGTAAGTCCTGATTCCTTAAGCTCAGAGCTGGGCGTAAGATCCAAACGGCTGGATCATCACTCAGTGTAAGAGTCTGGTCCCCACCATGGGGGATGGGGCAGGAAAAGGGGAGGGCACAGGATGAAGGGGAGACGATGCTGCTGCTGAAACTAATGATAAATATTGATTGTTTCAAAAATAAGATAAATATATGCACGCACATGGTCTGGAACTAAAATCCAACTTTACAAGTGGCAAGGCGATAATGAGGGAGTAGTGGGGTAAAACTGGCTGACATTCGGCCATGACAAGGAGTGAAGTGTGGATTCCTGCCCCCGCCCATGAGCATTATGCAAAATGTAACAAGCCAGCTACAGAAGACCAGATGCTGCACAAGCCCATTTACATGAAATAAT
This sequence comes from Mirounga leonina, assembly GCF_011800145.1. Taxonomy (NCBI): domain Eukaryota; kingdom Metazoa; phylum Chordata; class Mammalia; order Carnivora; family Phocidae; genus Mirounga; species Mirounga leonina. The sequence continues at coordinate 16,999,597 of NW_023270464.1, forward strand.
TGAAATGTCTACAATAGATAAATCCACAGACAGAAGGTGGATACATGGCTACCTGGAGCTGTGCGGGAGGGGGACTTGGGGGGTGGGGGATGACGAAAGGGTCCAGGACGTGTTCTGAGGGGGATGAAAATGTTCTAGAACTGATGGTGGTGATGGTTGCACAACTTTGGGAATGCACTAAAAATCATTGAATAGTATACTTTGAAGGGTAAAGAGTATAGTGTGTGAGTTATATCTCATGAAAGCGGTCATATATATATTTTTTTAAGGCACTGAGGCTCTTGTTCTTGTTGCACTGGGTTGGGGGGGGAGGGGGATATAGATCCTGATTAGTTCTAAGGGATTCTAGATGAAATGCCGACTGTTAATTCAATTACTGAAGCAATAGCCACTCCTCTGTCACAGGAGAGCGGAGGCTAATCAAGAAATACGGCTCTCAAAAACTACTTGCCGAACTCATTCTATTCCTAGACTCATCCGGGGGGTGGGAGGAATGTCATGGCTGGTTGGTGGGGAGATGGGATAAAATGAAATCCATGTTTTGTAACAGGCGTCCCTTCTGTCAATTCTGGCAGTTGTAATGTGTGCCAAACCAGAACTCTCCCTGTCAGGTGTGGAGGAGACGCAATGCTTGGGGGTGCTGGGGGGCAGAGCCAGAGGGAGGCAGCCTGCCCTGGTGGAGACGGTGCTGGAAGGACACAGTGGTGGGGGCAGGGGGTGGTGGAGAGCAGGGGGGGGGGTGTTGCTCACTGGCTGTGAGAGAAGAAGATGCATACCTCACAACTCATAATCCTGCGGGCCATGAGAAAGCAGACTTGCTGGCAATTAAAACTGAATTCTACTTGCACTTAACTTTCCCATCATCCAGTGGGTTCTCAAACGTAAGTGTGCATCAGAATCATCTGGTGGGTTTGCTGGAACACAGCTTACTGGACCCCATCCCCAGAGTTTCTGCCTCAGTAGGTCTGGGGCGGGGCCCCAGGATTTACATCTGGCCTCCCAAGGGCCGGATGATACTGATGCTAAAATGGAATCAGCCACCCCGTGAACCACACTGAGTAGCCCAGTGAAAGGAACCTACCAGATGCATCCCAGTGCTGGATGGGAAGATGCTGAGCGCTCTACAAGAGGCATTTGGTAAGACCACTCTGGGGATGGTCCAGGAGCAGAAAGGGTTAAGAGAGAGGCGTTGTGTCCCTAGATGACCAGCTGGGTTAGTGGAGTGCAGTGGAGATTGGATTCTAGGCTTCTTGCTTATTGATTGCCATCGGTCAAGGTACCCCTGTAACAAATTGCCTTAAATTATTGAAATGGTAATAGGCGCAGCTGGGTAAATAATGCACAGGGTGGTGCAAGTCTATATTCATTAAGAGGTTGCCCACACAGCATGGCTCCCACTGGGTCTGACTCAAACTGATTTGTTCCCACCTACCTGATATTTCTCAGTGTTCGCCCACCTGCAAACTTGCCGTTTGAGGGGATTGAAATCCCTCGTGGATTTCTTACCGGTCTATGAACACACACTTCAAGGCTTCGCTGCACATATCCATGGGGTGGTCACACAGACACACATCCTCAGTATCTTCAAGCTGTTTCATAGTATGGATGCTAAGTGTTTACGATCTCCTGACGATGATATCAACTCGTAACTAGAAACACAGTTACTCTCAGTTACAGAAGGCATTAGAGAGAGGCAGATTAGTGAATTTGAACCTGAGAGGTCTTTGCTTCCAAAGTGCAAATTTTATTTTTTTTCACAGCTTTATGGAGATATAATTGACAAATGGAATTATATAAAGTATACAACGTGATGATTTGACACACGCATATGGATTGTGAAATGATCACCACAATAAAGTCGGTGAACACATCCATCACCTCAAATAGCTTTCATCGTGTGTGTGTGTGTGCTGAGATCATTTAAGAGCTACTCTCAAAACAAATTTCAAGTATATAGTACAAAATTGTTAACTCTAGTCACCAGGCAGTACATTGGGATTTTTGCCCCGGTGAAAGAAGCATTAAGAAAAACACTGTTTTCTTAAGGAAATTTCCCCTGTAATGAGATACAGCAGAGACTAGTCTCGGTAGGGCTGACGAAGATTAAGATAGGCTCCTTAGAAAGCATCATGAGACAGAACATGCAAATCACCATGGAAACCAAGCCATGTTTTTATTGTATAATAGGTTTGCTAATTATCCTAAAAAGGTAAGAAAGCCCCCTGGCTCAGGGGAGATCAGGGTGAGTAGTAAAGAGTAAGACAGCAAGCAAAAAGAGGAATGGGGCAGCTAGAGAGCGTCCATCTCTCCTGGACCCGCCAAGCGGATGTGCAGGGCTGGGTGGTAGAGTATCTTACTGTCCCATTGGAGGCAGGGGCATGGGAATCAGCCGTGGATTAATGCCTGGTTTCCCCAGCCTCTAAGGCTGTCGGCTGCCTCTCTGAAGTTTCCAGTCCTCAGAGAGCCTCCCAGATTGTAGGGGAGCAGGCCAGTCGGAATAGCTGCCCCAGAAGGCGAAGACAGAGAAGGAGGGGATGGACCCATCCTGGGCACCCGCCCCAGGAACTTTCACCCACCTTAGCTCATTGAATGCTCTCTTAAAGCCTATTCCAAACAAAACTGAACACTTGCTGAATACCACCCCAATGTGCCCATCATCGGCCCCTTTTCTTTTTAACTCTGAGCATAAGGGGATATGAAGTAAGGCACAGGACAATCCTCTAGGTAGACACAGGCTAGATTAATATATATAGATTTGCCGTGTTTAATTCAGACCTTTTTATCTTCTAAACACACATCTCTGATATAATTTCTGTAACTTCTGAAACACTCACCTATAGCTGGATAAATCCTTCCATATCTCCATGTTTTTACTCTTCTAAATATCTATCCATAAAAAAAATAATGATATTGTGTTTTAAATTTTACATAACTGATATCGAGTTATATTTATATTCTGCCACTTAATGTTCTCATTTGACATTGAGTGTTCAAGAACTATGGGTATTGACAATGTAGATCAATACGTGAGTTCAGCAACACTGCTGAGTCTATGCCGTAAATACAAGGTTGTTGCAAGGAATGGAATCAGTATATATTTTTAAGGCTTAAGACTTTGAGACCTAGAATACAGTCAGTCCATGGAAATGGGCCATGTGGGCCTGAGAACATGCATTGTCTCTGTTTATGGAGTTCTGTCTTATAGCTATTAGACTGAGCATGTAAATGGCGTATACTTACTACTGTGTGTCTATTTAATCTGGTTTCTAAAGAATTGTGTTTAATATTATAGTAATAGGACCTGATCCGTGTCAGATATTTTATCACAACTTTTTTTCTTTTTAAGATTTTATTGATTTGACAGAGAGAGAGCACAAGCAGGGGGAGAGGCAGAGAGAAGGAGAAGCAGGCTCCCTGCTTCCGAACAGGGAGCCCAACATGGGGCTCGATCCCAGGACCCTGGGATCATGACCTGAGCAGAAGGCAGATGCTTAGCCGACTGAGCCACCCAAGCGCCCCGATTATCACAACTCTTCAGAAACATGTATGATAGGAATCTTACAGATGAAGAAATGTGAAGTTCAATGCCGGGAAGAAACAGACTCGGGGTTGGAAACTGTCTGCTTTCAAAAGCAAGTGTTCCTCCACAAGTCCATGTCTGCAACTGAAGAAATGATCCAGCCACCTGGGCAAAGAGACGCAATTTGGCCTACATTTAAATCCAGGTCTGTGAGGCTCTGAAATGGTAACTTTGGACCTCTGAACTATTGTACGAAATCTAGCAAACAAGTCTGGCCTCTCTGAATGACATCCTACTCTTCTGCACTTAGCATTTCAGTTGACCTTGTCGGTTGACATTGGACTGATTCCCTGACTTTCCCCAGTGTGGACTACCTCCCATGGATGTCCCTGTAAGTACCAGGTCCTCCAGGCTTCACGCTCACCCTCTCCCACCTGTCAGGGCTCCCCTGACTGACAGTGAGCCAGCAAGAGCAGGTTCATAAAGTAACAACCAAAGCCCAATCCAAAATGTCTTCCCGTTATGTCTGCATGTCCCGCCCATTAAAATGGAAATTGAAAAGGCAGATTCACCATGACATTAACATGGCTGAGGCATCAAGGCCCCTCCCAGTACTTAATTCTGTATTCATAATTTTGTTTTCTCAAAAAGGACTCCAAAAATTATAAGAACTTCAGGCCACCCAAAACCTGGATCCACCCCTATGGAAATGACTTCTCTTGGAGATCTCCTAGTCAAGTAGTGAGGCATTCTTGGGGAATTTACACAGGTCATAATCTCAGGATTAAAGCTTAGATCGGCGGCACAGGCTGAGGCTTCCCTGTGCCTGGTCTCCTTCCACTTGTGCGTCAGGCTGGGTGCCTTCTCCAACCCCATGGGACGCGCTGGCCTTGGTCAGCCCTGTCCCACCATGGCCTTCAAGCCAAGGGAAGGCCACAGCTCCCAGCTCAGCAATCCGCCTGGGCCCCGCCCTGCTCCAGCTGTGTCCACTGGGCTCTTGGGAAAGGGCCAGCCGAGCCAGATGATCTGACATGATGAAAAGGGAAATTCTCCACATTCCTTCTGCAGAAGACATTTGCCAAATACAATGCAGTGAGGAGAAGCAGGCTGGGGTTTTCTTGGGCAGCCAAATGCATCTTCAACCCCAACAGAGTTCAATGTAGCAAAAACTGGGTCACATCTAATTAAGTTGAGTTTCAGGGCTAACTAGGGTCTGCTGTGGACAGAGCAGAGGGCCTGGGAAGGGGAGGCCAAGGGAGGATGCAGGACCAAGCATCGAGATACTCTCCCAATGCACACGGACTTCCAGTTTTGGAAAAATGTCTTCATATTCCCAGAAATGACCCAATGGAACAATCAGATTACATTATTTTCTCCAGCCATCAATGCACAGTGATGGTTCCAGATGGAAAGGGCCAGAATCCTGTTTTTAACTCTGTCTTGACTCTCACACTAACCAATTGCCTGAAGTTTCTCATAAAGGTACTTTCTCCCAAATGCTCATTTTCCTTTCTCACCAAGAACACAGGCGGTTCGGTGGGGAAAATGTCAGTCTTGTCAGTTTGAACTTCCCAAGACAGCTTCAGCTGGTCCTTCAGCAGGACATCTGAGGGGTTCTCCAGAAAGCTGACCAGAACCCTCTTTCCCCACAGCTAGTGGGCAACCTTTGGCTCTAGAATTACCTCCTAACCATCCCTCTTAGAAGCCTGTGCTTTGCAGTTATTAGAAGCATTAGATTACCTGGTCATGTTGGCAAAGCCAAATATTCCTTCAAGATTCAGCTAATCACCTCCTCCATGAAGCCCTATCTGACTGCCTCCCACCTTGAAGCTGAATCATCTTCCGCCCTGCCACAAACATCTCTACATAATAGCACTTACGATTTTCTATATCTACCTAAGTCCTGCCTCCCTCACCAGCCTGGAGGCCCCACATACATAGGTTTTCTATATCCCCACCACCCTCTAGAGGTCACGACGACCTGTCACTTACTGCCCAGTTAGTCATGGTAATGAGCCTCCACTTTACAAATAAAGAAGCTGAGACTTGGAAAGACTGTGTCTGCCCAGAGTCCCGAGGCTGGTGAGTGTCAGCACCTACACGTACACCCAGATCTTCAGGGTCAAGTGTCCCTTCCACTGTTCTGGGGCTACAGGTAACAAGGCATTAAGGACATGAAGATATTGGGAGGGTGAAAATCTAGAACATAGCTTCCCTGCCCTCAAAGAGATTAGATGATAAATTATGGACAAAGGTGCCCAAAATACAACACAGTCACAAATGAAAATGCTCACAAAGGCCAGGCAGAGCATGTGAATGGTTAAAGTAGGCTAAGCAGGGACTGTGAGCCACCTGGGAAGGCGTGTTCATCTAAAGGGCACATCCTTTATTCAGAGCTGACAGAGGAGAAAACACTCAAACGGTAAAGCCAGGGGTTGGACCCCAGTCAAAGCAATCCCAGAGTCCACCCCCAAGGACATCCGTTGTTCAGTCGCAGTGGGTGCTGTGATTATCCCCACATTACAGATGGCGAAAGAAGCCAGAGAGGTTCCAGACTTCCCAAACAACACCCAGCCCCCCACCTGTAAAAAAACAGAGTTCACGTTTTCATCAGGTCAACAATAAGCTCAGACCCAAGGAGCAGTTCTAGATCCATTTCTAAATTTTAACACGGGCTTCGTTGAAATGAAGAAAAAAAAAAAAAAAAGGACTATAATAAACAGAAGAAAAGAAGTTTAATGCTGGCTTTGCTCTAATCCCTGCGAATCATGCCTTTAATTAAAAAGCTACAAAAAGGGCGCCTGGGTGGCTCAGTTGGTTAAGCGACTGCCTTCGGCTCAGGTCATGATCCTGGAGTCCTGGGATCGAGTCCCGCATTGGACTCCCTGCTCAGCGGGGAGTCTGCTTCTCCGTCTGATCCTCCCCCTCTCATGCTCTCTGTCTCATTCTCTCTCTCTCAAATAAATAAATAAAATCTTTAAAAAAAAAAAAAGCTACAAAAAGATACACATGAGCTTAACATGTTGGCTCTTTCCCTTCATTGGTGAGTCTGATTTTCTTCTCTCTTTACAAGTACGCTCTTGCCTCATGGCCTCTCGCTACTCAGTGTGGTCCGTGGACCAGCAGCAGCAACATCTGGGGGTTTCCCAGGAATGTGGGGTCTCGGGCCCCATCTAGACTCACTGCATCAGAGTCTACACATTAACAAAATTGCCAGGTGACTTATGTGCAAGGGGAAGTTTGAGAACTGGGCTACATGACCCCAAGAAATGTCAAATATAGCCATTTTGTGAATAATTCTCTTCAGTGTATCTAAAGACGACATTGAGGGGGCTCCTGGGTAGCTCAGTCGGTTAAGCATCCAACTCTTGGTTTTGTCTCTGGTCATGATCTCAGGGTCGTGAGATCGAGCCGCACACAGAGTTCCGCACTCAGCATGGAGTCTGTTTGAGGATTCTTCCTCTCCCTCTGCTCACACTCACTCTCTCTCTCAAATAAATAAATAAATCTTAAAAAAAAAAAAAAAGAGAGAGAGAGGCGCCTGGGTGGCTCAGTCGGTTAAGCGTCTGCCTTCAGCTCAGTTCATGATCCCGGAGTCCTGGGATCGAGCCCCTCATCAGGCTCCCTGTTCAGTGGGGAGTCTGCTTCTCCCTCTGCCTCTTCCCCCTGGCTTGTGCTCTCTCGCTTGCTCGCTCACTCTCTCTCTCTCTCTCTCAAATAAATAAATAAATAAATAAATAAATAAATAAATAAATAACTCTTTAAAAAAAAATGACATTGACTAGTGAGTGCTGGTTTTTAAATACAAAAAAATTTACCCAGCAATACAGCTCCCAAGCAAGAACAGCCTGAGGGGACCACAGTGAAATGTCTCAGAAACCTCAGTTCGCAGGTGAGTGAACGCACTTTTGGGGGCCCCCGGATTACCCCCAAGTCCTCAGTTCCCCTGCAGTCAGCCCTTAGCATCATCTGCCACAGCTACTCTGCCTCTTCATCCACCGCGCCCACCGAACCTTCTGCAAGTGCTCTGGGCCTGTTTTTCACAGAGCTGCAGGATGTCGTGGCTTTCAAACTCCGTGCTGAATGATTAGAGAAAAACTGATCTTTTGCCACATGGAAAGACGCACCCAAAAATGAAGTAATAGGGGAATAGCCATGAACCTTAGGGGCCGTCCATAAAGCAAGCCTAGGATGGGTTGGAGAATGTCCTTATAAAGCCATATGGCGATTCCTTGGTGGCCGAGCTGTGGGTGGTATGGGGCTGAGACCAGAATCGTGGAATCCCGGGTTATAGGAAGGTCGGAACTACTTTGGTCACTGGCCAAATCTACAATTAGTCCTTGGGGGGAGATGCACGGGAAGGGACCCTTGGCTGGAAGAAGGACCCAAGCCCGGGAAAGCCAGAAGCCTTCCCCAGAAGGCGGTGCCTGGCTTTTCACTAGGGCCTGCTGGAATTTCATTATCCTGTTCACACTGTACAGATGGGAATTTAATAATTAATTAGGGAATAGCTCACCCCAGAGCCCAGGCAGGGGGGATTATACAAATCATCTGAGATGTGGCAAGGGGCTGAATATTTCATAGAGTGTTTAATTTGCAAACACTGCCCACTGAGAAGGCTTAGGCAGGAAACCTATCAACATAATTATTATTATTCTTGCAAAACTACTTGAGTTGCCATCAGGCCTCCTTCCTTTCAATTGTTTTCACCAAACACTTCTTCCAAGACATCTAATATTTTTTAAAAGTGGGGGGAAAATAGAGCTGAAATGTAAAAGAATATTTATTAGGAATGAAATGAACCTGTTCAGATAAAATAAAAACTAACCTAGACCTTACATTTGTTCAGTCTACAGCTCTTTTTAACACTCAAACAGCTCCATCCTGATCATTTTCTCTCCTGTGCACTCTGAGTGAGGAAGCTGGACACCAAAAGAATCCAAGGCATTACTTCTCATCTGTTCCACACATGATTTCCATGCATTAATTCAGCCACCCACTGATTCTGAGCACCTTTGATAGCCGTCCTATAAATTCTCTTCCCCTTACATAAGCCACAGTAATTACCTACAGTCTCTGCAACAAGAACCCTAACTGCTCTAGCTGGTGTGGATAATAGGGGCTAGAGGATCACACACCCACAGGCTTCTAGCTAATTCCATCTGTTCCACCACTACCATCATCACAGGTTGAAAACTCAATCATCTAGAACAGGGTCAGCAAACTTTTTCTGTAAAAGGACAAATAACAAATACTTTAGGCTTTGCAGTCCATATGGTCTCTGTTGGAACTTCTCAACCCTGCTATCTTAGGGGAACATGGCCACAGACAGTATGTAAATAAATGAGCACGGTTGTGTTTCAATAAAACTTTATTTACAAAAACAGATGGCAGGCCAGATTTGGCTGCCAGCCAAACTTTCTAGTACTTGATGTTCTGCTATAGCATTTCTTAAGACTTCATTCAATGTTATTCTTTCAAAAAAAATAAAAGAGGCTCTGGAAGTGGCCGTGGCAGCCTACACAGTTTCCATGGGGACTGAAGATGGCGCCTGGAAGTGAGTTTCCAGAGGGAAACGGCTGGGGTTCACCCCCACCACTGGAAATCCTGTTCTTTCTGAATAGGTGCTATTATGTTACCTGTTTCCTGCTGGAACTCTTCATATTTCTGTATAAAGCTCTCCTGCTACCGAATCCAAAAGACAATCTAGCACTAGATGTGGTGATGCTTTTCCTTTACCTTGGAACTGAAGTAATTCAACTATTTTTTGGTACAAAGGGAAACCTCTGCCAACAAAAGATGCCCCTTGGTGTTAGTGTGGCCTTGACCTTCCCATGTGCCATGATGGCCTCCTATTATCTGCCACTGCAGACCTACGTGCCCCTCCGGGAGCCATCATGAACAGCATCTTGCTCTTCTTCTGTGGTTCAGAGGTGCTGCTTGAGGTTCTCACCCTGACAGCTTTCTCCAGTATGGACCAGATTGGAAGTACAAAAATTTCAGCCAGCAGCCCTCCATGGGCTGAGACCACAGATACTTCCAGTCTTTGATCACAGCAGTAAGAATTAGTGGGTCAAGTTGTCCTGGGAAAGGTTGCCACTTTTCCTCCACACAGACATTTGGGCACCAAACTGAGCATAGGCCACTGGGCATCATCTTCTGAACCAGGACCATCAGCCTTCAGCCTGAGAGACTGTTCCACACTCCAGTGTCGGGAGGGACAAGGCTGTCCCATCCTGGCCCTTCTCAGAAGCAGTTCCCTTCTGCCCTCAAGTTCTCTTTGATCCTCATGGCCAGAGTATCTTGTCTGGACCATGTGGGCTCCTTGGGCTTCCAGCAGGACCGGAGCTGCTTACTCCCCATATGTCCTGTCCCACACCTGTCCCATGCGCTCAGGGAGGGCTCGGGACGCTCTGCTCCCAGAGTAAGCAAAAGCCTCTCACCTCAGTCCGCAGAGACCAAGCCCCAGAACCTTTTAAGTAGCTCCTAGTGTTATTTTTCTACCCTCATCATGAAATAAACATTATTTTATAATAAATGTGTATTTTCTGTCAAGCAAAAAAAAGATAGACTTTCTCTACGACTCTGAGTATATGTCTTAAGTAGACCTAAGTCTACTAGATTAAACCAGGGGTTCTCACATTTGGCAGTGTCTGGAGACCAGAGTTAGGCTCATGGGTGTATGTTGCACAGTCAAATGGGGCACCATAATTAGAAGGGCCCCAGCCCCACATTTGATTTCGTGCTCTGCTGTCACAGTCTTGAAATTCTTAATAATTTTTGTGCAAGAGGCCCCACATTGTGATTTGCACTGGGTCCCCCAAATTGGGTTGCCAGTCCTGCTGGAGACATAGAAAACATCAAAGATTGCCACACTTGGGGAGGTGCCGCCGGCATCCTGGTAAGTCAAGACCAGGGCTGCCACTCAACATCCTGGAACACATAGTTCAGCCCCCACAATGCAACAAAATAGTATCGAATTGTCCACAGTGCCAAAATGGAGAAATCCTGGGTCTGACCATGTGAAACGGCCGGTATCCTGCCATCTTTGACTGACAAAGTCACGTGGTATGGTGCCGCCTTGAGGAACTCTGATTTACATCTTTATAAGACTTATTTTGTCAAAATACGTACAGACCAGAGAAAGGTCCTCTCACAATCTGTGCGTTTCTAACTTCTCTTCATTCACCACAAGTAAGCCTCTTTAAATCTGCCCCCAATTCATGTACTCATGTCTTTATGTATCTGTTTCCTGGTTTTTGTAGGAAAGTAATACACAAAAGTGCCACAAATATTCAAGGTTCTGAAACATTCCTGGTAACAGTGAATCTCCTGCCTGTCCCGTCCCCCGTTCTTGTTCCCCTTCTCAGAGCAATCCTGAGTTTTCATCTGTCATTTTGTAAACGGGGCATTCTGCACACGCAGTTATGCTGCTGTTTTCCTTGGGATGTCCCTTATCGGCCCACCTAAAACATTCACCAGCGATTCCCTGTGCCTGGTCCAATCCTGCTTTGCTTCGCATTTTTCTGGGGCCACTACTTCAGTAACAGGGACTGCGAATGTTCCAGAGTCTTCTCCTCCAGCAACCCTGCCTCCTGGTACCAACTTATTAGATTCCCTTACTCCCCCTCTTCTGAAGTCCTAGCTGAATAAAAAATAACATTCCATTTTCCATTTCCTAATTTCTCCCCCTCGGTGCTCTTTGTCACAGAATGTATTATTGCTCTATTTAAAGTCTCTTGGGACCCAGCGCCTGTCAACGTTGTTGAACAGAATAAAAAGCTCTTGAGCTTGATTCAGGCCAAACCTATGCATAGACTTGACCCTCATTTCTGTTCCACGAAGAGCAGGAAAGAGCCTGATGTTGGAGGCTCTAACTTGCCTCGTATTGATTTTGACATGCAGAGTAAAGGAGGGTGGGGGACTCCTCTCCCTCTGCGTGTGAGCATGAGTGTATGTGACCACACGTCTGCTCATAAATTATTAATACCACCTTTGAATCAAAAAGGGAAAAAGACAAGCAAAAGCAACCCGAAAAGCATAAGTAGGCAGAGAACACCAATTCAAGAGAACGATTAATTATTTAGAGGTATTTAACCACTCTCTTGATTCAAGGGCAACATTTCTAGTTGGGAGAAGTGAGAAGCGTGCAGGAAGATGTGGCTCCGGCCCTGGCCAGCAGCAGAGGGCTGGCCGAGAGGACAGCAGGTCCCTGGGGATCTGCCCTACGTTTCCTTCTTGACCTTCCATCTCCCACGGCCGCCATATTTGTCTCCCAGGAGGAAGGCTGCAGGCTCCAGTTTCCCCTGGCCCTCCAAAGAGGTGAGAATGAGGTGCCCCAGGAATGGTTGTCCCAACTGCCTGATGGTGGAGGTGGCAGCTTGGTGACAGAGAGAAGGCTGGGCCCCACCCTTACGGACGGGGGAGCGTGGTCTCAGAAGCCCAGGCGGGTCTGGCATTCATCTCCCCCCAGGCACTGCTGTTCTCACGCTCCAAGAAGACTGGTGGAGAGGATAGGAAGGCAGGATCTGGGGTGCTGTGGCTTGAAGGAAGGTCCTCCACCAACTCTCCTGGCTTACCTTGTTCTGCTTCCCAGTGCTACTACCATTTTGTCCTTCCAGACACCGATGGGTTTGTCCTGGTTGTGGCCACATTCTTGCCTAAATGAGTGCCTTGAGATGGTAATGCTGGGGAAACAGATGGGTGCAGGGTAAGCTAGGGGCCAAAGAATGGAAAGTAAACTTTTGGAACGGTGAAGTAGTCTCACTGTCAAGTTCCCAGACTCGTTGCCCTAGAAAAGCTTGTGCAGCTTTGGGTGGGGAGGGGGAGGGTGGTAATAAAATACATATAATGTAAAATGTACCATTTTTACCAAATTTACCAGTGTTAACCATCTCAAAGCATATAGTTCAGTGGCATTAAGTGCATTCATACTGTCGTGCAACCTTCACCACCATCGGTTTCTAGACCTTTCTCATCATCCCAAACTCTTCCCCGTTCCTCCCCTCCCCAACCCCTGGGAACCCCCATCCTTCCTGCCTCTATGTATTTGACTACTCCAGGCACCTCTTACAAGTGGAATCATACAGTATTTGTCTTTTTGCGACTGGCTTATTTCACTCAGCATAACAGCCTTGAGGTCCATCTCTGCTGTAGCATGGGTCAGGATCTCATTTTTGGAACATTCGGCTAAATGTCTCGTCTTCTACCTGGAAGGAGTGTAGACTCTGGAGTTCCTAGAAAGGGGTCCTTTGTCTAACCAAACCTACAGTATGTCTCTAAGCTCCTATAATATTTATTTCTTTGTTGCTTAATGAGATTCTACGGGGCATTTTCAGGGAACCATAGAGTATGAGTCCATCGTGCTTTCTGTGATAGTTTACAAATCATGTCCAATGCCCTTCAGAATGCTATATACATGTAAGTTATTACTACCTAGATGAACCAATAAATGCATGCATGCTCCTCCTATGTTGTGAGCTGACCTATTTGAGTGCTGTGTTAGTCATGGTCCTCCAGAGAAACGGAACCAGATATATACAAGCAGAGATTTATTTTAAGAAATCGGCTTACATGATTGTGGAGGCTAGCAAAAAATTTGCTGGGCAGGCCAACAAGCTGGAAACTCAAGCAGGGTTTCTATATTTCAGTGTGGAGACAGAACTCTTTCGTATTCCTAAATCTGATTTTCCACACGGCGGCCTTCAACTGGTTGGATAAGGCCCCCCCACATTATAGAGGACACTTTCTTTAAAGTCAACTGACTGCAAATGTTAATCGTATCTAAAAAATATCCCCACAACAACATCTAGACTAGTGTTTCACCAAAGTGGACACCATAACCTAGCCAAGTGGACACACAAAATTAACTATCACAAACACATACCTCCAGAATCTAGAGATTTATAAAAATGCAAGTTACTATGGATACCCCTAAAGGGAAGGAAAATAAAGATGTTAAAGACTGACAACTATTAATAATAAGATTACTATGAGCTTGTAATCACAAAGTCTGGAGTTGGGATGTTGTTTCTATTTATATCCTTTTTGCTTACAGAAAATATTTGAAGAATCAGAGTCAAGAGCAAAAATCCAGAAATTATCAAGAGAACTAAAATTGAGCTTCACTGAACATTCACTCTAGTGAGTAATAAAATCACACATTATTTTATGTTTACTAACTCACAGAATTTGGGAACTAGGAAGATCTCAATTTGGAAACCATTGTTTCATATCTACGAAATCCAGGACTAGAGAGATAAATTTACGGAAGGTCACACCCTATGAAGCCATGGACCTCAGCCACTCTGCAACCAGTCCACCCATTCAAATTAACCTGACCTTTATTGAGCACCTACTGCACGCCAGGCTTTCTGCCAGACACCTCTCTAGGTACTGAGAACACATGCCAGGCCTTTTAAAATCGCTACCATCACAAGGTATGTAACTTTAAGGTATGTAACTATTATCCCTGGTTTCCAGAAGAAAGTATTGAGTTGTAGAGCATAAGGGATTTGCCTGAGGTCACAAAGTTACCACGCCAGTTGTTGGAATTCAAACCCAGGCAGCAGGGGCCTGAGTATGGGTCCTTTCCATCATATGATACTGTTTATAGTAGGGAGAATAAAAGCATATACAAAAGCTTTTCAGGGTTTGCTTTTTTAATGTATTAGGAGGGACAATATGAGACAGAAGTCTTAGAACGTGCCTGGGAGTTATGCCGCCAAGACAGGTGAGCAGAGAAGTGGGGTGTGCGTAGATCCAGATTTTGTGGGGCCTGAGGCTAATGTAATCTGGAGAATGTCCTTTCAAATACAAAGTTATGAACACAAAATTAGGTGCCAAAATGAATATTCACTTAACACAAGAAAACACCACGCCGCAAATTTTTAAAAGTTGAACTACTGCAAACATTACGTGATCCAAAAAAAAAAAAAGAAAGAAACACAATCATTTCATTCATGATCTACCTGATCCACCAGACTTTTATCCCTATATATTTGTCCTGCCCACTCTTTGATTGCCTCTTCCTATGACAATGCAATATTTTTTACAGAGAAAATGGATAATGTAGTCCTTCCTCTGAAGTGGTGGATAGACCACTATTTTTGTTCTTAATAGTTCAGAACAAATTCTTTGCACTTCTTGCTAATTTCTCACGTGGTCATGTAAATTTCAGGATTGCTGTTAAATCTGAGAAAACCTCTGAAGGTTTATATATGAGCTGTGAGATTTCAGGGTATTCCAAGTTTTCTCCAGCAGTGACTAATCTTGTAGTCTTCAAATTCTCTGAATTGATGAAACTCATTAACCAGTTTGTTGTCGATTCCCTTGTTATAGTATGTGTTAGAAGTTTAAGTTACGTTGTTGATGTCAACAACAACAAATTTTGGGGCAAATCAGCAAGAAACTTAAATCTTCCCCCAATGTTGTTCAAATGATTGACTTCTCTTAGTTAACTAATCTAGTTATCAAAAAAATTGGGGGACAAATCAGCAAGAAACTTAAATCTTTTCCCAATGTGTTCAAATGATTGACCCCTCTTAGTTAACTAATCTAGTTATAAAAAAAATCTGAGGGCTTAGTCATCACTTCCATTAGAAATAGAATATTTTGCTCAATGAATTTCTGCCTTTGACATATCTTTTAAAAAGTTTTATAATTTTTTAATGTCAGAATGATTTCTATTGATTTCATGGGTTTTTTTTTTTAAATCACATTTTGTGTATAATCCATTAAGCTCACCTGAATTTGCTCTCAGTTCTTTTTTGTCTGGTTTTACATTATTATTTTTTATTTGTTCATTTGAGTAGAGTTGACACACAATGTTACATTAGTTTCGGGTGTACAACATAGGGATCCAATTTCTCTATACTTATGTTGCTCTCAGTTCTTTAATAAATTTAAAGATGACACAATAGGTTCATTTTCATCCAAATTAAGAGTCTGTGATTTCTCACTTCTTTTGTTGAAGTGTTCCAAAGCATCCTTCCAAATTCTGAGAAAAATGCATATTGAAGGCTTATCAACTTTTTGCATAAGCTTTGTGCCTCTCGTTTATATTCGATCTCCTCTTCCAAGTCTTCGAAAATATATTTTAGAGCTCTTGACACATCCTACACTGCAAGGCTCGAACAGCTTCATCGTGGGCAGACATTCTCATGACACTTAAACTCCTGAAAGAAAAATCCAAGCTTAGCCAACCTGAAAAGAAGACATGGAACAGATACAACATAGGAAGCCGTCAACAACTTTAAGCATGCAGGGGCAGAGGGGGGACAAGGACAAGAAATGCCCGAGGTGGCTCTGATTGCAGTGAAAATATTTTATTTTTGCAAATTTACAAAAACTTATGACCATGAGAACACATTGGCCTCCTCCCAGACCTTGGAAGGACCCTGAAACAGAATCTGCAAGGTGGAGAGGCAGTGTCCCGACAAGGATGGGATAAGACAAGACGGGGTTCACGGGACTGTGGGCAGATAAGCCTGCAGAGCAAGGGCAGCTCAAGGACACTGACGGAGCTCGAGCTGTGGGTGATGAGATGCTCAGGAGGGTTTAGTGGGGTTTTTTTAAATGTATGGGGGAAGGGAGAATGGGAGCTTAGTATGTAATGGGTACAGAGTGTGAGTTGGGGAAGATGCAGAATTTCTGGAGATGGAGTGGTAATAGGTACACAACAATGTGAATGTGCTTAATGCCCCAGAACTGTACACTTAAGAAGGGTTATGGTGGGGCGCCTGGGTGGCTCAGATGGTTAAGCGTCTGCCTTCGGCTCAGGTCATGATCCCAGGGTCCTGGGATCGAGTCCCGCATCGGGCTTCCCGCTCCTTGGGAGCCTGCTTCTCCCTCTGTTTCTCTCTGTCTCTCATGAATAAATAAATTAAATCTTAAAAAAAAAAAAAAAGGTAAGAAGCAATTTAAAAAAAAAAAAAAAAGAAGGGTTATGGTGGTAAATTTCATGTTATGTATATTTCACCATACCAAAATAAATTTTAATACAAATACATTTTCACATTTTAACAGTTTTTTTAATTGAGCTCATTATAGATTCACAGTCATAATAATATGGAAAAATTTCTGGGATGCCTGGTTGGCTCCAGTCAGTAGAGAATGCAACTCTTGATCTTGGTTATGAGTTTGAGCCCCAAGTTAGGTGTAGAGATTACTTAAAAAAAAATTTTTTTAATATTAAAAAAAAGAAAGAAAAAAAATCTTATACTTTACCTAGTTTCTCCCCTGATAATTTTTCGCAAGGCTCTGGTAAAATATCACAACTAGGATATTTACACTGATACAATTAACATATCCAGATACTTGTACTTGGACGTGTGTGTGTGTGTATGTGTGTGTGTGTGTTAGTTATGCAATTTTATCCCCATGTGGGTTCGGGTATCCACCACCACAGTCAAGCTATGCAACAGTCCCAACACCGCAAGAATCCTTCATGCTGCTCTTTTATAATCATGCCACACCCCTCCAACCCTGCCCCCAATCCCAAACCCCTGTCCTCCATTTACAAAATGTTATCATTTCAAGAATGGTATATAAATGGAATCATACTTTCATCTCCTTCATACATACCTTCTTGGTTTGGTCTTTTGCACCCAGCATAATTTCCTGGAGATGCATCCAATCTAATACACGTATCAGTGGTTGGCTCCTTATTGTTCCTGGGTAATGCTCTGTGGCATGGATGTGTCCCAGTTTGCTTAACCACCTATTACTAAGGGACATCTGGGCTATGGAAGGACAGTTTGGGCTATTATGAATAAATTTGCTCTGAACGTTTGAGTATAGGGTTCTGGGTAAACATGAGTTTTTATTTCTCTGGGGTAAGTGCTCAGGAGTGCACTTGCTGGGCTCTCTGGTAGTTGCATGTTTGTTTTTTTAAGAAACTGCCCAACAGTTTTCCAGAGGGTTTCCAGAATCTTTTTCAGAGCTGGTCCATTCTACATTCCCACCCACAACGTATGAGCTATCCAGCTTGGTTCTGTCCTCACCATCATTTGGTGATGTCACTAGTTTTATGTTCACCAACCTGACAGGTGTGTAGTGGTGTCTCGAGATTCCCATGTGCATTTCCCTAATGACTACTGATGCTGAGCATCATGTCATGGGGTAGGGTGTTAAGCACAGGAGTGGGGGGGCAAAATGGGCATTTCTGAAGGGTTGCTATTGGAAGGGGTTCCAATAGTCCTGGATAACGGCTACTGGGGTCCTTGAGAGCCAACAGACAGAGAGGGGAGGGCGTGGGGGATTCCAGAAAGGCTTTAGGAAGTAAAATGGGCCAAATGTGGCGACCAGTGAGACAGGGGGAGGAAGGAGGAAAGAAGAGGGAGGAATCCAGAATAGAATTCGGTCTGGCAATGTTGACTTTTGCCTACAAAACATTCTCGTAGCCCAGAGTATTTGGATATGAGTGTTCAAAATAAGGATTGAATCTGGGCTGAAGACATGGATTTGTAAGCTCTTCTATTTCCATCACTAAACCTAGCGGGGGAGGGACCTGATTTTTTGAACTTCTAGTCTACTGATTCCCTTGATAGGCAGTATACCCCGGGCATCTGGGGAAGGCTGCAGAGGACCCAGCAATCCACACACATACCAAGTATTTCCCAGGGCACATGACTCACCTCACACACCTAAGTGCCATTTTTCAGTTATATGTAGATGGGGTTATAATTTCACAAATCCATTTACAAAATTTAATTTTAGATTTTTCTATTATGCCTACTTTTCAGTCAGAAAAGAAAAGCGCTCAAACTGATGTAAAAGTGTGCAAAATGTTTAATCATCTAGAAGTGGCCGTGACTTCTGGCTAGTTTGTCTTCCCGGGGACCAGGGGTCTCTACTGTTCTGAAGCCCCGACCCTCGGGTTCCCTGGATACTCTTTCACTGAAGGCGAACTTCCACCTGCTGTCCTGGGAGACTCCCTGCCACTTCCGCCTGCCCCAAGGGCTTTCCCACCAGTTCCTCTGCAGGTAACAGGCGGCTGCAGACCTTCCTGTTGAACTTGAGAATCCCCCTCCCCCGCCTACCCCTTGCAGAAGCCCACCTGCCCCAGGGCTGATCCCCTTGAGCTGTGCCCAGACCCCCTCTGTGGGGCACGCATTGCCCCACCCGGCCCTCTGGGGAAAATGTTGCCAGCTGTGTATCCCAGGTGCTTTTTTCCACACCAGCTGTGAGATCTCCTTTGCTGCCTTTACAATGATTGTAAAATTACATTTCCTACGCCCTTCTGTTCTCCAAAAGCGCAACACCCGCACCCCACCCCGACCTCCCCCCCACCCCGAGCTCTACGGTATGAAAACAAGCTAAGCCACCGAGGTGGGCAGAAAAGCAAACCATGGGGTCTCTTTAGGGCTGACTCAGCGCCACGAAGCACCAGGCTGTGCTTATCCACGTATAATACAGCACGCAGGGGAGTTGGCCAAAACACAGTGAATGTGGATTCCAGCCTTGCCTCTGGTATCTCATAAGATTGCTGCTTAAATATAATTGCAAAGAAATTGAGGTTATCTTTGGGAGTGAGGGAGAGGGGGAAGGAAGAGCGAGCTTGGACTGTTCTGTTACTGAATTGCAATCACTGAGCCCTTGTGACACAGAAGCCGTAGGTCAAATCCAAGACCTTCCTGCAGACCGGAGGGAATTGTTCTCCCAGGAATATGAGGCTGGCCTCTTATCTCGTAATAATACCCCTGAAGTCTCCTGCGCTGAGAATTAGCAAGGATGATGACATGGAGGGCGACAAGGGGACCCCTGCCTGTTGTCCTTCTGTATCCATTTCCATCTCTGTCTGTTTTCCATCTCTGGCCTCCGAAAGCTCTATCGTACTTTTCCAACAGCAAGAAAAATCGGGAAGCTTCGATTTACTTATATTTATCTTTATGCCTTATTTTTGGAATTTTCTAAAATTAAAAATCCGATGTCCAGACCCTGGTTATTTAAAAACAGGCAAGTTAACTTCCGCTACATAAAATTTCCCTGGAGGCCCCAAGATTCCTAAAACTAAGCCATCTGAGGAAGCTGGGAGGTAGGGAAGGAAAGGCAGAGAAATAGTCATTGAGAAGACACTGCTCTTACTTTCTCTCCTTGGTTTCCCTTCCACAATCTTCTCAGGCCCATGATCAGAGGACCTCGCACCATCACCCACCCCAGGGCCACCTCCCACAGCTGTGCTGGCCCAGGGGCCAAGGGGAGGCCCAATCTGAATTTGGCAGCACTCAGAGTGACGCTGGAGGAACCCTAGTTCCCACGGTGGGTAAGGAAAAGGCCTCCTCAGCAACTGAAATGACTTGGTGTCATTCTTTTGAGGCTCACTGCAAAAAGTCTCCCAAGCTTCCCATTAAAACAGAATGTCATAGGCACAATTCCATGGAGAGCCTCTCCCTGAAATCAGTAGATCCAACGATTTGGGGAGTTCACAGATTTTTTGAAAAAAAAAATGGAGAAATACATACACATTTGTTAGCTCTTTATTGTGCCAAGAAAGGATATTTTTAAAACAACTACTTTCTACTAGCACTTTTTAAGAAAAGCGCTTCAACTCAGGCACATATATGGATGCACAAAAAGAGAAACCCTCCAGAGTAAGGAACAGCCTGTTAGTTGACAATGAACCTCAAGCTTTCTGAAAAGCCAACCACTGTTCCAGAAGCCCGGGTTTGGGGTATCAGTCCCCTCCCTCAGCTGTGTGTGGGGACCCGGGCTACATCTCCATCATCACTCAGCAAAGATCAGTGGGTTTGAGGGCCCCGATGTTCTTCTGGGAACTTCTCCAGGAAATGTACGTAAGAACGAATCACTCCTCCGAAAGCCATCTCCTCCCTGGAGAAAGAGCAGAAAAATGAAAGACTGGTGACCAAAAGGTCATGGCCATTACTTACCCATTATTTACCACCCCTTCAGGGTGGGTTTCCCAGGTCAGTTTCAGTCTGCCGCTTTAATTTCAGGAGTGATGGTGGCCTGGCCCAAAGGGTGGCCCGCACTGCAGTACAGCCTGCTCGCGGGTCAGCCGCGCAAGGAAGGCTGCCTGCTTGCATCTTACCATAAAGCCTAAGTCACTCCAAATGCCCCGCAAAGACCCAGCAAGGCATCTCTAGGCCCCACCGAATCTGCTAATGGATACCCATCGGATTGCAGCGTAGTTAGCTCTGCGTAGCCCTGCAGAGTGGAGAATCGGATGCCTTCGTTACGATGAAGATGCTAATGCCCCAGCTTTGCACAAGGTGGGAGGGCCCTATTGTCATTCCAAAGCAATTTGTAAGGGATTGGCAGCCTTTGAAAGGGGGACGCACCCCTGACCAGGGTTGGATAATCCCGGCCTCTTAGTCACAGTTGACTTTTCTTCGCAAATGCACGTTTCATCGAGCATCGAGCATCAGCACTGTCCAATTTATACTCTAATGGGAGGAAGGACAGGGCCTCTTGAGAGCTTGGCGTGCATGGCAAGAATCAATTTCCCTCCTTCCTGCAAAGGTTCTCCCACCTGAATGTGTGCCTCAGAGGAGGCAAGAGGAAACTGATCACCAAGAAATAACACATGCAGATGAAGCTCATTCTGAAAAGGGGACAAGTTGGTGAACAGGCCATTAGAAAAAGAGAAAAGACAGAAATACAAATGGTCAACAGATCTAAAATATTGAACACCACTGGTAACTTTTTAAAAATGTGAATTGAAACAGTGAGATTCAGTGAATGATACAGTGAGTGCATTTTTAGTGCATCCAATTGGCAAAATAATGTTACGATAGATCTTGTTTCCTACCCCGACTACCAGGACCCCATCGGAGGAATAGAAAGAGTTGCCATTTTTCTGGAAGTCAGGTCTTCTCTACATAGCAAACCTCAGAAACCCACATATCCTCCATTACTTCACCTGCACAAATGTATGCTAGGAAATGATGAAGAATGCAAAGGTGTCTTTATGTAAGGGTGGTCTCTAAATATCCCAACAGCAGGAGCTGATTAAATTGTTCCGGAACCTGGACTGGATCGCCCAATGGAAGAACCAAGTGGCACTCAGAGATCTTGGAGGATCAGAGGTTTATTTAACACCAGTGGGCTCAGAGGAGAGTGGTCTCCAAAGGTCTGAGCCCCAAGCACAAACAAAGGGGGCAACTGATACACTTCTACTTCCACATACTGGGCACTTTTGGCATGTGCGCGAAGCGGGGCAGGGAGAAGGACCCGAAAGAGCTCCGGGGCAAAGACTGGGACTCTTCCGCTGGCTCGGTCGGCCATCTTAGGACACAGATTTTCCTTATCATTCCCCCCTTTGATGCCCCTTTAAATACCTAGTTTAGGGGCACCTGAGTGGCTCAGTTGGTTAAGCGACTGCCTTCGGCTCAGGTCATGATCCTGGAGTCCCGGGATCGAGTCCCGCGTCGGGATCCCTGCTCAGCGGGGAGTCTGCTTCTCCCTCTGACCCTCCTCCCTCTCATGCTGTCTCTCATTCTCTCTGTCTCTCAAATAAATAAATAAAATCTTTAAATAAATAAATAAATAAATAACCTAGTTTAGAGGGCATCATTCTATTTGACTCTGAGGGTTGACTGCAAGGCTTGGGGCAGACACTGACTTAATCATAAACTTAACAGCACACCAGGTAGCAGAAGACCAGGACTGACTGGGGCCAGGAAAACCATGGTGAAATGCGCTCAGGAGTAGACAGCAGAGGGCCAGTAAAAGTGGGATCTATGACCTTAGGTAGAAGCCTCTGGGGGAAAGTCCAGTCAGGAGAGGCAACAGTGTAGAGTCCGACTCCTAAGATGAGGGAAATCACGCCAATGAGAGCCAGGGACCACAGTGAGCAAGTGTCCATCAGTCGGTGGGGTCTCATCGAAGGTGAAGCCGGAGTGGGTTCATGGAGTCTGGCTGGACTCTCCACTGGTGCCGCTCCTCGTCCAAATGATGAGCTTTCTTCTTTCTTCCAATCTTTGATGCAAACTGAGTCCCCTGTCTGGGAGGAGTGTACCTGAGACCCTAAGGAGATTGGGGCCCTCTCAAAGGTGTATTTCTGTAATTTATTTAGGGTGGCCCCAGGGCCTGAAGCTGCTCCTTTATCCCTTTATCTTGAACCTAATGCAAGTTTCCTGGAAGGCTTCCCAAGCACGGGGGAGGCTGGCCATATATTAATTTGAATGGCGAGAAACCTGATGTCCCAGGCGTGCAGCGAGCATGCGGGAGAGCTGGGGGTAACAGATCCGGCCACGGGAGGTTAGTCCCCTGACAAAACTTTGCTAAGGTTCCCTTGAGGGTGCGATTCATTCGCTCTACTCTCCCTGAACTTTGGGGCTGGTAAGCAGTGTGGAGTCTCCAGGTGATCTTGAGAGATTTGGTCAAGACTTGTACAATGTCTGCCACAAATGCGGGTCCGTTGTCACTATGGATTGTTAATGGCAGGCTGAGCCGGGGCACGATCTCCTGCAAGAGGACTTTAGCTACTTCCCAGCTTTGCTCCGTCCTGATCCGGAAGGCTTCGACCCACCCAGAGTCTGTGCATACTATTACTAGGAGATACTTGAAATGCCTGCTTGGCTGCACATCTGTGAAGTCTACCTCTAGATATTTGAAGGGGGCTGCTCCCATCCTCTGGACACCTGGCAGGGGCCATGGTGCAGACTGAGCATTATTTTTAGTACGTTATGCACCATTCACTCGTTGCTTGGCACGGTGCTGGCAGCTGACTGACGTGGTAGTGCTTCTGGAGAAGGGCCTGTAGTTTTCCCCAGATGAGTGAGTCGGTGGTGTTCCTTGACTAGATGCCCTCCAGTTGCTGTTGGAACAAAGATGCGCCCGTCTGGCATCATCCACCATCCCTTTTCAGTCAGGGTGGCCCCCTCAGCCAGGGCCCATTCCTTTTCCTTTTTAGTGTAACTGGGCGGAGGGACTTCTTCTGGGGGTGTGAGGGCCATGGTGAGGGAAGGGGCTCTGTCCATGTCCTCACTGGCTGTGGTCTTGGCTGCCTCATCTGCCAGACAATTTCCCTGCAGTATGGGGTCATCTCCTTTCTGGCGTCCCTTACAGTGCAGGATTGCTACTTCCTTTGGAAGCCAGACGGCTTCGAGGTGTCTCAGTATCTCCTCCTTGTTCTTGGTAGCTTTTCCTGCAGCAGTTAGGAGGCCCCTTTCCTTGTTGATGGCTCCGTGTATATGTACAGTAGCGAAGGCAGACCGAGAGTCAGTACAGACGTTGACTCGCTTGCCTTCCCCGAGGGTGAGGGCTCCGACTAAGGCATATGATTCAGCCCGTTGAGCTGACCATCCAGCTGGTAATGCCTTAGCTTCTAGGACCTCAGTGGCTGTGGTTACTGCATAACCCGCTTTCCAGGCACCCTCTTATAGGTCTCGCAGATCTGGACGACTCGCGTAGACTTCATCAGTCATCTCAGAGCAGTCATGGTCTGGTTCCCCCTCTTCCGTGGGGAGAAAGGTTGCTGGATTTAATGTCCTTACTGTTTTGAGGGTGACCCATGGGTTTTCGCAGAGGAGCCCTTGGTATTGTGCTAGCCGAGTGTTGGAAAGGAAGCGGTGTCCCTGTGCGGTTAAGTTCTTGCCCCAGGGTAAGTTTGTCCACCTCCTTGATGAGTAGGACTGTGGCTGCCAGTGCCCTGAGGAACGGTAGCCATCCTGCTGCCACGCAGTCCAGCGTCTTTGACAGGTAAGCAACTGGCTGTTGCCAGGGCCCAACAGTCTGGGTGAGTACCCCAAGTGCTATTTTTTCCTTTTCATGCACAAAGAGATTGAAGGGTTTTTCTACATCTGGTAGGCCCAGGGCTGGAGCCGGCCCCAGGGTGGTCTTTATCTCTGCGAAAGCGGCTTCTGCTTCCTCATTCCAGGCAGGGGTTTCTCGATCTGGTCCCCCTAAGAGATCATAAAGGGGTCTTGCTATTGCTGAGAACCCAGGGATCCAGATGAGGCAGAATCCTGAAGCTCCCAGGAATTCTCATAGGCCCCTTTTTGTCTGGGGCTGTGGCAGGGAGATGATGATCATTTTCCTCTCTGGCCCTAGTTCTCTTTTCCCTTGGGTGAGGAGAAAACCAAGGCATCGGACCTGTAGTTGGCAGATTTGTGCCTTCTTCCATGAGGCTCAGCATCCCGAGTCTGACAGGAGCTGTAGGAGGGCCTTGGTGCCTTTTGTGCCATCTTCTCATGTGTCACTGGTGAGGAGGAGGTCATCCACATTTTTTTTCTTCTGAGCCACTTAGGTGCCCCCGGGGGTTGCTTTTTAAACACACAGCTTCTGGGATATTCCTTCCATCCCACCCATTTTGATTCAGTGGGTTTGCATACGCCGGATAGTATTACACCCAGTGCTCATCACAACACGTGCCCTCCGTAATACCCATCACCTGGCTACCCCATCCCCCAAATAGTTGCCTTTTTAACAAGGTCCTCCCAGGTGACTCTTATAAAGGAGGTTTGGAAACAATGCCTAAGCCTTGCTGTTCAGAGTGCGGCCAGTGGACCAGCAGGATCTGTATTGCCTGGGGTATCTTGTTTAAATTGCCAATGTCAGCCCTACCCCAGACAGACAACTGGAATTTGCCTTTGAACAGTGTAGTTGGCCCAGGAGAGGGATGGGGCAATCAGGCAGGTAAAGGAATTCATGTCGGACCTTGTGGCCCCCGAGTTCACACTGGTGAGCCTGGCAAAAGGGCTGTTGTATTGCCCATGTCCCAGTGGCCCCAAAGATGGTCACAGGCCTTTTGCTGAAAGGGGCCACTGGGGAGGTGACAACAGAATGCTCGGCCCCAGTATCAACCATAAAAGTCACTGGTTGGCCCCCCACCTTCATTCTGACCGTGGGCTCATGGGGGCCAAGAAGGAAAGAGCCCAGCCCCCTCAGTCTGAGTCCATTCCTGCAAGGCCTATGAGGTCCTCCTCTCAGGGTTCTTCTTTGTAGTGGCTGGGCTTTTGGACCTTTCACCAGTTGGGACATTCATTTTTCCAATGCCCTTTCTCTTTACAGTAGGCACATCGAGCCCTTGCCAAGGGGGTTCTGGGCTTCCCCCCTTTCAGTGGTTGGGGTCTCCCCATCTTTGTGTTGTCCTTTTCTTTCAGGGCGGTGGTGAGGAGGCTTTCTTTTTCATCTTTTTGTCGGCTTCCCGTTCAGCTGCGACCTCCCTGTTCATGTAGACCTTATTGGCAATCTCTATTAGTTGGATGATGCTCATCCTGGCAAAACCCTCTAGTTTCTGAAGTTTTTTTCTGATGTCTGGGGCAGCCTGAGCCACAAAGGAGGTGTTTACCATCTGTTCACTTTCCCGTGCCTCGGGGTCAGATGGAGTGTATATCCTATAGGCTTCACATAGTCCTTCACAGTAGTCCCCGGGGGACTCCCCTGGTTGTTGAGTGACCGAGGATATCTTAGTCATGTTCATGGGTTTCTTAGCTCCTGCCTGGATTCCCCGGAGGAGGGCCTCTTGGTACTGGTGGATGTGGGCCTGTCCCTCGGTTGTGGTGAAGTCCCATGCTGGGCGCTCTTCGGGTGCGGCCGTGTTAACCCAGGCAGCAGGGTTGATGACTCCCGCTGGTGCATGCTCTTCCAGGTACTGCTGTGCACCTTTCATTATTCTCCTCCTTTCCTCTGTGTTAAACAGGGTGTGGAGTAACTGTTGGCAGTCTTCCCAGGTTGGCCGATGAGTCTGGAAGAGGGATTCTATGAGGTCTACCATGGCCTGTGGTTTCTCAGAGTAGGATGGGGTGTTATGTTTCCAGTTGAGGAGGTCGGTGGTGGAGAAGGGCTGATAATACATCATGGAACGGCCGGGTTGGACCGTCCCATCTTCAGCACGGCTCTCGGGTTCCTGCATCTCTCGTACCAGCATTTGGAGGGCACTTGCACCCAGCCTGGGGCACAGCCTGGCTGCTGGTCCTGGAGAAAGTGGATCCTTTGGGCCCGGGGATGCCGGTGGATCCTCTGAGCCTGGGGGTGCTGGTGAAACTGATGGCGACGGAGTGTCTGGAGCTGAAGAGCCAGGTGTAGACGGTCTTGGGGGTACGTACAGTGGGGACAGGTTCAGTTCATTCTCAGGATCTCTGGCTAGGATTTGTGGAGACTGGGGCTTTTGCTGATTTTCTTTAAGTTGTTTGGATGAGGCGATTAAGACCCTGGCCTCTCCCTGCCTATTGCAAGCGAATCACACCTGGGGGGAAGGGTCTGAGCAATTCCTAGCCAGGAGTCAATGTACGGAAACTGGTCAGGGTGTCCTCGTTCTCCTGTTACGACTCGCCATACTCGATGAATCACTGGGACATCCAATGTCCCTTCTGAAGGCCATCCGACATCAAAGGTGGGCCATTCCAATTCACATAGCATTCTCAACTTGCCGGGGTTCATCCTGACTCCATAGTCTCCCAAAAACCCCTTCCTGAAATTTTTGATCATGGTCTCTAGAACCGCAGGTTTACCCTGCCCTGACCCCACGGTGATGTCCCCATGTGCGGTGGCGCAGAGACAGACAAAGTGGGAGGGGGGGTGCCTCCTGAGATGAGGAGATGAATCAGATGGCTTAGCCGTAACAGTCTCAGTGTTGTGACTTACGATCGGAAACTAGTCCAATGCCACCATAGACCATATGCCGTTCACCACAGAATCACAGACGGGCCCTCTCAGACTCAGTAGGCTTCTGGGGACCTTAAGGGTGCCCACCCGTGGAGTCACAGAATCAGTCTGCTTGAGCAAGCCAGGTCGGACTGCACATTCACTCACACATTCACACTCCAGAAGTTATTACATTCCCTCCCTGAGAATCCCTACCTGGGAGACCTCTAAGAGGTCTCTGGGAGGTGATCAGGCTCCCCTTCCACCCCAATGGGGGTGGGCCTGTCTGGGTCCTGGGGCCCCAGGCCTTACCGGAATCCGACATCGGGATTAGGTCCTCACCTGCCAAGTCTCCTCGAGTCCAACAGGAACAGCGGAGTGGAGCCAGCCCGAGGCGACCAGGGTGGGAGACTGCCGAAAATTAGGCAGGGTGTGCCTTCTCTGTTATGATCCTTCATTCCATCACCATCCTGCCATTTCCCCAAACCGGTGGCAACAATGGGCCAGCGCGGTTGGGTTTCCCAGTCAGGGAACCAAATGTTATGGAACCTGGACTGGATGGCCTGATGGAAGAACCAAGCGGCCCTCAGAGATCTTGGAGGATAGGAGGTTTATTTAATGCTGGCGGGCTCAGAGGAGAGTGGACTCCAAAGGTCTGAGCCCTGAGCACAAAGGGGGCAATTGATACACTTCTACTTCCACATACTGGGCACTTTTGGTGCGTGCACGAAGCGGGGCAGGGAGAAGGACCCGGATTGGTGCGTGCGGGAAGCAGAGCAGGGA
>NW_023270464.1:17027459-17044556 GCF_011800145.1 Mirounga leonina
GCAGGGAGAAGGACCCGGATTGGTGCGTGCGGGAAGCAGAGCAGGGAGAAGAACCCGGAAGAGCCCCAGGGCAAGGATGGCTCGGTTGGCCATCTTAGGACACAGATTTTCCTTATCAAAATCAGTTATGGTATACCTAAGTGATGGAAGGGGAAGCTTACAGGATATGGTAGTTGTGTATTTGTTGAAATGGAAAGCTGTTCAAAATATACTGTTAAGTTGTAAGCATTTCTATAGTATAGTAAGCATAGGAGCACCTGGGTGGCTCAGTCAGTTGAGCATCTGACTCTTGCTTTGGGCTCAGGTCATGATCTCAGGGTTGTGAGATCCAGCCCCATGTCGGGCTCTGCACTCAGTGTGGAGTCTACTTGTCCCTCTCCTTCGGCTCCTCCCCCCACTTGCGCTCTCTCCCTCTCCCTCAAATAAATAAATAGTCTTAAAAAAAAGAATAGCAAGTGTACATTTTTTTGGTTAATTCATCATTTCAATCAATAAATATTACTAAGCAAGAAGAATGCATCAAAGAGCAAAATAGATAGCTCCCCACTCTTATAAAGATTGCATTTACTGCAGTGATGGGGACTGGGGATTGGATAACAATAAATAAATAAGTTGGTGAGACAATTATCATAGTGTGAGAATTGCTATGCAAGGAATTAAAGTAGGGGGCATAATAAGAGATGTTTCTGAATTTTAAACTGAGATATGAATAAGAGAAGGAGAAAGGAGTAAGAGCGGTCCAGGCATAGAAAACAGCTCATGCAAAGGTCCTGAGGCAGGACCGAGCTTTAGATGACATGTTTAGATCTAGCCAGACCATGTAGATGAATCCAAGTGAAGGAGGGGCAGAGTGGTAGGTGAGGCCAGAGAGCAGGTAGGGGCTGAATCTTGTGGGGTTTGGTAAACTAGGCTAAGGAGCTGGGATTTTATTCTATGTGCTTAGGGAAGAATTGCAGGTCTCAAACAGGAGGTATGATCTCATCAATGTTAGTAAACTTCACACTGACCCCTGTGTGCAAGAATGGATTTAAGGGCACAAGAATGAAGGCAGGGAGACCAGTCACAGGGGCTGCTGAAATTGCTCACACCAGGCTTAAGGGTGGCTTGGACCAGGGTAACAGGTGGCAATGGAGAGAAATGGACACAGTCAGGATTTATTTTGGAGTTAGTACCAACAGTATTTGCTAGTGGATGGATGACTCGGAGGACTTCCCCTTGTCCCTCCTATTCCCCTCAGATGTTTCCAGCCCCACTTCTCTGCCAAGGTTCATCCGTACCTCCTGCCTTTGGGTTCTGTGGGATGACTGGCACCATAAGCGAAATCTCCCTTTCCTCAAACTACCTCAAGCTGTTTTTCATTCCTTGCAAGGGAGGCCATCGAGCACCTGCCATGTTACGATCCTCCCAACAGCCCTGTAAGAAGAGCACAGCCGTTGAAACAAGCAAAGCTCAGAGAGATGAGGTGGCCTGCCCAGTTCTGAGTGGCAGAGAGAGGATTCACACCCAGGACTTCGGGGTCCAGAGCCCGCACATCCTCCTCTCCACCATGTTGGATTACTGAGATGTACCCAGCTGCTAGTTGACCACCAAATACGTCTAGTTAAACACCAAAATCTCAGTTCCCTTGTTCCACAGAAGAAGAACAATGGCCACCAAACCACACTAATTCCCCAGCCTCCCTTGCAGCTAAGTGTGGACATCAGACTTTCTCCAGTGGAGTCTTAGAAGAAATGATGATGCAAGGAGAAGAGCATGGCTCCTCCACGCTCTTTCCCCTTTCTGCAGGCTGCAAGCCAGACTTGGCAGTACGCCAGCTTCAATGATGCAGATCGCAATAAGGCTTTGGGGGGATTGTGGAACAATGACTCGGAAGGAGCCTGAATCCCTGAATGACCACATGGCGCTGAGTCTGCCACCAGCTTGGAAAGCCCACCTGGCCTGGGTATGTGAGAGAGAAAGAATATAAACTGTAATCTTTAAGTCATACTATTGTCAGGTCTCTTTGTACAGCGGTTCAGCCTTACGTTAACTGATACATCACCTGACACGAGCCATATATTTTAAATACCAGTGGCCTCTGTTGTTAAACACTAATTGAGCCCCTCAAACAGTACGTCCAGACAATGTGTAGATCCTTGAGTTTCCCCACTCCTGTCCATAGCTGAACTTGTCTAGTCTGTGGACTAGAGTCAATGCCTCATGCTCTCCTAGGAGTACCTTCAAAACCCAGTTTAGGGGCGCCTGCATAGCTCAGTCGGTTGGATGTCTGACTCTTGATTTTGGCTCAGGCCGTGATCTCAGGGTTGTGAGATCAAGCCCCACATTGGGCTCCAGGCTCAGTGGGGAGTCTGCTTGAGATTCTCTCCCTCTGTCTTCCTCTCACTCCTGTTTGTGCATACTCTCTTCTCTCTCTAAAATAAATAAATCTTTTAAAAAAATAAAAATAAAAATAAAAAATAGAATGCAGTTTAAGTTGGAAACCAAAATCAGCAAGACCTCCATCTCCATGCATGAGAAATTTTTTTACATACCATTATTTATAAAAATATTTGAAGTATTACATTCTTTCTTAAAAAATGCTTAACAATTGATAAAGCAAAATTTAAAAATCATGCAATCTAAAAAAATAAAAAACATATAAAAAAATAAAAATCATGCAATCTAATGTTAAATCTGCTGGGAAAAGATCAATTTATTATTATTATTATTATTATTGAATTGGGTTTGTTCCAGAGAGGCCAGCTTCTGGGGAACACGGGATCTGGCTTCCATATGTTAATAAATCATTTTACTTTTCAAAAATGTGGTGGGTTAGTCAGGGAGCAAGCCAAAAACCCTAGTTGATCATGATGAGAATTTATTTATATCAGCCTGTGAGCTTCTTCCCAGAGGGTCCAAATTTAGAGACCAACGTTAAGATCCACAGAAATAGGTGTGACTAAGTTACTTCCTAGTAAGTTCCACTAAATACTGAAATGAACCCAGTATCTCCCTGCACTTCTCCGTGGCTCACAAGCCTCACAAAGCCCTCCAGAGCCCACTAGGAAACCAATCTGCTGGTAGAGCTTGCTCTGTGGACACTGGATGCATTTGGCTGGAGGTGACAATTTGGCTGCAGAACATGGGGTACACGTTTGTTCCTCAGAGTGGCAAGTGTAGGTGTTTCTGGCAAAAGCCCATCAGGAAAAGTGGGGAACGGACAGTAAGGAAAAGGGGGGACCCCATGCTTAGTAGTGGGAAATGCACCGGTTTGGGATTCAGATGGATGTGGATTCCAATCCTGGCTCTACTATGGGCTCTTCAACTCACATAGTAACTTCTTTGAACCTCAGCTCCCTATAAAAGCACCCACCTCATTGAGTGTTATGAGGACTGAGGAAGCATCTATAGCACATAGAGAATGTTCTGGCAGGCTTGGCACTGAGTCAGTGACTGCAAAACAAAACCCAAGTCGATCCTGCCTCGAGATAAAGAAGTCAGCAAGCCTGTCCTCTTTGCCAAGTCTCCAGGAAGGAATGCGGCATGCCCACTGGCCTCAAGGTTTCTAAATTGTCAAGGACAGGCTTCTGTGGGTGCTGTTGTGGGGCGGGTGGATATGCTCGCTGACCACATCCCCGCTCTTCTCCTGCAACCGCGGCTGCCCAAACCTTCCAGCTGTTCTCATGGCTAAACCAGCCAGCAAAGCACAGTCAAGGCCTCATGGAAAAGTCTGTGTCCCAGTCGCCTTCTTCTGTTGTCCAAATTCATGAATAACAGTGAAGGACTGCCTTATTGGCTTTCTATTTCTGAGGCTGATAATTCACTTTTTTAACAAAGAAAAAAAGGGCAAAACCAAAAATGAAACAAACAAAAAAAATCCTTCATTTGCCTTGATTATGGTCCTTACCGTTAGAAAGCAAACGACTGGCCTATAGGAAAGAAGGCTATAAAAAGCAACAGTGAATTCATTAGGCCTTCTTTTTTTATGACGGGCACAGGCCCTGGGTTTTTAGCTTCAACACATATCCATAATATCAAATATGGAAAACCAAGTAATGTTCTCAGTATAGTTTTGAGGCTCCCTCGCATGCTGAGACCATGACGGTTGGTCTGATGGCCATGCACCCCTACTCCTTCCAAGCTTCTCCTCATGACTTCCCAGTCTCTGTAATGAGCACTTACTCCCTCTGATACTTTGATACCCCTCCATCTTCCAGTGAAGCATCTGGGTCTTCCATCAGCCCCTACTTCCCTGTATACTCAGCATCTTGAGTCATGCTCTCGATAACATCGTACCAAGATTATAAGGGTCTTTTGCTGGTCTCCCACCTCCTATTTCTCCAAACCATCTTCCATTGACCTACCAAAAGTGCAGCTTTATCTGCAACATTCCTCTGCTCAATAACCTTCGATGGCTCCCTATTGCTCATTCTGCAACCAAGGTTCTCCACGATATGACCCTCAACTCCCTTCTCTATCACATCTCTCCCCAGTACCCACATTCCAACTAGATTTAATCACTCCTTATTCAACTTACCCACCTTTTGCCATCTCCATGGCCTTTTTCATGTGATTCCTCCACCTGGAATACTCACCTTCCTTCCCATTCACCCACACACTAAACTCAAATCCATCTATCAGAGACCATCTCAAGGGAGACCTCTTCCATAAAGACTTTCCCAATCCTTCCAACAAGCAATACACCTAACTTCTAAATCCCACTGGACCTTGCATTTGCACTTACTTTCCTTCTGTCTCTTGTTTCCCTCTACCTTGCAGCGTCAACTCCTAAGTGTCCATGAGGGCTTCTGAGCACGGTCTGGTTGGAAGGGAAGGTGGGGAGACGGGCCTTCAAGCCGCACTTGCAGAAGCACTGGTTTTACTAAAATGAGATGGGCAGGGAGATCAGATGGAGCTGCTCAGGCAGACAACCCCCGCACACACCCTGCAGCCATGGAGACCTTCTTGCCCTTCTTGTCTTTCTCCCACTGGACTGCAAGTGTCTGAAGGGTAGAGGCTGTGCTCCTTAAGTAAACTCCTGCCGCAGGGTCGAGCACAACACCAGCTGTGGAGAGCTTCTTGACACCAAGCGCGCTGGATTTATAAGAGCAGACAGTGCCTCTGGGAGGCGTCCAGCCTGCGCAGCTTCTTCCAGTCTGTGCAAAACAAACAAGTCTCCGGCACCCATTCCCTCCTGGCATCTCACCGAGGCCAAGTGTGGGACAGTCAGTCCCTCCCCCATGAGAGCTTCTGACCTGCTTCTCCTTTAAGCTGCCCTTTTACTTTTGAACCCATGTTTACTCAGGAACCCATAACGGGGTGACCACCCCATCCAAAGGGACAGCCCCCAATGCCAGTCCTGAGTGAAGAGTCCTGTCAATTCGCTTCACGTTATTTTTCCAGCTGGGAAGACTTCCTCCATCAGTTTCACCAGGAATCCACCTTCTGAGGGTGCCCGCTCGGCCCGCAGGTGCCACCCCTCATTCGAAGCAGCCAAGACAGCAAATTGCCCCACACCTTGGTTGCACCTGCTTTCCCTGCGCTGGGCGCGGGGCCTCCTTCCACCCGGCTCGAGCCCAGCAGCCCCACTGACGCTGCACCCTTCTCTGCAGGCGAAAGCTCTCCCCATAAAGTCAGGGCTTCCAGAAGGGGCATGGAGGGGGATCCAGCCACTGCACATATCCCTGAGCCAAAACAGAGAGAGAGAGAGAGAGAGAAGGAAACAGTGGCCAAGACAGGGTGGGAGCCCCAGCTCCCCCATTTTCCTATACAAATGCGAGACCAGATTTTAACCTCTCCCTTGGCAACTCTGCACGTGAGACAAGAGAGAAACTAATACGGACATGACTCTTGCACTGCATTAGACAGTCACTTCCCCCACCCCTTGTTTCTTCATGGCCTTACTTTTTTTTTTTAACACTTGAACCCAGGTTAGCCTATTTCCTGTTCCTATTTTTAAGGAATTCAGGGCCTCTGCAGTAAAGAGAGACAAGCATTCCCTGGAGCTTTCTATTAGGAATGTTTTTAGATTGTTGGTTGAAAGCATGTACGTTTGTTAATTTGCACCCTAAACATACCCCACGGCCTCATTTAACTCTGAGCACTCATGTGTGTATTGCAACTACCTATGCATGGTTCCAACTTAATCAAGTACTTAATGAGCAGCATTAATATTCGTTGTCTTCTCCATGGGAGCCTATGCTCATCAAGTAACTGTTGGCTGTCTCCACAGCCTGTGGTTGAGCTAAGAATTGTCTGTCCTTTCTCGAGACAGTGAGCTGTTGGTCCCCCAAGATGGGAAAACCCTGCTGGGTGCTTTCCAAAGGCTTCATTTTCAAACAAGATGTTTCCACTTAACAGATCTTTTGCCGACGCCAAGCGATTTGGAAGAGCAGTAAGAGATCCACCATCTGGGTGATAGTCATTCAGAGATCCTTGTAGCGGGCCTATTATGTGCCAGACACTGGGGATCCAATGAGGACCTGCCCTCATGGTGCTTATAGTCTGGTGGGAGAGATCTACACTTAGGGAAAGGTCAGCCTAAGGAATATATAACTACGAAGTGAGATCAGGGCTTGTCAGGAAAAGCATGGGGTGCTGGGAAAGCCATTCTCTAAAGAAGAGATATTGGAGTTGAACTGAAATATGAATGTGGGGAGAGATTAGTTATTCATCGACTATTAGGTCTGGACACACACACACACACACACACACAGTATAACTCCTCTATTTATACCTAAAGAAACTGAGGCCCAGCAGAGCAAAATGTCTTGCCCAAGGTCAGAGCTAATTATAGAAACCGGCCATTCCAATATCTAATCCCTTCCTGCTAAATCACATGGATTTTATTTACATCCCCACCATAGATCATCTCAATACATTTGGCCAATAAAACA
The DNA here is from genome assembly GCF_011800145.1 of Mirounga leonina. NCBI lineage: Eukaryota > Metazoa > Chordata > Mammalia > Carnivora > Phocidae > Mirounga > Mirounga leonina. The sequence goes on from NW_023270464.1 coordinate 17,034,335, forward strand.
CAGAATATTGAGTTAAAACCACACCCCTCAAGACCACAAGCATAAATAACGATCGTGTTTTAATGTGGATGATACCTTTTCATTTGCAAAGCCAAATTCTCATCATATCAAAATCCAAGACAGTTTGTTTTCAGTAAGAACGGGAAGGTCATAACCCTGTCTAAAGAGCACTGGCAAATCTCTCTAACCGTGCAATGCTAATTTGGGCGTGAGCTGTGTGTTTAGGCTGACTTCATGCCCCAGCTGGGGTTTCAGATTTGCACATGGCGATTGGGGGGCTCTTTACTGTTGCACAGCAAGGGTCTCCCCCTGGACTCTGGAAGCCTCCGGGGACTCACCGCTGTCCTCGCCAGTGTATGTCTGTGCTCCGTGGTCAAACATTCTTTTGAAAAGCCCGTGAGAATCCACTCGCAGTCTGTGCGCTCGCATGTAAAAGCAAGGACTGGAAAGAACCGCAGAGGATCACACTCTGACCCGAGGTTACCTCTGGGGAGCTGCTGCAATGGGGAGGGGATGTGACACGGTCTTCTTTTTATTCTAGATACGCCTGAGTTGTGTAGAATTGTACACAAGAACGTATTCGTGTATTACGCATTTAATACATGCGTATCAATTTTTTTAAAGAAAAATCTTAAACAACACTAACAACTCAATAGAACAAAGGTGCGTCTCCGCAGAGAGCAGAAGGGTTCCTTCTGGATGTTGACTGTCTATTCCAGAAACCTCAAGAGTAACTCCCCCGTTGACCAGCACAGAACTGAAGGTGGAAAACGTGCCCTCCCCTGCATCCCAGCGGGAAATTTGGAAAAGTTGGAGGCGCCTCGAGGGTCGCCGCACTTGCGGCCCGCGCCCCCCTTACGGGTGCCTTTCGGCAAGTCCTGACTTCACCGCGTGCGCCCCCAGCGTCCCCCAACCCCCCAGTCAACCGGTGCGGGTGCCGGAGGGTGCGGCCGCGGCGGGGCGGGGCCATCCGAGCCCGCTCCCCCACCTCCTCTCGCGTCCCCTCCCCGCCAGCCCCGCCCGCGCTCGCCCCCCGCCCGCGCCCGGGGCGCCTGGCCCGCCCCCTCCCCTAGCGCGCAAACGAACCTGCGACGCGCTCCGCGGCGGCGGGCGGGGGCCGGGCGAGGGAGGGGGCTGGCCCGAGCAGCCCGACTTCGCAGTTGTCTCCCGAGCGCGGGCTGCGCCGCCCGAGCCGCTGGGCTGGGGAAGCACTAGCCGTGGGCTCCCGGGCCGGCTCCTCCAGGCGCTCGCGGGCATGCAGCCCGGGAGCAGGCGGCGTGCCCCGGGCCGCTGCTGAGCCGGCCGGGGCGGCGGGGACCAGCGCCTGCCGAGCCCCTCCCACCTTGCCCCGGGGCCGACGAGCGGCGCCCCTGCATCCCCTCTCCGCCCGCAGCCCCGCCAGCGCCACCCCCCGCGGGCCGCAGGGGCTCATGCAGCCGCCAAGGTAAGCGCGGGCCGGGAGCGGGGCGGACCCGGCTCTGACATCCCCGAGACGCCACCCGCACTTGCGGGGGCCACGGCACTGCTCTGGTCCTCCCCATCCCCGCGTCTCATCTTGCTCGGGTCTTGCCCGGATTTGGAGCTTTGCTGCGCCTCGATCGCTTTAGCTCTTGGCAGCAGTGAAGTTTTTGTGGTTTAGTATTTGCTCTTTTTTTCCTAAAATGCTCTCCCCGGGCAGCCGGCAGCGCGCGTGCTTGGACAGACCCGGCGAGCGTCTCTTCCACTGTGTGCGGGCTGGGAGCTCCCTTTCTCCCTCGCGGGCAGCCGCACCGGGCAGCCCGCGCAGCCTGGGACGCAGCCGGAAAGAGGGCTGTCCCGCCGTGACCCCCCATGGGCGCGACTCACCCGGGTCCCCTCCGTCTGCTCCAAGCCTGGCTGCCTAGGCCAGCTGCAGAGCCGCGGGACAAGCGCCTGCCCCCGGGGCGTCGGTGCTGCCCGGTGCGGGCTCGGGTCCGAGCGGTGCTTTGAACTGGAAGCACCAGCGCGCAGGAAGGTGCGGGACTTGGGTTCACTGCCAAGGGGCCGGACTCCCGAGTGGCCCCGGCGCTCCTAAGTGGACGGGTGGGCCCGGCGGGCGGGGCACAGAGACGATTCCGCGCCCGGCTGGATGCGTGGCTCATGCCAGGGAACTAGCTGAAGCAGGGGTACAGGTGTATTTAGGGGGGAGGGCCGACGGGGGGTAAGGGACGCTCGGTTGCAATTCTTGATTGCATCCTGTTAATGTAATTGCATTAGATTTGCTCGGAGGCAGAATCAATTCCCCCAGATTGCGATTTTTAGTGGGAGGCTGCGAGTTGCTATTATGTGGTGTGGTTTCGGAAGGCGTTGGATTGTATTTATTTTATAAATCGGGCGTCTCGCGGACGGAGCAGGGGAAATCGCGCCATCTAGCGGAGATGGCAAGCTGCGCGTTCCTTTTAGGCAACGAAGTTGGGTGTTCTCGAAGGAGACTCCAGCGCCAGGTAGAGAGAGGCGGGATGAGCCCTCCTGGGAAGAGTAGTTATGCGTGTATCTATAGTCGGGCCGACACCCCCAGTTCAGCACGCCAAGCTCAAGGGACAGAATTACAGGTAGCAGGACAGGCTGTCACCTCGAGGAGATCCGTCACCTCCGATCCGGCTTTAGGGTCCACCAGCCAAAACATACAATGTTACCTGCCAGTAAGTGGATACCCGTCATTCGAACATCTATTGCGGGGGGGGAGAAAAACAGAGACTGCTGTCTTCTCCAATGCATCATAGAGAGGGGATTTTTCAGGCAGATCTTGAGCCATGACCCCTAGGAAAGAGATTGGCCGGGAAGGAGAGCTGAAGGACAAGTGGGAAAGGGCCTCCTGCCGATCTGCGCAGGGACGGGAGAGTATACCAAAATGGTATTTTTTAAAACACAACAAAGAGTTTCCTGATGTTCCACAACCACAGCAGGTAACAAGCAAGCTCCCTTTATAAGGGGTATGATCTCCAGTGAACGACGGGGCTGACTTTGCTGGGTGACAAGCCCGGCGGACAAAGGCTCTGGGTGGGGCACCCACACTTCCAGGCGGGCTCCACATTCTCTGTGGCTGGTTTTTGCTGCCACCTTCCAGGCCGGATGATATTAGCAATGAGCTGAGTTCTCCCTATTCTAAAGGATACCTTGGTTCCTTGGAGAGCAGCATGGTGGTGCCCTTAATGGTGAAGACCCTTGCCACCTTGAAATCCTCTTTCCTGTGGTGCTGGGGAGGGAGGTCCCCGATCCCTTTTCACAATAGCTCTGCTCCTACCTTTTCCCTCCCAGGTGACAGACCGGTACTTACATTCCAAATAGACATGTGGAATGGGGGGCGCAGGGGCGTATCTGCCTCCCCCATGCTGTCTCTTCCTTTGCAGGTGTTTATTTAATAATCAGATTTGTGACCAAAAGGGTCTTGCAGTAACCTGGCCTCTTATTCAAGGAGGGCTTCTCTGACCTTTGCTAAGAAACCCCTTACAAGGCATGACCACTGGTCCCCCAGTGTGCATAGTAACACAGAACAGAGCTGGGAGAAGCTCCTATTTTATAGGACCCTGGACTTGGCCCTTCAGCCTCCCCACGTGGGGCCAAATACAGGAATTCTTAGATGAGGAGATGCAAAATAAAACGAATAGGTACTGAGCATCCCTGACGTTGGGACAGGAAGTCTTTCAAGCCACCGCTTCCCTGATACTCATCAGAAAAGGTGCTGGCATTTCCATTTCTCTAAAGAAACTGAGGTCCAGACTTAACATAAATTTACCCTGAAGAAGGGAGCCTCCAGGCTCTCCCACCTGTCTGGTATCCAGACCCATTCAAAGGACAGACTCCTGTTTTTCTTATTTTGACCGAATGATAGTTCAATGTCAGCCTCCCTTCTTTTCACAGAACAGAGCTATGAAGGAGCAATGAACAGGGCAGTGGAAAAACTAGGACTGCCTTACCCAAGTGTGCATGCATCCAAGGTCAGGCAGAAGTCAGTTTCCTTGGCGACAAATAAACATTTTTTGAAAGGATGCCCAGTTTCTTAACCAGGTGTGACCCTATGAATAGAAAACGCAGCATCGTATTAGAGTCTAGGGGTCAGGAGGCAAGAATGCCTGCTGATGGGTGAAACTTTTTCTAATTCTAAGGGCGGTAAGAAGACATTTTGAAACTTGGGCAGAAATTTTGTAACAAAGTAAATGCAAATATCTTTTATAGCCTCACTTAAAAAATTTCAAGTCACTGCTACTTGATGAATATAAAAATGCCCTCTGTACTTACTTGATTTATAAAATTATTGTATCCAGATTCCTACGATGAAGAATTAAAGTGTGGCAAACACTGTTTATGCAGGAAAAAATAACAAAGCGGCCGGTTGAGTTTACTTCTGGTTTTTCAGTTGTTTGTTTAAAGCAACACTACAAGATGAGGAACTTTCTGGAATCAAGATACTAGATTTGCCAGAGTCTGAAAAATCTGGCAAAAACTTGAAAACAAATATTCTGTCAGCTATCTGGTAAATTAAGGCCAGTTCCTATAGATTCTGCAGCCTCCACAAGGTAGAGCAGAGATCAGCAGATATTAGTAAAAATGCCCTAAAACTTATTGATTTGTATCTGTGAGGCATTGTTTAGTGGTTACCATCCTTCATGGCTGTTACTTATGTTTTCTTTTTCCATCTTTGGGGACTCTCCTACTCAAGGTCTTTGCAGCAGCTTGCCTGGCTGATAGCAACAATTTGTCCTGTTTCCTGATAATGCTTAGCTCTTCTGACCTTGTGAACTGAGATATTCTGGCCAAGTCCTCAGTAAGAGCCTCAGTATCATCCCTTTATTCTTCATACACTGTTCTTCTGAAGATGGACACAAACATTTTTCATCCTCTTTAGGAGCTCTGAGGACTTTTCTCTTGATCGATGACTTTTTGAAACGAGCTTAGGTGGAAACACACAAACACACCAAAACTCACCATTATGGCATCCTAAACATTCGTGTTATAAGCCTTGGCGGCCACAATGCCCACACTCAACTTCAGAGTTCAGTGTCCTGTTAGTCTTGTATATATTTCATTCATCTGTGCCATGGTGTGTCTCTTCCCAGCTGGTTAGCTACTTAAAAGCCAGGATACCCCATTGTTCCAGGTGCTTCCACAAAGTTTTCTCCCCTCTATCAAAGCCTGATCCTCTTTTGTGATCATAAGATGTTTCTGGTTACCGCCGGCTGGGATGCCGCATTACTTGGCTCCCCAAGAGGCTTGCTCAGAAATCATCTGCTGGACAAAAGTGACTTTGAAATTCGCTGCCAGTGTGCATTTTCAGCTTCTGACCCTGGCATCCTAGAGAACAGACTGCTCTCATAAGAATATATCCCTTGGATTGCGGAGATTTGAAGCTACTCTATGGCATTGCTGCCTCTGCAACCATTTTGTTTGGCCACATAGCCTGTTGGCGGGGGGGGGTCTTAGATTGATCATAACCTCCCCTCCCCCGAGCAAGCACATGCCCTAGACAGCAGCCACAGAGTCCCAAGCAGATGTAAGTCCTAATGACTTCCCCAACGGCCTCAGTGATAAAGTCTCCCCCACCTCCCAGGGCTGTGCCCTGATGCACCCCTTAGAAAAGATCCCCGTGGGGCTCACCAAAAGCCCACTCTTTTGGTTTGAATGGACCAATCTGGACTTAGCACAGAAACCCGCAAACGCTCTACCCATGTCCCCTAATAAAGGCTTAAGTCCTGGTCCTGCCTCTCTCTGTACCCTCCACTGACCCCGCCCCACCTGGCCCCTCGAGGTATGCCCTGCTCTTCCTCTAGGATCTGTGAATAATAAATTTCTCTATTTCAGTTTCCCCTGGTTCGCCGTTGAACTATGGCTCGCCACCCGGCACCCTGGGCTCCACTTAATTTGACAGATTCCTAACAGAAGAACACGTGTAAATGCATATCTCATTCACAGAATCGTAAACACTGTAGGGTTTCCTCAAAAGACCTGGTACTTTGTAAACAATAAGAATTAATGTTTGTTTGGAAATTTGGGTGTATAATACACTTTCATTTACATTTAATTTAATATCCAGCATGGAAAGAGGTAGAGTATAAATAATAAATAGATTTTTTAACACCACTGCATTTTCTCAGATGGGCTTCCATTTATGCAAGAGAGGCAGAGCAATGAGAAATGTAGAGCTTAGAGACCAGGCTTACCTGTAGACACTATGAGGTTCACGACGGCACCCCCTCACAGGTCTAGACTTGCTAGTAACCCCTCCCTGCTAAGTTTGGCAGCTCATTTTGCACCAGAACAAGGGATTCATGGGACATTCATTTATGTTGTCTCACACCCTTCGGTGCAGCTAAAACAGTCTGATATTCACATTTCGGAAGACTGATTTCAAAATGCTTACCTTACTATCCAGAAGCACACTGGGCTTTGTATCTTTAAGTATCTCAAGAGCATATGGTAAGGAAAAGCCAGATGCCACCGTTTTCTTGGCTGTGAGGGTTTTAGCTTGCTTTTTTTTTTTTTTTTTCCCCTCTCTCTGTTGAGATGCCTAAACTCCCAAGTGTCTGATTTCTTTATGAGTAAATGGATGCTACTGGCCGAAGCTCCAGACCTCAGGTCTGGTTAGAAATGTATTGCCTCCCTTGAGCCTGGGCCAAGAGTCAATGAGGACAAAGGAAACCCAAGCCAAGATGGCACCCAAGCCTTCCCTTTCCAGGTCAGTGCCCAATCTCTAGGGGCAGAAGCCCACCTGGCTTAGAATTTGAGACAGTGTCTGGATGGCTTATGGTCTGAAGGGACTGCAATGAATTGATACTCTAGATAGGTTTACCTAAACATCTTGTTGTGTAATATTTACCTTGTCATTCAGAGGCTACATCCAAGTAAACACTCTATGAAAACTTGACCTAAAAATACCATTTAGTCTCCTAAAGAAAGAAAAGGAATTCTATAACTACTTTGACTTCCTAAGTTTAAAAGGGGCTGGGAGAGATTGTTCAAGGAAGTTGTTCTTTTCTTAAAACATGTTTAAATTTGTGTTTATTTCTGGAAAGCATCATATCTCTAAACATATTCTCATTTCTTCTTTTTTGGTTTTTAAGGTAGGCTCCACTCCCAACTTGAAGCTTGAACTCACAACCCTGAGATCAAGAGTCACATGCTCTACCAGCTGAGCCAGCCAGGCACCCCGCCCCCATATTCTCATTTCTAACACATAACCCACTATTATACAAATGGAGTGTATTATTGGACTAACAGAAAAAAGTAAACCCCAGGTGAAAAAGCTGGGAAGCAGCTGAAGTTTGGGGAGGAAAACACTGAACTTGGCACCCCAAGGCCTGGGTCTGAGGCTCTTCCTACTCTGATCTTCTTAGTGACCTTGGACAAGTCACTTAATCTTCCAGAGTTTCAGTGTCCTCATTTATGAAATGAAGACAGTTGTCCCATGATACAGACAAGACAACTCGACAGTTACGTGGGAAACTCTGCTGTATTGTGGTTGCTCAACAGAACTTGAATGTCACTGGTAATGCCCTTAGAACCCACCCAGGAGTCAAGGATATCCTGGCATCCTTGGGGAATTCTGCCGATCTCCCCCGAGTTCCCACACAGACAAAGGCTCTAGCAGAATCGGGTGCACAATAGACACTCTGATCAAAGCCAAACAAGGGTTCTTGTCCATGATATAAAACTAATATCGTCAGCTACTTACCAACACTCACTCTATGCCAAGCATCTGTTTCCAGTGGTCTATATTGTGTTAACACATTTAATCTCCACAATAACCCTCGGAGGGAGCTAGAGTATATCCCCACTTTACAGATGAGATCACTGAGATTTAAGGAGCCAGGGTTCAGACCGCACATCCTCAGCTGGCAAGCGGTGTTGACTCTCTCATATCAAAGTGAAGCCTCCAACAAATGTAAAAGAAAACAATGCTGGAGGAGGAGGATGTCACATAAAGGGACACATTTGTTCGTGTTTCTGCATTGGCTCTTTTCCCCACCTCCCATCAGCTAGTGATCTTCTTTATTTCAGCTTTGCATTAGCCATTCTAAACAGTTTTGAATTTGATGAATAACTTGGTTATCTGTTTCTATTGCTAAATGTCTATGGTATTTGTGCTTGGCACCAAATTGTTCATTAATCCAAATCCCTCAGCCTTCTGCCGGTTGAGAGAGAGAGACAGACTCACTGTCAGTTCAAACAGTTGCCATTTGGTGGATAAATGGTTCCAAGCTGGTTCTTCTCCCCCAGTACTTACTGGAATGGGGAGAAGTAAACACTGGGTGGTCTGTTCTCCATTACAGGAACCTGGTGTGTCTTGGTATGGGTACCCAAAAGTTTCTTTAAAACAAGAGGTTACTGGGGTGCCTGGGTGGCTCAGTCAGTTAAGCATCCGACTCTTGGTTCCAGCTCAGGTCATGATCTCAGCGTTGTGGGATCGAGCCCCATGTGGGGCTCTGTGCTCAGTGGGGAGTCTGCTTAAGATTCTCTCCCTCTGCCCCTCCCGCCATTTGCTCTCTCTCTCTGTCTCAAATAAAATAAATCTTTAAAAAAAAAACCAAGAGGTTACTCAGTGTTTTTGAGGCATGGTTTCAGGCATACAGGGGTATTGCTGGGGATTACTGCTGAAGAATTTCATGGTGACACTCAAACATAAAAAAAGTCACTCTTCAAATAACATTTCCTACCTGCTCGGCCACATTTTTACTTGGGGAACCCAGAAATGTTACAGATGAGGCCCCAGAATGGCTCCTTGGAGTCAAGTGCGGGCAAGGCCAGTTAGTTATAGGATCCCTAGAGACGCTAGAGCATGGAGCTGGCAGACCCCTCCAGGGACAGCCAGGCCATGATTCTGCAGATTGCAAAGCTGAGGGTCCAGAGACAGGACAGACCACGAAGGGGCCTCCCAGCTCGAGGCAGAGCCGCCCCAAATCCTAGGTCTCTCTCTCTCTCCCCCCAGATGCACTGCAATGTCTAGAAAGTCTCAGTTTCCACACTGACAGCTAAGCACGGCACAAATGCTATCCTTTTCATACTGGCTTTGTAGGCAGAAGAATTTGCAAGCTGTAGACCAGATGGTAGGTCTGCTCCAGCATCACAGTCCTGAGGCTCAAGAGGAAAGTGAGGGGAGGGGAGACTTTCATATACAAAACTTCCAATTATATACTAGTTTGTCATCCCCGGAGGGAGAGAGGCGAGAAGCATCAAAAGAAAAAGTGTTGGCGCCTCCAAGAGTTTACTGTGAAACTCAGAAGTCAAGAAGGAGAGGTGAGAAAAGGTGGGAGGAGGTGCTCAGCTCCAAATACCATGGACATGTGACCCCAGAAAGTGTTAGCAGGTGATCAGGAGGGCTCCAACCCAGCCTGAGTAGGCAGGGGGAACACAGCGGGAGTCTGGGCAAGAGGATGAGCACATAAGGTGAAGTAGAATTAGTAGAGACAGAGGGGAGCTCTGACATCTCTGTGCCTGAGAAGGAGCTGGGGAGCTCATCAGAGGTGGCGCGACAGCTGGGAGTCACCCAAGCCCCGCTCTGCCACCAAGCCAGCCAGGTGACCTCGGGCAGGTTACCCACCTTCTGCAGTGTTAGTGGGGGTACCTGTGAGCTGTCTAGCTTCCAAACGAGAGAGGACAGAATCAGCATCTTTAAACGGGAATGAAGGCCAGTTAGAGCAAAGGGTGAAGTCTGTCTGTCCATACATCTGCAAATCCCCTTTCGCTGGTGAGCTCAGTTCTTCTCTGACTGCTTAGCCCCTTCCATGATGGAAGAGTTCACGGGAATATTTAACTGAGAGGAAAACTAAAATGGGAAATACCTACTGGGAGGGAGCAGTCAGAAGGTTGCTAATCATTTTGCGTGAAATGATAGCTAACAAGCTAGATTGATTGCTTTTTTATATGTGCTTATATACCCATGGAAATATCTAGAAAGATACACATGAAACTGTTAATAGTTATTGCCTCCAGGGAGAGTCACCTAATCTCACTTGACAGGAAGTTGATTTTTTTAACATGTGCATATATTACAGTTTCAATTTTAAGATAAATTTGATGCTGGACTGAAGGACATGGAAAGCCCAGAAAATTGTCCTTCTATATGGACTCTGGGAAACAAACTGAGGGTTTTGGTGGGGGGGGGATGGGTTAGCCCGGTGATGGGTATTAAGGAGGGCATGTATTGTATGGAGCACTGGGTGTTATATGCAATGAATCATGGAACACTTCAAAAAAAAGGGGGGGGGGG
>NW_023270464.1:17044656-17154358 GCF_011800145.1 Mirounga leonina
AGGGGGAAGAAAATTGTCCTTCTAGCATTTTCTTTCTTTTTTTTTTTTTTACAAAATCCCTTTTATATCTTCCCAGCACAGTGAAAATGTCCATGCCTACCATCAGGGGTATGTTTCTGGGAGGTTCTGCTGGGGGGTGGGGGGGCCCACTCCATACTGATGTACCAAGCCCAGCCAGTTCACCAGGCTCTGAAAGTCTCCAGCCTCTGCTCCTGAAAGCAGACTCATGAGCAGGAATGTTAACCCAGGGGGCAGTCTGATGTAGTGTCCCAACAGGTGAAAATTTGATGGAACGTGTCCCAGACCATGAGGCTGATGGAATGTAGATGTCACCAGTCTTCACCATCAGTGGTCCCGTTTGTTAAAGAAATTACTGACAGAGACTCCCCACCGCACCCCAACTCTGACAGACTAACCAGTTTTGTAGAGTCCCAAGTTGATTTGCGGTAATGACCAAGGGGAGTAAACGCGGGGCTCCCGAGACTCCACACGAACACCCATCTCAGAATACTGAGCACGTGGTGTGGAAACCATTTGTCTCCACATCTGACTGCTCCCCTGGGCTGCCAGGAGGGGGCCAGGACTGACTGCTGCCCTTCTGAGAACCCCCAAAGCCCCCACTCAGAGTGAGTACCCTAGTACTCGGCGAGCACCCGTTGAATGAGTAAAACAGAAACACAATAAATAAATAGGAAGAATCTGTCTTCTGTGAGGACACAACAATGTTACTGGTCTGATCACATACATTTAAAGCCATGCCCAAGAGCAAATAAAATCTGCTAATGTGTCTTAAATCCATATGAAAGAATTCAAAGAAAAAGTGGGATACGTCTTCAGTTTCTAAAGAGAGCTATTGGAATGCCAGGGGACTCTGTGTTTCAAAACACCATTAAAATATTGGGATAAAATCTCCACGTTTTAATTACTAAAAATAAGCATCCCTCATGGTGAGGGAAGGAACAGTGTATACCGAGGACGAAGGAAACCTACGCGGCAAGAGCTGAGAAAACAAGATAGGCCAAAGGCTTTCTGAAGTCTACAAGGAAGGGGTCCTTCGTGCCAGAGTAAGGACAAGACTCACAAATGCTTTGGAAGAAGAGAAGAAGGGAGAGGCCCTCTCCTCAATCATCATGGAAACAAACAGGTCAGGGAAATTCTATAGCCCCCAGCCCCCCCACCATCTAGAGGGAAGGGAGCAGGGGTAATTAAAGATGGCGACCATGTCCTGGTGGGCAGAATGGGCACTGATCTTCCGCACTGGACCTACACCCAAGGGCATACACCCTGGGACCCCCTGCCCACAAAGGGAGCCCCCCCATGTAGGAAGGGTCACTCTTAATAGCCACTCTATGGACTATATACTAAGAAGTAATATCACCAAGCACATTTGGAAGTCCCAATTAACTGGACCGAGCACAACACACTTTCTGAAAAGAGAACATGAAACCGGAGGAATCTATTAGCATTCTTGGAGGAGGTAGAAACAGGCCTGGAGACGAGGGAGAAACCCAGGGATGAATTATGTTTAGACTTTCAAAATTCCTTCTGAGAAAGTTCCACCCCAAGGGTCACTCGCAATTGTGAGTTGCTCCAGAATGTGCAGAGAAATCGCCACGGATTGGAACTGTCCTTAGAGACAGGAAACAAAAGATAGGATAAACAGGTACTTTGCTGGATGAAGAATTATAAACACTGGGGATCCCCAAGGATCACTGGTGCTCCCAGGCTTAGTTTCAATGTCCATAGATCATCTGAAGGAGCAAATGCTCAGATGCTTCCAGGCCTGCAGATGAAATGAAGGGTCTGGAGACAGAGGGCAGACAAATGGTGGATGACCGCAGGGCACGCTTATGAGTTAGCAAGAAAATGCACATTGTAGCTATAACAGGGGCAAGCCTCAGTTAATGCATTTAGGAGCACAGCATCCAAATGATAAAATAAAATGGACTCTATCCAGCCTGTTTACAGCCCAAAAGGGGATCTTGGGGGTCTTTGCAAAAATGTTTGTTTGCTAACGGCCGTGCAGGACCGTGTGTGTTCAGAAAATTCCAAAATGTTTTCAGAAACTGCTTTGGGAGCTAAGCCCAAAATAGGATTCTCCCCAGGCTATACCCAAACCTGGCAGTTGTATGACATTCCCCCAGAGAAAAATACCTCAATACTATATAGAAAGGTAAGTAAAGTCAGCACCCAGGTAAAGGACTTGCCTGAGAAGCTGGACTGCTTTGTTCTTCAGTGTAAAAGATGAAGCCAAAAAGATGATATGGTCAAAGTCTATAAAGCCTTGAAAGTTACTGTGACGAAGGGGCACCTGGATGGTTCAGTGTCTGCCTTCGGCTCAGGTCATGATCCCACAGTTCTGGGATCGAGCCCTGCGTCAGGCTTTCTGCTCAACTGGGAACCTGCTTCTCCCTCTCCCTCTGCCCCTCTCCACCCCCCCACTCATGCTCTCTCTCTCAAATAAATAAATAAAATCTTTTGAAAGAAAGAAAAGGAAGGAAGGAAGGAAGGAAGGAAGGAAGGAAGGAAGGAAGGAAGGAAGGAAGGAAGGAAGGAAGGAAAGAAAAAGAAAGAAAAGAAAAGAAAGAAAGAGAGAAAGAAAAGAAAGAAAGAAAGAAAGAAAGAAAGAAAGAAAGAAAGAAAGAAAGAAAGAAAAGAAAGAAAGAAAAAGAAAGGAAAGAAAGAAAGAAAAAAAGAAAAAGAAAAAGAAAGTTACTATGATGAGAAAAACAACTTTAGTTTTTCCAAGTTGCAGCCCATGCATTTTACAGTAGGAGAACCCTGCTCACACCCTGGACATGTAGATCAGAACTCAAGTTTAGAGTTCGGGCCAGAAGCTCCTGCTTTACTTTTCCCAGGTTTACCTTTTGAATTAACCCTTAGGGTTCAGCGCAAGAAAAGTGAGTGACTTCCACCCCCACCGTCCTGTAAGTAGTAGGTGCTTTCTACCCTACTCTCTGTCTCCTGCTCTTTCTCACCCTGGGATGGAGGGCTGCCCCTCACCTGGCTCACTGTGCACCCCACCAATCCCGCTCTTTCCAGGACCTGTAAGTAATAAATCTTGTGACTCTAATTCTTTGATGTGGGTTATTGAAACGGCACCTTCAATCGAAACAGGCCTGTGGGCTTCACTTGCCCAAAGTGGGAGATTGGATGCTGAGGGAACCCCCTGCTGACCCCATGTGGGAGGGGGGTTTGTGCCCCCTCATTGAGCAGGTCATAATCTGCAGATTCTTAATGCAATACACCAGCTCTGGCTTCTCAACACAGTTACGGAGAGAGTGAACAAGGTCTGGTTCATCAAATCTGAGATGACCAGACCCCACAGGAGCCCTTGAAGTTTGAAAGAGGAACTTGAAGTTTTATTTCAATTAAAGAGAACTGGGTCCCACCCTCAGTTGTAAATTGAAGCAACTGAGTTTCTCAAGACATGGCAGGCAAAATGTTTTCAGAGGTAGGGGGTGGAGGGGATGAGAATAGGCTCAAGTAATTTTACCAGTAAATGAATGATGGATTAGGCGTCATTGACAACATATCTCTGCACTCGGGAGGCTGGCGAAAGGACTTCTTTGGACCCGTGTTGGACCATTAGCTCCCTCCTTGCTGGAAGTCTGTGCGCACAAGGGAGAGAATCCTCAATCAAACCAGTTTCAGCAAAATAAGGAACTCTGTTGGCTCCCACGGCTGGAACGGGTACTCGTATAGCTCAGAGGGGGTATAGAGAGAATCACTTGCTGGAGTGGCATGGGGAGCCCTGAAAATCTCCATCAGTCCCGGAAAAGCTCACCAGATAAAGTGCAATGCTGGTAAAAACAGTATGCCAACTCTGCCAACCCCGCTTCCACCCGCCAGCCCTCATACACACTGGCCTCCCCATCAGGTTGCTACCTGCAGACCCATCCTGTGTCGGAATCAGAGACCAGGACAGGGCTCCCCCATAGCAACAGTCTCAGGACAGACACTGATTGGTCAGCTTGGGTCACGTGCCAGTCACTACTTTATTGAAAGTGATTATTAAGTTATCTGTCTCACCTCGACTTTAAGTCTAAGAGGATACACTGATGGAGTCAACCCGAATCTTAATGGGCACCCAGGGTTGATGATGTGTGATGCAACTTACCAACCTAGTAAATCCCTACACTTTAGTCACCTGAGAGAGCTTGTTAAAAGTGCTGATGCCCAGGCTGTGCCCAGGGATTCAGATTCAGCTGCTCTGGAATAGTTCCTGGGCAGTATTAACTGCTAAACTCCCCACAGTGGTCTCCCCAAAAGACTAAATCTCTCCTCTTCTTGAGGCCTCGGGTGGGGCTCCCAGATGCTAAAAATGGACCCCTAGCCGAGCACGTGCAGGCCTTTCATGTGCTTTCCCAGGCTCCTGCTCTGTCTTCCTGCAGCCTCATCCTCAAGGTTTTCCAGCTCCTCAGGCAGGCTGCACCTTGTTCTTTCTGCCTGGAATCCTTGCCCTGCTCCCCCTCCCTTGCCCACCATCTCCCCCGACCCCCACCCCCCACACACACACCACACTCTTCCGCACTGGGAAAACTTCCCTCCCCACCCTGCACCCCAGTCTGAGCTGAAGGCCCCTGGCGCCTAGGTTCTGTGTCTCAGCTGTCAAGAGTCTGTGTTCTGCTTTATTGAAAGTGATTGTTAAATGATCTGTCCTCTAGCCTTGACCTGAAGCCCAGTGCGGACTTGCATCACTGGAATCGATGGCCCATACAGCACATCAGGCGTGGGCTTGGTGTGCTCAGCTCTACAGTTTATTAGCCAGTCATTGGGTGAATACTTGACTTTACTCAGCCTCAGTTTCTCATCTGCAAAATGGGGATGATAGTAGAACCTACCTTAGCTTGAAGTGTCTAGAAATGTACTTAGCCAGCACTTGGCATAACGTGAGAGTGTGTCGAAACGTGAGCCATGATTACTGTCATTCTTACTAAAAATGAATCCTTCAAAACACCCCACAAGACACACCACCTTTTCGATAAAGCCTTCTCCAGGCAGTTATTTCTGCTGGTTTCTACCAGCAGTTCAAAGATAGGGGCCTGTCTTATTTATTTCTTTATCCCCCAGAGACTAGCATGCAATAGTCCTGAATATACATTTATTGACTGATGACTCAGGCCCTGGATTTGGGAACACCCTGTTTGTACCCAGAGGCAGAGAAAGCTGGAGTCCCTGACACCCCTCCCCCCTGGGAGGGCTTCCACCTTATGTAAAACCTTGCTTTTCCGAAATCCCGTGTCCCTCCACCACACAGCCCCACTGCCTAAAGGTGAAGGGTGGGGGGCAAGGGTTCAGTGCTGGACCCAACACAGCCAGGGTTGGGTGATTGGGAGCAAAAGCCATGGAAGATCGCTAACCTGAGGCTCAGAGTACAACCTAGGGGCGAACCCGTAAGTGGTCACCCTCTATAATGGGAACGGTTTATATGCAGTCAGCTACGCTTTGAGTTAAGTGAGTTTCTTTGGTGAATAGAGTGCTGAGTTCCGTAACCCCCAGTGTTCCAAGAATTTCTTATTGCAAAGACCTGTGGAGTTGTCAATAAGCTGGTTGGTTTGGCCAGTATAGACAGATTGCTCAACACCAACATGACCCCATCCTCCTCTTTTGGGGACTGGCTTTCTCTTGATAGTCTAAACTACATAAAGGCCAAATCTCCACTTTTGTGATGTCCAAATTCAGTCTCACACATCTCTCCTTGTGAGGGAAAAAAAAAAAAAAAGGGGAGAAGCCCTCTGCATCCATCCCTTTCCTAAATCATGTGCTTACGTCCTAAGAATTGGATCTCCTCACAAAATGGCAGCCAGTCTTGTAGCAGGAACTCTGGGGCGTTCCCACGGCCCGGTGCCCCTCCCAAACTGTATTTGGTTGCAATCTCAGGGTGACAAGATTATCAGCCTGCCCATGCAGAAGAAACTGAGGTACCGAGGCTCCAAGTCCTGCTTCCAAAGGTCCACCCTCAGGCAAGGACCGCATCAGAAAGGCTTTCGGGTCTTCCAAAGCCCGCACAGCTTCCCCCCTGGGCACATGCCCAGCAGTGCTCGTGGCTGAGTCACTGTTGGGGCTGCCGGGAATGCTGAGGGATCCCCTCTCTCTCATGAGCAAGAAGCTTTAGAAATAACTGTGCAGGGCACAATCCAGCGAATGGTGTTAAGGGATGGACCTCAGAGGTGCTTCTGTGCAGTCTGGCTCTGTGCCTGCTTCAGTGGGTCAGCGCTGTCCTAGGATTCTATAGAATAAGCCGTTATGTCTGGCCCAAGAAGAATGCCACGAGACCCCTGGATTGTGAGGTGCTGGGCTTTCTACCAGACAGAACCGCAGCATTTTGCAAATCAGGGCTTAAAATGAACCCCAGGGGCGCCTGGGTGGCTCAGTCGTTAAGCGTCTGCCTTCGGCTCAGGTCATGATCCCAGGGTCCTGGGATCGAGCCCCATGTCGGGCTCCCTGCTCAGCGGGAAGCCTGCTTCTCCCTCTCCCACTCCCCCTGCTTGTGTTCCTGCTCTCACTATCTCTCTCTCTGTCAAATAAATAAATAAAATCTTTTAAAAAAATAAAATAAAATAAAATAAAATGAACCCCAGTTTGGGGGAATGCTAATTAGAGCCTGTCGGACTGAGGCCTGACTATTTGGGGGAAATGCGGTAGCGCAACTTTAAAGGTGACCAGTTGCCTTCGTGGTATTTTTGCCCCCGGGGAACAACAGCTTCCTGTCGCCCCATGGCACAGCTGGCTGAGACCTTAGCCCCCTTTCTCACCTGTTTTTGCAGAAGCCAGACTCAGAAGGATGACTGCTTGGGTTGCGCCTTCACGGGACATTGGGCTTTCTTCCCCTTGCCCCAAGCTGGCTTCTCCAGGGCTACACTCCCCTCCTGGCGGACAGAGTCCTAAGTGCAGGGGCAGGCTTGCAGCCTGTGTGGCCTTCAGCAAGTGAGGACTGCGATAGTGCTTAAGAGAAACATCAAAATTGGATAGAAATACAGAATTTTTTTCCAAAGAACCAGATGAGTAGGCTTGGAGGAGAGGTGAGGGGGGCCAAGGGAGGAATTGGTTCGACGCAAAACACTTGCTCTGGCCTATTTGCGTTCCATCCAAAAGATGTTTCTCAGGGCAAGTTGCCAGTCTCTTAAATATCCCAACAGCGGCAGAAGAGCTGCAGGTCCTAGGCAACCTTGGGGAGGAGACATTTTTCTCTTGGAAAAATAAGCGACCGAGTTAAGGGAAGTCACCACCCTGATGCCCTCCCAAGAGTGGCCTTGGTGGCCTTGCCCTGGCAGCCCCAGGAGTCCGGGCCCGGCGCACCGCAGAGACCGCTCTATCCACACCTCCTCCGGGGTGGCAGCCGTCCTGCCGCCCCCGTCAGGCTCGCAGGCCCCCAACTCGGGAGTGCAGCCAGGGCAAGTACCGGGAAAGCAGCGAGGTGCTCGAAGGGGATGCCGGAGGCTCAGAGCCCAGGTGGGGTGGGTGGCCCGGGGTCTCGGCGGGAGGGAGCCTCGAGGTGCATTGGCGGCTGAGAGCCAGCGGGCCATCCCGGACAGCCTCGGACAACTCGGAAGCGGATTTTCCAGCCTCCTGCCTGGGGGACACATCTGAGTGAGAGAAATGAACCAGGGGGTATGGGTGGCGCCTTCGGGACGGCAGTCTGGTTGGAACGGGGTCCTGGGGTTTGTCTCCCAGCGCAGTTTCTACTTGGGTTGGATATTTACAGGTTGGATTGGGGTGGTGGGGTGCTCAGCAGGCCGTCCGGGGGCGCTGGGCCTCCCCTGCCTGGGCTGCCGCGGGGGTCGGGGAGCCGGGGCGCACCCTGCACCCCCCGGGCCCGGGTTCCCGAGCTCCCCGCAGCCAGCGTCGGAGCCCCACCGCCTCGGTCCCCGCCCAGCTGGTCCCCGCCACTCACCCCCCGCGGGCCGCGCTGAAACCCGAGCGCGAGGGGGCGGGCCGCGCGGCGGCTGGGGCGGCGGGGCCGCGCCGACATTGGAGGGGACCCGGGGGAGGGAGGGCGAGGGAGGGGCGCGCGGTGAGGGGGGGCGCGCCGGGCGCCCGCGGCCGAGGGGTACCGAGCCTCCCGGCTCGCTGCTCCCGCCGGCGGAGCGAGGCTGCCCTTTCTCCGCAGCGTGATTTATTTTCCTCTTCTTTTCTTCTAAACTCTTCTTCCAGGGAGAGGCTAGTGGTAACAGGCCGAGCTGGATGGATGGGTATGGGGAGAGGGGCAGGACGTTCAGCCCTGGGATTCTGGCCGACCCTCGCCTTCCTTCTCTGCAGCTTCCCGGCAGGTAAGGCACTGCCCCCAGCGCGGGGACAGACGGCCGGGCCCGCTCCCGGGCCTCGTCGCAGCCCCTCGGCCACACGTCTGCTAGCCAGTCGTAGCTGAAGTTCGCCGGCAGCCCCGGGACCCCCGCCTCCCACTTCCACCCGCCTTTGTTTCTCCCGCGCCCCGCCGAGGACGCGATGGATGCCCGCGGGGACCCGGGGGGCGGGGGGGGGGGGGGGCTGGTGGAAGGACCCCGCCCGGCTGCCACGAGAAGGAGCCGGAGCAGGGAGGTCGCAGAGGCCGGGGGCGCCTCCCTCCCTCCGAGAAAGGGGGTGCCGGGACGCGCCCCTTAGGGGCCCCGAAGGAGGGGGAGGGGGAGGGGTCGCGGACTCGCAGCGGGGGGCACTTTCTCCTGCAGCTTGCCCACCAGTGTGCGAACCTGTCGGGTGCTCGGGGGTGGAGCCGGGGCCGCCCCTGAGGTCCCGGGCGGGTCCCCGGCCGCCCCCTCCTCCGGGACCCCGTCCCGTCCCGCCCCCACGCGCCTGCCCACGCGGGGAAGCCCACGGACTAGGCTCACGCGAGCCCGGGTTCCTGTTTGATAACATTCCGCGTCGCGCCCTGTTTGTTTTTATTGTGTCAGAAAGGGAGAGAATTTCAGAATTAAAGCTGAAAAAGCCATCTGTTTCCAATGAATCCCCCATAGTTTTTCACAATGTTTTTGGCAGGTCGCTGCTTTCAAATTCCTCCGAGCCCGGACCTCTTGTTTTTGTTGGGGGAAGGGAGGCCAACTCCACAGAGAAGCATTTGTTCCTTCCCAAACGCTCCAGTTTCTTTACTTTTTTTTTTTTTTTTTTTTTCCTTTCGGGGGGCGGGGGAAGGCACGAAACTTAAATCCCCGGTCTGTTTTCTTTATAATGTTTCATAAAACTTTATTTCACTTTGGCCATATGCTACTCACAGCCTGGAAACGCCAGTTAAATCCTTTATACCCATTTTCCTCTTGCTAAAAATACAAATAAACGCAGTGTCGCGGGCCAAATGGTCCCCGTCGCAAGGCGGGAGCTCCCGGCCGGCTCCATTGTGTTGCGGGGTGCCGAGGTGTCTGTCTGCAGAAGCGCGAGCTTGTTTCGCTCTGCGGCCGGGACGCGAATCCGCAGCCCCCGCGCACAACCGAGCTCTTTGCGAGAAAGGATTTCAGTTAGACCTGGATTGGGTTGTTTTGTTTTGCTTCCCAGCCAACTGGGTTGCAGGAACTGGCAGAACTGGGCAGTCCGGGCTCGGCCTGGCTGCAAGTTGGGGCTGCGGGCGGGCGGACCATGCTGGCGGCGGTAAGGGGCAAGGGATCAGTTTACCTTCTCACCCCAGCCCCGCTCCCGGGCCTCTGGCGCCCGCGGAGTCCAGCGCGCCCAGCTCGCTCCGCAGCTGCGCGGCCCAAGGGCGTCCAGGGGAGCCGGAACCTGCTCCCAGCTCTGGGTTCCACTGGGGAGGCCCCAGCCAAGGACAAGATGAGAGGGAAGGGTGTCAGTGACCCGAAGAGCCCTTGGGCCCCCGTGCGCCCCCGTCCCGGAATATTAACACCCCTTATACTGAGCCCAGCAGCGCGGTGGCCCACTCCCTCCCCCCACACACACCTTTTAAAAGGCAGTTCCCCCTTCTACAGAAGGGTCTGGCTGAAAGGCTGATTTGATTCTCTTCCCAAAACTAACTAAATAAATAAATAGGACAGTCTTCTTTAAAAAGAAATCCACCTTTTGGAGAAGCAGGACTTTGCCATGTGTGTGCATCTCGGTTTGGTCTAGATAAAGATCCGGCCCATTGGAAGTTTTATCAGATGGGTTGATAAATAGCTTTTGTCCCTCGGCTGCCTTGGGGGATGTGATCTCAGCTCGGAGCTGAAATTGAGAAGGGGGGCTTAGAGGCCCTTAAAACAACACCTTCCCGCTCTTAAAGGGGCAGCGCTTGTTAACTGCTGGAACTGGACAGAGGAAAGGGAGGGCCGGCTGGAGGGCCTCGGAGGTAGGAGGCAGCCTCCAGCACTACGGTGGTGGCGGTGTTTTCCGTGTTGCTCATTCCATGTCTCCATCTCTAGAACTTTATTTTAAAGTATTCCTCCCCCGCTCCGCGGTCCCAGGAAAGCTTGTGGGTTATATAATTCACAACGCGCATTCCATCACTTTTGTTTCCTAGAAGCCCATTTCATTTTTGGCTTCAAGGCTGGTAACTAAAACCTGGCAGATAGAACAGATAGCCGCCGCAGGGTCATGCCAGCTGGCTCGTGTTTCTTCTAATTTGAGGCCTTGACAGCTGCATTTAAGTCAAAATTGCCCACCTTACTGAAAACTGAGCTTCCAGGCTCCCCACCCAAATACACCGGGGGCTCTCACTTGCTTGCTCAAGGAATCTGGGTCAGAAGACAAGTTTCTTAAGTAAGAGATGAAATGGGTCATTTATGCCACGAAGAGATGGACAGACTGTCCTCCTCTTTGACCCAGTGGCAGAGGGGCTGATCTGCGCTAAAGTCAGAGAAAGCTGCGGGTCCGATGGAGAGCTGGGCAGTGAGCCGGCTGGGTGCTGGAGAAAGCACAAAGCGGAGGCAAGTGCGAGGCGTGGAGACCCCCAGGGGCCCCGCCTGCCGAGGCCTCTCCCACGGAAGACAGGTGGACTCTGGCTGGAGCAGGCTCCTCAAAGAATAGGTTTGTTCGGCGCTAGTTAACTTGAATGGGCTGCCAGGAGTAAAGCCATAGGAGTGCAAATTAAATTGGACATAGTTCTGTGGAGAAAGATGCCTTAACCTCTGTAGACTGAGAGTTTTTGTGTCTTTGGAGAGTGTTTGCCAAGTACTCGCTCAGTGCCTACGGCACACTGGTGGGCCTACTGTGTTCCTGACTCAGTGACAGCCCTCGGGGCCCTCTCCCAGCACAGCCGGCAGACCCCCAGCCTCCTAATGGGAAAGGGCTCCGTGGTGTTCCTCGGGCTACAGGGCTGTGTGCTTGGATGATGTTGTGCCCACAGTGGATGTGGATGGACCAGTGGCCATGTCTAGCTGCAGGGCGTGGGAGAGGGGATAAAGAGATGCTTCTTAAACTTTGAAACCTCTGTGACTTCATAAAACAAATTTCTAAGAAAAGCCCGTCAAAGGGTTGTAGATACGTTGGCATGCCTCCCATCAACGTCCTGTGGATGCTCTCCGTACT
Organism: Mirounga leonina; assembly: GCF_011800145.1. Classification (NCBI taxonomy): domain Eukaryota; kingdom Metazoa; phylum Chordata; class Mammalia; order Carnivora; family Phocidae; genus Mirounga; species Mirounga leonina. The sequence continues at coordinate 17,056,102 of NW_023270464.1, forward strand.
GTAGCGCAGGGCTTCTTCAAGTCTGGTCCCTCAGCCTCCCCTGGGAGCTGGTTAGACATACAAGTTCTGGGACCACGCCAGACCTACCGAAGCCCATACTCCGGGTGAGACCCCGCAGTCTGTACTCCACCAGGCCCTCTAGGGGGTTCTGATGCACGCTCCGGTGGGAGGACTGCTCTTCTAAGGATCATTGCCTGTCGTTTCCCCTCGTTCCTTTCCCTTTACTTTTAAACTGCACCTGCTACAGAAATATTAGTCCTCAGGAGGGAAACTAAGGCTAAGGCTCGGGGAGACCAAGGCTCTCTGCAGTGTTCAAGTGCATCTGTGTCATTATGGAGATGAGAAAAGTTCTCCCAGAGCTGTTTAGAAATGTGCAAGCAAGTCAATTTGCTTACCACATTTTTGTCCTCCCAGTGGGACTCAGTGTCCCAAAGGGAGAGAATGAAGTGATGTCTGGTTGCAAGAGCCAGAGGACAGCAGAGCCAGCTAGCAGGTCAGCGTGTGACACAGCAGGGCCTTGGTTCCCAAGGAGGGCGGGATGTAAGAGCCTATGGATGGTTTGCCCTTTAGCTCCTGAGGGTGAACTGGGCATAAGGAGAGGATTTCTGGTCTTGTGGTTGAAGAAGGGAAACCTGTCTGCAAGGTTCAGGTAATTGCTAGCAATCACCCCAGAGCTCAAAGGAGAAGTGGGGATAGGTGATCTACGGGCTCAGATAAGGACGCTCCGTGCAATGGGGAAGAGGGGGGTCCCAGGACCCTGTGGAGGTAAGAGGACGGGGTGGGGACCTGTTTATAGGCTGGGGGACACGTAGTTCCTGCGAAAAATCCTCTCTTCAGTGAAATATGCAAGGCCCTGCACAGACTGGGCAGAGAACCCCAACTTTATGTTTTGATTGAGTGGTTAGCTACCATGCTGTTCTCATCTTGGCTGAATTTAACCTGCGGAAAACTGAAGGCGCTGTTTCCTCTAGAGTGACCAACTCATCCTAGCACACCCCGGGCTTTTCTAGTTTTAAAGCTGCAAGTCTGGTGTCCTTAGAAACCCTCTCAGGGGCGCCTGGGTGGCTCAGTCGTTAAGCGCCTGCCATCGGCTCAGGTCATGATCCCGGGGTCCTGGGATCGAGTCCCACATCGGGCTCCCTGCTCGGCCGGAAGCCTGCTTCTCCCTCTCCCATTCCCCCTGCTTGTGTTCCTGCTCTCGCTGTGACTCTCTCTGTCAAATAAATAAATAAAATCTTTAAAAAAAATAAAAATAAAGAAACCCTCTCAGTCCTGGGCACACCAAGATGGTGGCTCACCTTAGATCCGCACCTGCCCCCGCCCCAGGACTAGTGCCTGGTTTGAGTATGTTAGCGAGTGCCCAGAACCGTAAAGCCCTGAGTGGGACGTGGGCCTGTCCGTTCAATCCATGCTTGGGGCTGGGCCTCCTTCCTATGCCCTTTCCTGCCTGTTCCCATTGTCTCCTTGCTACAAGAGCTGGCCAGCCCTAGGACCTGCCTCTCAGGCCCCCTGTGCACACCCCCAAATGAATTGTTCTGAAAGTCCTGCTCAGGAACTCGTGCCTCCTCTTAGCCCTCTTTGGAGCATTCAAAAGGGAGGACCCTCTGTCTTCCGGGCCCCCAAGCTTTTCCCAGGTCTCATTCCCATGGCTTCTGGCACATCCCCAGGCTCCAGGTCACTCCTGCCCGCACCCCCCACACACACACATGCACACTCTGCCACCATCCCACCACACCTTCCCTGTGGGCAACCCCCAGGCTTGCCCAGTTTGGAATGGGAATGCCCCCTTGATCAAAGCCCAAGTTCAGTGCTGTCTGTTGGGGTCTGGTGCCATCCCTCCAATGACCTAGACACCTGTCCCCTTGGCTACAGATACCTGTGCTTCCTCTCAGCCTCATTGCTTCGTGGGTCTTGGGTTTTTGTCCTCTCCTAGATCACCAGTTCTCTTTCTTTCTTTTTTTTTTTTTTTTAAGATTTTTATTTATTTGATAGAGAGACACAGCGAGAGAGGGAACACAAGCAAGGGGAGTGGGAGAGGGAGAAGCAGGCTTCCCGCGGAGCAGGGAGCCCGACATGGGGCTCCATCCCAGGATGCTGGGATCATGACCTGAGCCGAAGGCAGATGCTTAACAACTGAGCCACCCAGGTGCCCCTCACCAGTTCTCTTAATAAGGGCAGAACCCCATTTTCTGTTTCTTCATACACTTCTCCTTGCTGCATATCCTGAACACGCCCCACGAGATCCTGGGAATTATAAGGCCCTTGGGTTTTTGGCATTTCTATTTTGTTTTTTCTCGAGAGACAGAGACCACAGGGTTCCCCCCGCCCAGATACTCCAATCTTCTTTCTAAAATAACTTTTTTTTGGTTATAAAAGCAATACTCATTTTTAAATCTAAAAACCAAAAAGGATAAGTAAGTAAATGAAAATAACCCAAATTCCGACCTCCCACAGACTTCCATCACTACTTAAGATGATGCACATCCTTGGAGACATAATACCTTATATTGTTCTCTCCAAAGTATGATCATTTGAATGGAGAACGATAATTTTTAAAGCTCTTTTCACTTATTGAGTGGCCATAGTGTACCAGGCGCTCTGCCAAATGCTTTAAATACAACACCTCATGAGATCACCACACCTTCCTCATCGACGTCATCACTCCCACTGTCCTGAAGAGGAGACCGAGGGTCAGAGAGGTTGCCTGACATTACACAGCTAGCTAGTGACAGAGCCAGGGGGAGAACACAGACCCCTGCCCTTACCCATATCCCCTGTTTTGAATAAACACGCTCATTAAGTTTGTTTTATGGCATATGAGAGTTTGTGCTATGTAGCACGTAAGGCTTTAAGGTGAGGAAAAATAAGGAACAAAATTGGGAGAGATTCGATAGCAGAATGAAGAGTGACCGCATTTTCTGTGGACCTAGCGTTTTTGCCTCCTCCCAAGGGCCCTCTCTGCTCCCTATCCATCCCTGGCTTAGTATTTCAAAGAAGAAGATGCCACCCAGCCATAGGTCAGGAAAACAAGTTGGCAGGGCTGACATTGTGCAAATTTTCCCAAGTCAAATTTATGTCTTTTGGGTTTTGCTTATTTATTCATTTCATGCACCATTTCACCCAAGCAGTCGGAATACCGAGACGCCTATTAAAGTGATCCGTCTGCACCCAGGTCCCTGCAGAAAGGAGCCCATTATTGCTCCCCATGCTAAGGAATGTCCCATGAACACAGGCTCACACATGTGTGTGCCAGCCGGGCGTGTGCCCAGCTGGCGTGCCTTTGCCCTCCCACTGCATGGGGCGGGGGGGTGAGGCCAGCCTGCGGACGGTGGTGAGGGTGACAAAGCCACTTCAAATGAATTTGGAGGGACACCTGGGTGGCTCAGTCGTTAAGCGTCTGCCTCCAGCTCAGGTGGTGATCCCAGGGTCCTGGGATCGAGCCCCACATCGGGCTTCCTGCTCAGCGGGAAGCCTGCTTCTCCCTCTCTCACTCCCCCTGCTTGTGTTCCCTCTCTCGCTGTGTCTCTGTCAAATGAATAAATAAAATCTTTTAAAAAAATGAATTTGGACCTGGAGCGGCCAAGCAGATGAGCCCAGGGTTGCTGAAGGAAAAGCCAGGATGGAAAATTATCATTATGAGAGCCAGCCCCTAGACTCAGGAAAAGGGGTTACGCCTCAAAGCACCAAGACCAAATTACTCACCTGAGAACTTCATTTATATCCGAAAAGTGGTGTCTTTGACCATAACCACCCTCCTTGTGGAACCCGGGGTAGCTCATCTCTGTGCCCTCAGACAGGATGCTCAGGGCATGGCATCTCGCTCCCCGCTCAGCCCTTGGCCGGCACGGGTCCCTCTTATCCAGAGGAGCCCTCAGCCGCCTGACGGCCAGGCCTGCCTGTGGCCTTTAGGCCTGCCTGTGGCCTTTAGGCCTGAGGCGAACACAGGTGCTTTTTTGAATGTCCTGTTTGCCACTGATCTAGCTCCGCACGGCCCCAGTGGGAGCGGGGGGAGGGTGTCCAGTTTGGCAAGCTGAGGTGTGCCCTTTTCCTTGGCACTCGGCGTGCTTTCTTGCAGCAACTTGGCATGCGTGGCTGGGGCGGAGCGGCCCTGGCTGGGTGGGAGAGGGGGCAGTGCTTCCTGCCTCGGCTCCGTGGGTGGCAGTGGGGCCCCTCTCCCCGCAGGGTGGGAGGCACTGAGTTAACCCCCGGCACCCCAGCCTACCCACCGCCCCTTCCTCCGGTCATTTGAGATTCTCTGTGAAACTTCCTCTTGCCTGACGCCTTCTCCTGTAGGCTGGTTCCTGGAGGAAGCTCCGAGAAAAGATCCTGGTGCCTCCAAGGGAGTGGCGGGCTAGGTGGGTTCCCTGGGACAATCTTGGGCTGCACCAGGGAGGAATGCTTTTTAGGAAAGACGACCGCTTCTGGCTTGCTGCAGGTTAAGTAAGGTAGGGTCGGCTGCACCTGGCAGAATACCCAGGCTGTCACCTGGGTGTGTCCCTTGAAGTACCTGCTGTCAAACACGTCGATGTTGACGCCATGGTGATCCGGTGCAGTTCCTGTGGGAGAGACAGACGGGCGGGTTCCGGGCATTTCTGAACTCAGGGAGACGCCAGGACACTGCCAGGCCAGAGTGAGCCACATACTCGCACCAGCTCCGTTCGCAGCCCGGGCCTTGGTTCCGTGCTGAGGGGACAGAAGAGGGTGGGGAGTGGCCCGCTGCTCCACCTGCTCCTGCCAAAGCCAGAGTGCCATGCTGGGGACCCTCCCCACCTCCTTCAGGCCCCTATCTTCTTAATGATAGGTTAATGATAAGAGGGGAGCCCCCGCGCCTCCATGGCCCAGAGCGAGCGGGGCACAGGAATGGGAGGTCTCAGGTTTCGGTGGACTAAAGCCACCTTCTGATCATGCCGTGCACCTACTGAACATTGGCCGGGGGCTCCCCACAATCAGCCACATCGAGTCTGAAATCCTTAGGCTGGCGCGGCAGGGTCCAGTCAGGAAAACAGAACCACACGGGGGTATTTGCACAGAGGGACCTGAGTATAGGGGACCGTTGGGCGCTTGTGGGAGCACCTCCGGAAAGGCCACTTGGGACCACGGAGGCACGCACACCGCAGGAAGCCTATTCCACCCATGGGGCGTGGGGGACCCAGGGAAGAGGAACCGGGAGGGGGGCCAGGTCTCCGAGGAGGATAGGGCGATGGAAACAGCCCGAGGCCAGCACCCACTTGTGGGATCTAACGGAGCTGGGGGACAAGAGGAAAGGGGTTTGGAGTCCCCTGGCCACCCCCTCACACAGCAGAGGAAAGCACTTTGGAGCTTGGTGACGTTTGCTTACCAGCAACCAACCAGTATTTCGGCTCCAGCCAACCTCCGCTGTTCTGGAGGCCGCTGTGCTTCCAGACCTCTGTCCCACGCCACCTGCCAAATCCCACTTGCCCTTCCAGACCTGGGTGACAGAAGTTTGGTACCTGCCTCCACCTGAGCAGAGAAACCCACGGAGGCTTGTTGCAAGAACAGCATGAAGCACCCGGTAGGGTCCAGAACTTCCAGCGAGTAAATGAATCCAGACAGTTGTCGTGCTAGGACCCCCCCACCGCCCCCTGCCGACATTGGACAAAACCAACTCGATCACAGGGCTTGTATTCCAAAAGAGCCTTACCCCTTTAAGAGGAGGCAGGTTCTTCCCCTCTGCTGGCTCACCCCACCCCTCCTACACAGCCACTGAAACCCGATCTAACCCCTTTGCACGCGGGTAATTTATTGGTCTATTGGGCTTTTCTTGGTGGCAAATTGCATTGTCTTTATTCCTGGGTTCTGGCCGTGGAGCGGCTCGCTGCATTCCTGAGACTCGTTTCTCAGGGCGATCCTTCACACCCCCTCGGTGCACAGTGAAATAAGTTTTATTGGGCTTCTTTGTTATGCAAACAGGGCGGTAATAATCAGGCTATTATTCCGAAAGATTGGGCTTGATTAACAGTTCAAAGGAGGTCTCTGAAAGCAGCTAATGCTGCGCTGGTGCATAAATATTTTCCTCCTGCCCCGGGGGGGTACGGCCGATGCTCCGAGCTCCCTGCCCCCGGCTGGCTGTTTCCAAGTTTCCAAGAGGCGCTGGGTTGCTATTGAAAGGAAAGGAATTAAGTCAGGCTGGCTGTGAGGCTCTGATTCCTCTCGCGGGCACGTCTCAGCCCCCAAAGGAGGCAGTCCGGAGCCCATCTCCCCCCAAAAGTGAAATGTTACATATGCGGAGTGCCGGGGCACGTGCAAGCCCCCAGCCTCCCCCCGGAGACCTAGCAGAGCCCTGGGTGGGGGGGCTTAAAAAAGGCATCAGATCTGCTAAGATGCTTTGAGTGCGGGGTGGGGGAAGATGAGGGGCCCCTGCTCTTGGGAGGTGACCCCTCAGCTGGGGCGTCGATGGGTGCTGCGGAGCATTCAATGAGGCCCAGAGCCTCCAGAGGCTGAGGAAGGTGACACGCAAGGGCCGAGGGGTCATCTTCAGTGTTTGCAGCGTGGTCCCATGTGAGCCTTCTCTGTGTGGCTCTAGACAAGAGCCGAGGCCCCTAGGATATCCCTGGAGGCAGATGCAGGTCCCCAGCTGGAGCTATCTAGAGCAGGAGGGGACAGTCCTGTCCCCGCAGACTTCGGGTGGCGGTGGAGGCTGGCTGGAGGTGGAAACCGGTGGCCAGCGACCCTGGGTGTCCCTCAGACCCCCGGGGTTCTAAAACTCCATGGCGCATCTTGAGAAGCCAAGACAGTTTGGTCACAAAGTGATCATTAGATGAAGTGATCTTGATTTAAGTCGACGGCACAGAGAGATAAGGAGTTCTGGCCCCAATTGCACGAGTCAGGAGCCCCCCAGCCCAAGGACACAGTGGCTAAGATGGAAATGAAGCGCAGGAGAACTGACTTCCGGTCAGGTTCTTGATCCCCCCGCCCTGTGCCTATTGGCGGTCTTGGATCCATCCAGAGGTGGCCAGAGGGCCAGAAGGGGCCACTTTGCTGTCTGCAGGAACCAGGCAGGGAGGGGGCAGCCATGACCTTCTGTCAGCCCAAAGGCACCAAGGGCGGCTCACCCTGCAGAGCCTGGTCTCCTCCTCCTGCCTGCATGAGTTGCAGTAAGATTTGTTTCAACCTCTCCCACTTTCCTCTCTGTGCATCCTTCCCTGGATGTTCACATCAGAAAAAGTCCAAGGCTTCCTGCCTGGAATTAAGGTCTCGTGCTTTTTCTTTTTCTTTTTCTTTTTTCTTTTAAGATACGGGACATAAAAATCAGCCCGTCTGTGGTTTCTTTGGCAGGTGACACTGCAGCCAAGAGCTTTTCCTTTTGATGCTGGGCCAGGTTACATTCAGGTTCCTGACCTGGAGTGGCCTCCAGCCCATGATTTAGTGGAGTAGACATGGGGCAGCAGGATGACTCCAAGAGGGGGTCGAGGGCCCCTCGGCTCTCCACCCGTGGGGACTGTCCAGCCCTGGCAGTCCCTTCCGTGTGACCCCCAGGAAATGACAGCTCATGCGTGACCACTTTAGGCAGACAGGCCCAGGAGGGCTGGAGAGAAGGCAGGGGTCGGGGGGGATGGGAGCCCCGCAAGTCTGGTCCCAGCCAGTCCCTGGCCTCTTACAAGCCATCCCCCCACCCTGAGCTCTAGCTTCTCCGTCTGTAGTGGGAGTGCTTGGCCGGGAGCCTTAAACGAGGGCTCACCATCCATTTGGGGGGTGGTCCCTGACCTGAGAACCTAGGGGTGGCGATGGCCCTACGTCAGGAACTGGGCATGGTCAAAGGAAACACATCTCGCTGTTGGGAATTTCAGGACCTGAATCCTTCTCAGCTGGTGTCCCCAGAAAGGTAGGGCACAAGCACTTTGAAAAGCAGAGAAAATAGCCCCCCAAAGCCTGTTGGCTGTGTGAGCCAGGCATGCGTGCATGTATCAAATGGAGAAAAAAATTCTTGCCCGCCAATTCAGAGTAGCCGTGAAGATCTGGCGTTCGAGCGGTTTGCAGTCCACACGGGCCAGGGAAGATCGGGGCGTCATTATTGTCATCATTATTTCCTTTTTGGAGAAGCCTGTGTGTCCTGTGGGTCACACCCCCTGCTGCCCCCACTGCACGCGCCGCCCCTGCCCCATCAGCCCCCTGAAGGGCAGAGCCCCTTCTTCGTTGTCTTTGTGGCCCAGAGCCCATGGGCTCGGCCTGGTGTGTGTGGAGGTACCTAAGGTGAAGGAGGAGGGGGCTATGTAATGCCGCTAGGCCTCAGTGTGCCTGGCTGCTGAATGGGCCGTCATAGGGTTAATGGAGATACCTGTACAATGTGCTGCTCAGCCTCGGGAACTAGTAAGTGCTCAGCACACATTAGCTGTTAGGTAGGTCTGAGTCTGCCCCACGAATGACTATTTAAGTGAGCCAAGTTAACACAAAACTGACTTCCACTGAGCTTCCTTCCAGTGTTCTCAGGGTTTGCTTACATCAACTCCACGGGTCCCTGAAGCCACTGATGAAAGTCCTGACGCATCTCCGTGGCACAGAGAGCAACACTGAGCTCAGAGAGGTTAGTGGATTTGCCCATGGCCACACAGCACTGAGCGCCAGAGCTGGAATTGGACCGTGAGCATCTGCCTCTAGAGCACATACCTTTAAACCCTCCCCACCAGCACCGCCTCCCAAAGTGAGGCCCCCGCTTCCCGAGAATCTCTAGTGTGGCATTGCCCAGTGACACAAAACCTGTCACCGACCGCCTTGTTGACCCTGAATTCACCCCGGTGCTCTGTCTGGGTGGGGAAATTGCAAGTGCTCTCGTTTTCTTTGTGTCACAGAACCTAAGGTCTGTTCCTTTATTCGTTAACAAGAGCAAAAGCGAACTTGCTGAAATTGTGCTACAGGACCCAAAGTTTCTGATTCCACCATCTCTCAGGAAACGTCTGGGTGGAAGAGGTATCGTGGGGCGCCTGGGACACCAGAGAGGAAAGGATGGCGGCGGGACAGAAGGCAGGGCCCCGCAGCAGGAGGAAGAGACTGGGTCCCAGGGGCTGGTGGGGGGGAGGGCAAGCAAGAGATGAGAGCTCTCTTCACCGCCTCCTCCATGCCCTGTCCCCCTCAAGAGCTGGGAGAGTCATCCCAGCCCAGGTCACCCCTCAGTGACCACAGGTCCTTTCAAGGAGCGGGGACAATGGAATAGGGGAAGCCGAGTCCACCTGGTCTGGCCCCTGGCCAAGTGAATATCTCCAGTGATCTGGCTTCTTCGGGGGGGAGTCAGGAGGGCCCAGGAAGGGGAGGAGAGACAGGGCAAGGCTTGTAGTTCCCGAGGCTGAAAGTCAGGGTGCCAGGCACGGTCGGGTTCTGGTGGCAGCTCTCTAACTAAGCTCTCTAACTCACACCTCCTTGCTGTGTCCTCACGTGGCCGAGGGTGAGCCCCCCGCTCTGGTGTCTCTTCCTAGGAGGACACTAATCCCGTCATGGGGCACCCACCTCATGACCTCATCTGAACCTAATCATCCCCCAGAGGCCCCCCCTTTCCAAGTACCATCACATTGGGGTGGGGACTTCAACACAGGAATCTGGGGGGGACACATTCAGTCCATCGCATCCTCCCCGGTGAAAGACAGTGAGTGTGGTGGTGGGTGAAGTCATCCCAGGTGCCCTTGGGAAGTGTGGCGCCCAGCCAATCATGGCCGATCTGGGTGGGCTGCAGGAGTGGGTGGTCAGTGCACTGAAACAGCTGTATGCACACTCAGCCCGTCCAAATCCAGGTGGGGGGCAGAGCCCAGCCAGGGCCCTAACATGAGGACGAGGGTGAGGTGGGGGAAGGGACACTCCGGTCCAGTGCCCTTCCTGTCCCCTCCCTGTCCCCGCCTGTGACTTCTAACCTCTTACCTCATGGGGGTGGAGGTGTTTATCCCCCTCTGAGACCTTTGTCAGGGCCCCCGTTTGTTGAGCACCCACGGGGTCCCAGGCTGACCAAGTGCATCTTCTCGTTCAACCCTTGGCAACTCTCTAAGGTGGGTGCTACCTCCAGTTCATAGATAAGGAAAGTGAGGCAGAGCCAAGTTCCCACAACTACTGGTAGGGGACAGAGCGGGACTTTGAGGCGGACACTCTCCCTCCGGTGCCCACTGCCCACCGCCCCATCTGGCCAGCGTCACCTTCACACCTCTCCAGGTCTGTCCCTAGTCCCGGGTGATAACATCGGGAACATTCTCCAGACCGCTGAGAAATGGGATCAGTGGGACTTCATGGGAGCGAGGGGCTGGAGGAGTTCACCCCTGTGTGGACCCTGCCTGGGGCGGAAGGCCTACCTCTTGGGGGCAAGGGCAGCCGCAGAATGACCGCGGTCGCCCCCTGGGGGTGGTGGGCGGAGCTGCCATCACCACTCTCGGGAGGCTCTGAGAGGGGGAGGGGAGCAAGGGAGGGAGCCCCACTGAGTTTGAACCGAGAGATGAAAGGCCTAGTTTCCAAGGGCCCAGGGCCTGCGGAGGGGGCGGGGATGCCCAGGACTGCTCAGGGTTGGCAGCTGTGTCCCTGCTAGGCTTGCACCTTGGGAGAGCCGCCTCCTCCCTTTGCCCCCTCTGCACCCCCCTCCCACGCCGAAGGAAATGCCCCATTCACACACTCCGGACTGGCTGGGCTCCAGCAGGTTCGAACTTGGCCCTTTCGTGACCATTGAAAAGAAAATGGCCCAACTCTAAAGAAGTGTGGCCAGAAGTGTGACCAGCAGCGTGGGCCCCCCTTGGGAGCCTGGCAGAAATGCAGAGCCTCGGGCCCACTGAGGCCTGCTGACTCAGCCCAGGCGGTTGGTGTGCATGGGGAGGTTTGAAGAGCGCAACAAGCCTGTGTAGAACCTTCCTTCCTGCTGCCGGTCTGCATGCCTGGCCACTGAAGTCACTAGGGACTAGGAGGATTAAGGGCCAGCCGCATCTGTACTGGCAGATCCCACTTGATGACCCCCTTTCGGGGCACCTCTGTAGGATTTCGGTCACAAACCCCAGACCTACTGGAGAACTCTGCCTCTGGGAAGCTGCTCTGAGCCATTTTCAAGGCTGTGAAGACATCAGTCTCCTACCACCACCTGCAGAGTCACCCCTGGGTGGGGAAGGAGCCACAAATGGGGTCAGGAGTGAGACACTCCGCATACCCCACACTGTCTGTGTGCAGGCTGGTCCTGCCCCAGGCCCCGTTCCTGACCCCTGCCTTCTAGCTGTTGCCCACGCTGGAAAGTGGCCCCTGGGAACTGGTCTGCAGAGGGCAAGGCCACGGGGCACCTGGGGACGGTTGGTGGGGGACTCTTGCAGGGAGAGGCTGAAGGTCGCTGGTGGTGAAGCGTGCCCTTGAACCACTCAGCGGCTGGTGGGCGGAGGCGATCGTATGTGCTAATTGTATAATGTCAAGGAACTGCCCTGGGTGTGGGCTCTTAGGCCCAACAGGCCAGATGCAAAATCCTGCTTCAGCTTCTTCCCAGAGACCTGGGCCCAGAAAGGCAGCCAGCTGAGCCTGGCTGTGCCCCTCAGGGAGGCGGGCAGGGCCGTGGGGCCTGGGGCCGCGCGGAGGGCTGGCTGAGCTCAGGCACCAGCCGGAGACAGAGTAGCTGCGACTTGGCTCTCTGCTGTCCCGGGTCAGCTTTGGCAGAGCTGAGGCCCACACAGCTCCTGCTCGGGTTGCCACCGTCTGGTTGTAAAGGGGCCGGTGGTGGCCTTTCTCCCCTTTGGGCATGCCGAGCACCCGAGGGGGACCCGAGCCTGACTGCAGGCAGGGCTCCCGACGCTGGCGGGCTGGTGGGCGGTGTGGGCACAGCCCGGTGGCCGTCACTCAGCACAGGCCCGTGTGCCACTCAGAGCGTTTTCTCAGACGTCCCGATCTCCATGATTCTGAGAGAGCATCACGGGTCAGCACACCCTGCGCCCGGAATCGGGGGGGGCTGCCTGAGCGGGCCGTGCATGGGGGCAGCCGACCAGAGACGGAGAGTAGGTGGCCCCCCCAGCGTGTTCCTCTGCACGGCACCCCTCCACTCACACCTACCCCCTCTCCTCACCTCGCCTCCACTGTGAGGGGCTCCTTCACCTTCTCCCACACAGGCCACGTTAGCCTTTTGCAGGGTCGGTTGGGCCTTGCGTGTCTTCTCTTGTTTGGCGAAATATGAAGACAGCAGGGCCAGAGAATCTTCTAGCTGCCTTTCAAGGGACACCTGCCCCCAAGAGCACACATCTGTGAGAGGGAGACCATGGGGGGGCGGTTCTCAACAATGCCTTTCCCCTGTTCACCCCAGGTGCCTCTTCATGGCAATTACCCCCCTTACTTACCAAATCTGCTTAACTCTGTAGTTCTTATATCAAATCTGCTTTATTTTTCCTAATACACATTTAAGTAAATATGGAACCTCTCAAAAGAAAAAATGTCCACGCAGACTTCACCGGAAACAGCCTCGTTTGTCAGCAGTGGTGACAAATACAGGGGAAGTTAGGAGAGGAGCCCGAATGTTAGGACGAGCACGGGCTCCCCCGTGCCCAGGTGTGTGACCTGGGCAGGTCAGCTTCAGCTCATGCAGGGGCCTGCCGAGGCCTAGATCTCCAAAAGATAGGCCATCCAGGTGTCCGGGCACAGGGCCGATGCTCAGATGTTCCGTAGCCTGCCCTTAGGTATTTCTGTCCCTGGCTTTATTGGCAACTTGATTTTGGAGGTAAAAGGCCAGGACCAAAGAAGCAAACTGACTTTTCCAGGGGTTCTCAAGCCTGGCTAGGGGCCCGGTCAGGAGCGGCTGGAGCAGTCGTTCCATCCTCCTGTTGATCACTCCAGCTCTGGGCTGCGAGCGCAGAGGCCAGGCCTCCCAGCTGGTCTGCCGGCCCCTGTGCTCCTGGAGCCTGTTGTAGAACCTTCCTTCCTGCTGCCGGTCTGCATGCCTGGCCACTGAAGTCACTAGGGACTGTGCAAAAGGATCGGGGAGGCCAGGAAAGGGCAGCCTCCAGGATTCAGGTGTGTTAAAGCCACAGTTTTCAGGCATGGTCCCTCGTAGCTAATGGTCACTAAAATCTCAAAGCTTGTGAGTGACTTTTAAAAAAACCATGAATTAAGGCCAGATCCAACGCTATCGCTCTCCGTTGCTTCCCAGCATGCTCTCCTGAGCAGAACAGAGGAGGGAGGGATGGAGCAATGGCAACCAAGAGGGAAGCTGCCCTTGCTCTTGCAGACAAGCTGGCCGGAACCAGGTCTTCTGGGACCGAAGCTCATGGAGTAATCATACTAGCCAACGTTCACTGACCTTCTGCTCTAGTCAGTGCCATTCTTGGTCCTTAACCACTCTGACCAGCCTCATAAGGTACATACTACTAGGACTCATTTTCTAGGTAAATCTGACGAGGCACAGAGAAGTCCAGGGCTTTGTACGAGGTCATACGGTCCCAGAGCCCAGCACACAGTGGGCCTTAAGTCCCAGCCACATTTCTGCTGAGCGTGCCACAATGCTTGGGGATAGCTGTGACGGTGTCAGCAGATGTCAAAGGCCCAAGGGTGGCTTGTCAGCTCCCCGAGTCCGGCTGCCCAGGAACACTGACCACGCCGCAGGTGGGAACTGTGGGAGGGGCCTCCACGGGCCCTGGCGGCAGGCCGCTCTGCACGCGTGGCCCCTTGGGGTCACCCCAGGCCGGAGGAAGGCTGGGCAGGGCAGGTTCCGCGGCGCACGCCCACCGGCGGGGATGATTGGCCATCGGGGCGGGGCGCGTCCGGGAAGAGAGGTCCTGGGGCGTGCGCCCGCGGGGCAGAGGAGGCGGGAGCCCGCCGGCTGGCCTTGACAGCGTGTCCCTTCCTCCCCCCGCCCCCCGCCAGCCGTGTCCCCGTGCAAGATCCTCAAGTGCAACTCTGAGTTCTGGAGCGCCACGGCGGGCAGCCACTCCCCGGCCTCGGACGACGCCCCCGAGTTCTGCGCCGCGCTGCGCACCTACGCCCTGTGCACGCGGCGCACGGCCCGCACCTGCCGGGGCGACCTGGCCTACCACTCGGCCGTCCATGGCATCGAGGACCTCATGAGCCAGTACAACTGCTCCAAGGATGGCCCCACGTCGCAGCCGCGCCTGCGCACCCTGCCGCCGCCGGGCGACAGCCAGGAGCGCTCCGACAGCCCCGAGATCTGCCACTACGAGAAGAGCTTCCACAAGCACTCGGCGGCCCCCAACTACACGCACTGCGGCCTCTTCGGGGACCCGCACCTCAGGACTTTCACAGACCGCTTCCAGACCTGCAAGGTGCAGGGCGCCTGGCCTCTCATCGACAATAATTACCTGAACGTGCAGGTCACCAACACACCTGTGCTGCCCGGCTCGGCCGCCACCGCCACCAGCAAGGTAAGGGTGAGACTGGGGCTTGGGCGGCCCTGCTGTCACCGGGGCCCAGAGCCAGACACCGCCTGCAACCACCCACCCCCCCACCGTGTTCTTATTTCCAGTAAATGGGCTGATTGTTTACAAAGGAAATGTTCTAGAGGGTCTTTGTCATGAGCTCAACCCACCGGGAACCACCTCTTCACGCTGCCGAGAGTGTGATGTTTCTCAAATGCTGGATGCTGCCTGCTTAGGGGTTTGTGGAATCAGTTTTCTGAGGTCAGAACCCAGCAAAAGCATGTCACTTTTTTTTTTTTTAATTGGCCAGGGTAGAACAGGCTGGCCTAACCAAACACCGATAGGAAAGGCAGGTTGCCAATGCGTTGTGCGTGGGAAGGGTACACACTTCAGGAAGCTGAGTTCCGGTTGTGTGCATGCGCGTGTGTGTGCTTGCGGACCTGGGCAAACGCCGGGTCCAGGTGTAAAGGAGAAACACGGCCCAGAGCACTAGGCTTCAGGCTTTGGGACTATTTCTTGCCCTCAAACTGCATTTGGTAGAACTCCAGTATTAAATCCTGATAAAAGAGAAGCCTCTGTGCAGGTGTGTCTCCATCACTGCCCGCAGGGAGGGAGAACTCCGACCGTCCTGGACACGGGGACCCAGCACCCCTGGAGGTGACAGCGGTCCTGCCCAGGGGTTCTCACGTTCACACCTTTACAAACTGAACAGATTTTAGAAGATAGTGATTCCGGGCCCCCACCAGGCTGGTATGACACCAGATCTCTGGGTGGGCGTGTGTGTGTGTGTGTGTGTTTTAAAGCCCCAAGTGATTCTGGCATGGATGGGGTTAGGGACCCCGGCTTAGAGGCCAGGGCTCTAGGATGCTGATGGGGTCAGCAGGCCACCGTCCTGCCCTTTCTTTGCCCCATGCCTATACGGAGAGGTAGCAGCCCCAAGGCAGAGCGGCTGTGGTGTCTGGGAACACGGGGAGATGGAACAAGCCAGGATAGAGAAGCAGCTTACTGAGCATCCCAGGGGCCACCCATGCAGCTTTCCCTCCTCCCTCAGGCCAGCGCTGCCTGGCTGGGGCAGCTCCCTTTGACGCATCCCCAAAGTGGGATGTGCCTCTCTGCCCAAAGTGCAGTGGGCCGGGAACGCTGAGCTAGCATTTGACCTGGGCCGGGTGGCTCTGTAGATGGGCATGTTCTCATTGGCCATGAGTGGCTGTCCCCTTCTGGCACCCCAGAGGCCACAGAGAGCCGGTTATCTTCTGACCCCAGAAGGCCTCAGTCTCTGGGTGGCAGGACTCAAGTCCTGCTCACAGGGCCACAGCCAGAGGCAGCCACGGATGTGGCCCGTGGCCCAGGCACTTGGACACCCCCATCTTCTCCCTCCCCTACGTGCTTCCAGGAGGGTCTCCCGTGACCCCCTATTCAGACCTCAGCCAGAAGGAGCAGCCTCAAGGCCAGGAGGCTGGTGGGCTCTCAGAGTGCAGGGGATGCCACCTCAAGGCCTGGCCCACCAGAGCCCCCGGGGGGTTCCGGATTGGCAGTGGGTCTGTTTTCCTAGGAAAAGCACGTTGCAAAGCGACACGTTGGGCAGCGCCAGGCTGGTCCACAAAGGGCGTTTCTGTTCCTTCCTGTCCCTCCACGTCCCACAGGAGGACAGCGAGGTGACCTGGCAGTCGGGAAGATTCCCGCCATCTCCCTCTGCCCTGGTGGCCCCCGCATGCCTCCAGAGGGTCTCTTTCTGGGCCTAGCTGCAGGATAAGAAACAAGTGGGTCTTTGCCCTGTGGACCCCCTAGCAGGCCCTTGGCACCAGGCTGTGCAGCCTGGTGGGCGGCAGAATTACAGCCAGCACTCTCTCCAGCCTGGCCACCCTCTCAGCCCTCCGCAGAATGAGGGGGGGCCCTCGTCAAGGACCCAGCCGCCTTCCCTGGGGCCCCTCCACCTACCCACCTCCCTCCTTCCCTAGAGCCAAGATAAATGAACGCCGGGAGCCTGAGGCTACAGCTTCTAAATCCGGCAGCAAATAGACTGGGGGAGGGAACCCCGCCTCCCTGTCCCACCCTGGCAGGGGCACACAGGGAAGTCTGAGGATATGAGAGCGACGTGGACCTCAGAAGCCCGGCCCCTCCTAACCCAGGTTGGTGTGAGCACCAGATGTGATAACAGAGCCAAGCACAGACCTGGGAGGAATTGTGGTTTGTGACAGGCAAGGCGGCAGGGGGGGCCAAGAGCCTTTAGGCCACGTCCCATCAGGTCCCGCAGGCTGGGGTGACATGCCCGGGCTTAGAACCCCTGGATACCACAGTCAGCTCTTCCCAGGCACAGCCTGGGATCCTGAGCCCAGCGATGCTGTCCCCAAACCACATGGATTAATGATCCAGGCACTTGACGGTGTTCTTCAAAGGCCCACTCGGCTCCAGGCTCCCAGGCATTGGGCAGAAGTGCCCAGTCAGGGATGGGAGCACTGCTCTTCCTATCCCAGCATCGAGGCTCCAGAGAGTAGGGGGCTCCCCAGCAGAGCTTGACCAACCCAGCCCCTCTCTGCTGTGACCTAGGGTCACCTCAGTCTCCCCAGCAGGCTGAGAGCCCCACAGCCTTCTGCTACCTCCTCACCAGCCAGGAGGCAACACGAGGCTGGGCCCCCCGGAGACCCAGCCATGACAGGGTCCGTGTCTGTGGCCAAGTCGGTCTCAGGCCCCCAAGCAGACCGGGTTACCCGGGTGAGAGACACCAGTCTCTGCTCTCCAGCGCCCTTGGCCTGCCCACGCCTGTTCTCTTGGGCCTCTGGTGCGCAGGTGCGTCAGTTTTGTTCATTCGTTGATTCCACAGACGTTGACGAAACACCACTTTGGTGTCAGCCTCTGTGCGGTGGGCTTCCTCCCTTGTGGCCACTCCCAGGCTGATCATGGAGGACCAAAGCAGGCAAGGGGGGCCTTGGGGTGGGTGCAGGATGCTCTGCCCAGAGCACTGGGGAGGGCCTCCCCCAAGTCCTTTGCAGAGCTTGGCTCAGAAGGACGGGGCCAGAAGACTGGCGGAGGGACGGGGACGGGAGGGCAGCCTGGAGCCTCAGGGGAAGCACGAGAAGTCAAGGGGCTGTTCTCTCTGAGGGGGTTTTTGTGCCTCCCCCCAAGAGCCCTCTGCCAGGCTCTTCTGCCCACCTGAGCCCACTGCCCTCGGCCCTCCCCTCACCCCGAGGGGCCTTGGCTCGTTTCCTGGGACCCCAGCAATATCCAGCCTGGCCCATCCCTCCGATCTCGAAGGTGGCCGCGATGCTGTGTTTGCCGGCCCAAGCTGACGTTTTAGCCAGCCTCCTGCCACCATGGGACTTCCTTCTGTGTTCAGCCCCCAGCTCCACCACCCTCCCTCCAGCTGTGCTGGGAGCACCCCCACTGTACAGATGAGAAAACCGAGGCTCCGGAAGAGGAGGAGCTCGCGCCTCTGCCTTCCTCCCCTCTCCCTTGTGCTGGTTCTGCCTAGAACTCACCATCCGTCCCACCGCCTAACTCGTCTCCTTGGTCTGTCGCCCCCTGGAGGGTGAGCTCCTTGAGGACAAGGCTCTTGACTCTGCCCGCCTTGTGTGGGTACAGCCCCTAGCGCCGGGCCTGGCGCGGTGGAGGGGCCTCGGGCCCCCCTGGGAAGGGGGGCGGCCAAGACAGGAGTGGCAGCCGTACCCGTGGCCGAGCTAGCAGCGAGCCGCCCGGCTCTCGACAGGCCCCTTCATGCTGTGACTTGTGGTGGAGTCCCTGGTGCTGATGCCAAGAAGAGTCTAGCAGGCTGTCAGCCTTCCAGGAGCCTGTCTCCGCGAGAGATGACTGTTAGAGGGAAACCAGCTTTTCCTGTTCCAGGAGACGGATAGCACTTGGAAACCAGCAGCCCCCCACCCCCACCCCCCTGCTCCCCGGCACACCAGGCAGGGACACCAGAGCCCCCCGTCGCTCGCCCCCCAGTGGCAGGACCACCCACTGCCCAGACCTCCCTGGCTGCACCTCCCGGCCCCCCACAGGCAGCCTCCACATCGGGGCGGGCGCCGTGGGATCGAGAGAAGGAAGCAGCAGGAGGTGGAGCTAGGAAGTGGGCATTTTTGTCGGCCAGGGATGGCAGGGCAGTGGCAGGCTCCTGGGGTCCGACGGGTAGGGCTCCGAGCGGGATGGGGGGGCTGCAGCCACCTGTGACATCCCACAGCAAACCTGGGGTGCACTGCTTCGCAGGACCGGGCGGTGGCCTCCCAGGGAGGCATGGGGACATGGAGTCCGGCGCCCAAGACGCCGTGCCTACCCCGGGCCTGGACTCTGGCAGGCCCCCCGGCCTCCAGCTTCGGAGCACCAGCCCCTCCTTGTGTCCCGTGTGGACAGCAGAATGTGTCCCCGTCCATCCTGACCATTCGCCGGGCCCCAACAGGCACAGCGCCAGGGGCCCCAAGACATGCAGGGACCCACGAAAAAGCTTTCATTCGTTTTCAAGTCGGAAGGAAAAGTCAGCATCATCCAACCTCGACTGTATTAGTCTTGACACCAGTGTGGTTACAAAATGTACTTTTAATATTTGTGTTGGAGGAGGGGGCCCACAAAGGCCCAAGAGTCTGGAGTCCCCGAAATTCCCAACCGCGGCCTGCCTCTCATCCTCAGCTTTCTGAGTATCGGGCTGGGGTTGGGGGAGAGGAGTTTCTCTCTGAAGGTCCAGGCCCCTCGTGCACTCCCGGCCCAGTCACCCGTATGCTTCACCAGTGTGAGCAGTGATGAGACAGCCTGGACACCTCCAGCCGGGCCCTCGATACCCTGTTGGTTTGGCTCAGCCTAGAACTTCAGCTCTGCTCCTGAGGCTCCAGGCTGAGGCGGCTCCCTGCCTGCTTTCCCCTCGGCCTCCTGTCTGTGCCCCTGGCCGCCGCCACCACCCCCCCGCCACCTCCCAAACTGTAGCCACACTGCCTGGCCTGTGGCCCGGCCCCAGACCGTACCCTGGGCCCCGGCCTCTCCGGACCCTGGGCCCAAGCTGAGGTCCTTCACAGCTCTCCTGCCTCCCCCTGCCCGTAGGACCTGCTTGCTAGGCCTTCGTTGTGCCCCTCCCACTGCCACATCGCCCAGGGCGCCCAAGCACAAAATTCAGCCACGGCCAGGACATCCGGGGCCCCCTCAGCCTGCAGGTATGGTACCCCTCAGGGATCCCATTACACAGCTGGCTGGGCCTCTCCCCTCCTGGGGACAGGGGACAAGTTCTAGGACTGGTGGCCCAGGGGGGTGAGGGCAATGCGCAGGTTAGGCCCTCTTGCCCCATGACCCTCCCTCCCTGGCCTTGGGCCGGAGTTCAGGTTCCAGCTACCCTCGGTTCAGGGGGCAGGGGTCTTCAAGCCACCGGTGGTAAAAAGTTGGCACCTGGGCATAGGAATGAAGGAGGGCTGGTGGTTTCTCTCCCAGATTGGACTCCTGTCTCCAGCCCATGCAATCTTCCTAGTTAGGATTATGGAGGGAAAGAGCAGCCTGGCCCTTCAGCCGGATAACAAGGGGAAATGCTCGCTCCCCGGGCTGTTTGTCTCCATCCTTCTCCCAGGCCTCCCACCCTGGGGGCTTGTGGCCGAAAAGAGCCCAGGGGCTGGAAACCAAGAGACTAAAGCCGTTCTACCTCTTGCTGGCTGTGTGACCTTGGGCGAGTCCCTTGATCTGAGCCTGACTCTTCTCCACTCTGAATGGGAGGTCATGTCATCCTCCCCTGCAGCGCCCCACAGGACTAGAAGATGCAGCAACCGCGCCTGCGTCTGTGGTTCTCAGGAGGACGGTTACTTGTGGAGCCCCCCACCATCTGCTTCTCCTCCAGCAGCTTGGTGCAGCCCCTCATCCCTGGCTGCAGGCACCAGCAGACATGGGCCTCCCTGCTGCCCTCGTGGGGGCTGCGTGCTCACCCTGGAGCCCCCCCCCCCCCCCCCTCTTCCTTTCTCTGACTGGTGCCCTCCTCTCCTTCTTCCCCCTGCTCACCTCCGAGGCCTGGCTGGGTGACCCTTCAGGGCAGCCCTGCCACAGTGGCCTCTGCAGGCCTCGGCCTGTCCGTTCTCTCTGTGAGCCTGAGTCTGTCCTCATCCACCTGCTGTTACGCTCAGCCAGTGGCTGACGGCCCTTTGGAAGGCATCTGGCGGCAGGTCCGCGGGCGGCTTGAGAGATCACGTGAGACGGTTGGGGACCAGCTTAGTTGCCTGACGCTGCTGTAACAACCACCACAAATTCAGGGTTTCCAACAAGTAGAAATGTCTGGTCTTGTATTCTGGAGGTGGGAAATCTGAAATGAGTCTTTCAGGGCTAACACGAAGGCGTTAGGAGGGTCCGTCCTTCTGGAGGCTCCCAGGAGAAAACCGTTCGGTGCCTCTCCCAGGCTCTGGTGGTTGCCAGCATCCCTGGGCTATGGGCACCCCCACTCCGGTCTCTGCCTCTGTGGAAAGAGCCTTCCCCTCTTCGATGGTCCCCTCTCCCCCTGCCTCCATCTTAGGAGGACACGCGTGATTCTATTTAGGGCCCATCCAGCTAATCCTGGATAACTTGGCCGTCTCAGTGTCCTTAACCTAATCACCTCTGCGAGGTCTCTTTTGCATAGAAGGTAACATTCGCTGGTTCCAGGAATTAGGGCCTGATATCTTGGGGGCCATTACTCAGCCTCCTATAATAGATAATGAAGTTTTATTTTTAATTAGCTGTGCTTTTCTTTTTATGGTCCACCTCTATATATAGTAAATGAGCTGGTTTTCTATTTAGGGGAGTGATTTAAAGTTCCCATTCTAAGTCCGTTTTTTTTTGTTTTTGTTTTTGTTTTTTGTTTTCAATAAAACAAGTTGGTTTTTTTTTTTACTAAGTTTTTAATTCCAGAATAGTTCACATACAGTGTAATATTAATTTGAGCCGTACAATATAGGGATTCAGCAATTCCATACATTACTCAGTGCTCATCAAGATAAGCGTGCTCTTCATCCCCATCACCTGTTTCCCCCACCCCTCCCCCCACACCCACCTCCCCTCTGGGAACCATCAGTTTGTCCTCTATAGTTAAGAGTCTGTCTCTTGGTTTGTCTCTCTCTCCTTTTTTCCCCTTTGTCCTAGAGTAAAACAAGTTGTTTTAAAGAAAAAAACTAAGTGCATAATAATGCAGGTGTCACCAAAAGGTGACCAAAATGGGGAGGGACGGCTTGGGGCATCATGGGGGCCCCTCCTGTCCCCAGCATTGCCAGCATGGGCTGGGCCTCCCCCACACCACCATCTCAGCACCGCTGACCCCCTCTCTCCACCCCCTTCCCCCTCCTCCCCCCAGCTCACCATCATCTTCAAGAACTTCCAGGAGTGCGTGGACCAGAAGGTGTACCAGGCGGAGATGGACGAGCTCCCCGCCGCCTTCGCCGACGGTTCCAAGAACGGTGGGGACAAGCACGGGGCCAACAGCCTGAAGATCACGGAGAAGGTGTCAGGCCAGCACGTGGAGATCCAGGCCAAGTACATCGGCACCACCATCGTGGTGCGCCAGGTGGGCCGCTACCTGACGTTCGCGGTCCGCATGCCCGAGGAGGTGGTCAACGCCGTGGAGGACCGGGACAGCCAGGGCCTCTACCTCTGCCTGCGGGGCTGCCCCCTCAACCAGCAGATCGACTTCCAGGCCTTCCGCGCCAACGCCGAGGGCCCCGGCCCCCACAGGCCAGAGGCCGCCAGCCCCGCGCCCGCGGCCCCGGACACCTTCCCGTACGAGACGGCCGTGGCCAAGTGCAAGGAGAAGCTGCCCGTGGAGGACCTCTACTACCAGGCCTGCGTCTTCGACCTGCTCACCACGGGCGACGTGAACTTCACGCTGGCCGCCTACTACGCCCTGGAGGACGTCAAGATGCTGCACTCCAACAAAGACAGGCTGCACCTGTATGAGAGGACTCGGGAGCCGCCGGGCCGGGCAGCCGCCGCAGGGCTGCCCCCCACCCCCCGGCCCCTCCTGGGCAGCCTGTTGCTCCTCGCCCTGCTCCCCGCCTTCCTGGAGGCTGTGGCCGCGTAGGGCAGAGAGGGGCGGCTGCCCGTCCCTGAGCCGGTGGGCGGCTGCAGGAGGGCTGGGGCCGTCGGGGGGCATGGGGGCTGGGGGGAGGGGACGGCCCTGCAGGGTCTGCAGGGGTCAGGAGAGGAGGCAGCCACTGGCCGGCGGGCTGTGGACGGTTACCTCAGAGCTGCCCTGGGCTGTGTGCTGGCAAGGGCTGGGGCAGGGGGTGGCCTCTCCCCCCCCCACCCCACCCCCCCGTCAGGGGGCCTTGAGAGGTCGTGGTGACTGGTGCTGTGATGTTTGTGACAGTTGAGCTGTGTGAGGGGGGGAGCCGCCCCCCTCCACCCGCCCCGCAGTGTGAATGTGCAAAACAGAGCCCCTCAGGCCGAAGCCCCCCACCCCTGCCCTGCCAGAGACACTGGGATTGATCAGAGTCGAGCTCCTCCCCACCCCCCGCCCCTGCAATGCACTGAAACAGGCCCAGCCGACCGCTGCCCGTGCCCGCCACACGCACACACACTCACACGAGCACACTCGCACCCACTAAGCTGAGGGGCTGAGGCATCCGCGAGGCTGGACCCCCCCCCCAGGCGGGGCCTCCTTTCCCCTCGGGCCTTAGGACGACTCTGGGGGGCTGCTCGGCATCTTTAGCAAATTGTCATCCTTTGACCCAAAGGTTGTGCCCGCCTGGTGCCTTCCTGCCATGGCCTGCCTGTGAGCCGAGGAGACTCCCGCGCGCAGCCTGGCTGCCGGGTCCCTGCTCCGGGTCCCTGCTGCGGGTCCCTGCCTCCAAGCCCGCAGCTGGGCCAGCAGGGGCTGTGAGCACGAGGTCTGAGCGACGCCACTCACAGGCTCCGATGCTCTTCTCGGGCTCCTTCCCTCCCCGCCCCCCAGTCCCCCCCTGTGCTTAGGAGGTCATGTCCTCATTTCTAAATGTCTAAACAGAAGTACCCCTTGCTTTCTGTCCCCTTCTTTCAGGCAGGTGGCAAGAGCCCCCGGGGAAGGGGAGCTTGGGCCGCAGGGCGTGGGCAGGAGGCGCAGTGGACAGGGCCAGCTGGCCTGCCCTGATCCTCTTCGTTCCCCTCACCTGCCCCCCAGAGCCCCGCTCCCCACCTGTCCACCCATGTCTGCAGGCTGAGGAGAGGAGCAGGGTCTGCAAGCTTCTCAGCCCTGAGCATCCCTGGCTGGTCTCATCCCTCGAGTCCCCTCCCTTAAGCCCGTGGCCACACGGCCAGGAGAGGGGGGCTTGCCACCGAGAGCCCTGGCACCCACCTCCTGCCAGCCCGGGCTGCCCATCCGAGGAGCCCCAAACCAGTCCCGCCTCTGCTGCTGTCCCAGAGAACCCAGGGACCAACACCGGGCCAGGCTCCACCCCCAAAAGGGGCAGGAGGGCGGTTCCCACAGCCCCCGCACTGTCCTGGCCCTTCGGTCTCGGTCTCGGGGCAGCCCTTCTGCTGTTCCCCAGGGACCTCTCATACACTGGCGCAGGAGGCTCCCCGCCTCCCCTCCAAGAGGTCCCCTTTCTCTGCCCGACCCCAGGGCAGGCAGGTAGGAGGCTCGGCCCCTGCCCGCCCTGCTGGTTTTTAGATGGTCCCTGTGTTGGAAGTAAAAAGTGAAGCACTTTATTTTGGTTGTGTTTGATTGCGTTCTGCTTGGAAGTGGGGACCCCTCACTGCGTCCTTGTGTCTGCGACCTGTGTAGAGTGTCACCGCATGTACATATTGTAAATTATTTATTAACGGCTAAATGCAAGTAAAGTTTGGGGGTTTTTTTGTTTTGTTATTTTCTTTTGGACTGTGTGTTGGAATTTGCTTTCTGAATAGACTGGCTCCTTTGGAGGGGTGGAGGGTTGGCTTCGATGGGGGGGCCCCTTACGGTGTGTGCGTCCGGGCATAGCTAGCCCACGTGTGTGCGCACGTGAAGGGGAGTTGCGGACGCTTGTGGAGCGTGAAGCCATTTAACACAAGCTCCCTACTTCTCTAAAATTACTTTTTCTCCTTATGGGGCTTGAGGGATCCAAGTGAGGCTGGAACAGTTTTGGGGACAGATGATGGCCACATGGCGGAGGGACATGAAGGGGGTGGGGGGCACGAGGTTGGGTGGGCTGGCCTCAGACTCAGGATGATGCCGGGTCAGCTGCCCCCATCAATCTAGGAGCCCTAGAACTGGGACTGTGGCTACTGCCCTCCCCACAGGTCCCCTGCTTACACAGCCCAGGGCCAGAGTGATGGCTCTGCAGAGGGGATCAAGGCTTGCTTGGGGCCAGGTTCCCTACTAGCTGTCATCACATTTCACCTTTTAAAAACCAAGCAATGAGTCAGGAACAAATTCATGCCCATTTTACAGACAAAGAAACAGAGGCTCGGAGAGATGAATTGATTTGCCTAGGGTCCTTAGCAGGGACCCAAGAGGTCCTTTTTGTCCTGTCTGGGCCTGCTCTTAACACCAAATGTCGTAAGGGGGAATAGCAGCACCGTTAAGCCAGGCCGCATCCCGGGGTTCTCCCCTTTCCTAGCCCTGTGACCTTGAGCAAGTCACTTAACCTCTCTTGAGCCTCTGATTCCTCCTCTGTAAGGTGGGGAGTGCCTATCCCATAGGGTTGTTGGGAGAATTGGCGAGTTAATTCCTGTAAAGGACTCAGGACGGGGCCTGGCATTCAGAGAGTGTGCCAGGGCTGGTATCCCTGTTTTCCCCAGAGCAGGAGGGGTTGAGTGAGGCGGTCGGTGGGAGGAGAGGGGAGAGGGCCACACAGACCCTGAGAGCTTGGGAGGGGGGTAAGCTGAAAGGCTAGTGAGGGCAGGAATCCAGAGAGTGAGCATGTAACCCATCCAAACTGAAGAAGAAGGTCAAAGGCAGGAAGGGAGAACCTTCTAGAACCCAGGTTCCCAGAGGGAGCGTGAGACTCCAGGCACTGGCAGGAAGAACCAGACTGGAAGGGACAAAAAGAGTCCGAACATACCTACACATCTTCTCCTGTTGCCCCAACTGTCAGGACCGGTAGGCCTCTCTCTCTCTCTCTCTGTCTCTCTCTCAGTAGTAGCTGGGGTTGGAATAACTCACGGGGGAGGCGCCACGGAGGCAGCAGAGTCTCTGGCACTTGACCAGCGCGGAAGAACCGATGGATGGAGAAGCCAGGGCACACAGGACTGAAACTAAAAAAAATCCCGTTCACCATCAGATGAAAATGCTACGGCACTTGCCAGAGAATAGTCTTGGTTTGGAACTCGTTCAGGACCCTAAACTTAACCAGCTGGAACTCTTTCCCAGTACCATGCTACTAGTCGCCCACGAACATGGAAATTTGCATTTCATCATGAACAGGGAGCACGGCGTCTTGAGCTAAATGATCCCCGAGAAGGGGCTTCAGCTTGCAGTGCGGGCTGGGTTTGGAACAGCCGCCTCTGCCAGCGAGATGCGTGCGGGCCAGCCGGCCTGGAGGTAAAAGCATTAGCAGACGGAGGTGCGTCCCCCTCGCTGCACCCCAGCACTCTGATGTGTGGCAGAGACTCCTGGAGCGTTTGTGTGGCCGACCGGAATTCGTCAGGAGGGCAAGGTCTGCCGGCAACACATGCATGAGGGTCGTTCGTGATGAAGGGGGCAAATTCTGGGGTGAAAACCCTCACCGGGAGCCCTGGGCAGAGACGCATGCGAGCCGGGCGTGACCGGGGCTCATCACTGACGCCAGGGAGCCCCGTGGGGCGGGGCGGGGGGGCCGCGGCGCTTGGTCTCGGGCTGCAGGCCCGCTTGGCGTCCAGACTGGCTCTGCCCGTCACTAGCTGTGTGGTCTCCTTTGGATTTCTGGAGCCTTGGAGCCCTTGTCTGTAACACGGAATTAGGAGTCCCTCCCTCCCGAGCTCACCAGAGAAACGCGGCGAGCTCAGGCTCAGGCTCACACGCCGCCGCGCACGTGGGCTCCCGAGCGGCAGCGCGAGGCCGCGCAACGTGGCGGTCGCTCCCGTGGCCACGGCGCATGCTCGGCGTTCACGCGCGCACTCCTTCCGGGCGCCTGCGCTCGGGCCGTGCGGCCGAGTCCCGACGGACAGACTGCCCTGCGCGCTCGCTGGAGAGACCGGTCAGTGCACGGTGACACGATCGGATGTCCCCGGGGGACAAGCACCGCAGGGGAAAGGGACGCGGGCTCCCCAGAGAGAAAGAGAGAGAGAGACCCACGGGCTTGGAGGAGGGTGGGGAGGAGCTTTCATCCCCCGGTGTCCGGGGGGGGGGGGGGGTACCTCTGAGCAGATCAGCTGCATGCATCTGGGGGACCAGCCAGGCAAAGAGTGGCGGAGACCTTTCTGGGCAGAGGGCCTGGCCCGCCAGCGGCTGCGTTCGAGGGGCAGCAGGAAACTATGGGGCTGGACGGCCTGAGCGCACGGACCAGGGTCCAGGTGAGGCTGCCGAGCGGCCGGAGGGAGCACCGCAGGCCCACCAGCGAGGGACGGGGACGTGACGTTTTGTTCCAGCTGCCGGAGGAGGCCGTTGGCCGCTGTGGGCAGGGGCGGGAAGTGTCCAGCTTGGGTTTTAGTGGAATCCTTCCAGGGAGAAAGAGGAAGCCGGGCGCTCCGGCACGTAGGCAGAAGTGGGATGGGGGCGGGGGGTGCCGGAGGTGCCACGAATGACCCACTTCGGGGCATAACACGCTGGAGCTGCAGGCGGGGTTTGCGAGTGGGAGAACCGGGGGTGGGTGCTGAGCGCCTGGGTAAACTGTGGCGCCACTCACTGAGCCACGGAGGGGCGCGTTTGGGACACAAAAATCAAAATTTTACTTTGGGACACATTGGAAACCACATGCAGCTGAGTTGTCTTTAATTATTATTATTATTATTATTACAGATTTTATTTCTTTATTTTGAGCGTAGGGAGGAGCAGAGGGAGAGGGAGAGAGCGAATCTCAGGCAGACTCCCCACGAAGCGTGGAGCCAGTGGGGGGCCTCCATCCCCTGAGGCTGAGATCATGACCTGAGCCTAAACCAAGAGTCACATGCTCAACAGACTGAGCCACCCAAGCGCCCCTGGATTGTCTTTCCAATTCAAATTAAATGATGTACACTTCCCAGGAGCAAATGTTTACAGAGTGCAGGGCTCATAAAAGGAACTCCCAGAACCAAGGGAAGGTGTTGTCCTTGAACAAGCTGGTTGCAGTGCTGTGGTTGGTAAGATTGGAAGATGTCACTTGGTGGCTAGTCCCAAGGCCAAGCTCCAGCAGAGAATCTCAGAGCCCCACACCTCAGGGGGACCCCAGGCCATATGCTTGGAAAAGGACAGCTGGGCTCCCCAAGATGGGGCCTTACCCCAAATACCAAATTAGGCAGGGACCAAAGTTCTGATCGTGATGGGGAAAATGGTATTAAAACTGTAAAACGGAAAATTCAAAGAATAGCAAGGAACCCCTGGGAGGGGCGTTATCGACTCCCCACAGCTACTGGCTGGTGTGCGGGAGCCTCCATGGGCTACAAGGAGGCTTGTCCCACTCCTGGACTTGCCTCTTGCTGGCTGCGTGACCCGGGACTTAAGTATCCTTGTCTGCCCAAGGAAGGTGGTGGCCCTCCCACAGGGATGCTTGGGAAGACTGGTGCAAGAAATAACAGAATATAGGGAGCACGCCCCAAGCAAGCCTTACACCCCAACAAGCATCCACTCCCTCCCCTTCTCATCCCACCGGGTCACACCGCCGTCGGGGGCTCACTGCCTGAGCCGGTGTCCAGGGGAAAGCTCCAGCACGCCAGGCAGGCCCCTGGCCCTGCCTGCTCCCAGGCTGACTGAGATCGGGACGGTCCCACCCTCTAGCCTCACGTGCAGGTGTCTTCCACCAGACACTAAGGGCAGGGACCCTACTTTGTGCCATGGGTTCATCTCTTAGGGATGCTCCAGAAATCACGTCTCTTTGGTCTGATTAGCCTTAGTTGTCCAACTCTTGAAACAATTGAAGAGTTCTTTGTCCAACTCCCACCTCGGCTGGAGAAGCTCCGTGTTCTGGCCAGGGGTCGGTGGGAACCCTGCATGCCCTAAGCAGGAGTCTAAGGACCTCTAATTCCATGGAGGCCCCCATTGTCTCTGGGGAATCGGCCCCACCCCGCTGAATCTGTGGGCCAAGAACCCCGCTACCTGTTTCAACAGCTTCCCCTCAGCTACCTTCCCCATCCTTCCGGGCTTTCTGCACTTTTGACCGTTTGATCACTTCCTGCCTGTGACCTGGATCTATGCCCTGAAGGAAAGGAACAGAAAGGAACACTCTCAGGAAGGCCCCCAGCAGAACGGACTTAATTAAGAGATGGAGCGCGCATACAAGGCGTGGCGTGGTGGGGGTGTTTCTGGGATCAGGGGACGCCATCCCAGGCAGCCTAGACCCCAAGGCCAAGGCTGGCACATCACCTTGCCCAGAGGAACACTGGGACCGCTCATGGATTCTTCCACATTCGAACCCATTCCTGCTCACCTCATGCCTCCCTCCCGCAGGAACCAGACAGAGCCCGCTTAAGGCCTGATGCGTTTGCTTTGTCTAAAGTGGTAGTCAAACCTACTGACCGTGTGGCAGGGGTGAGATGCAACCTCATTCTCAGCGTCAGCACCTCCACCGGGAGGGCACAATCCCAGCACCTCCCCCACCCTCTCCTCCTGCAGAGCAAACACCTACATACGACCCTGACCTTGAGTCTTGCAGTTGCTTTGACAATTTTCATGACACCCCAGAAGGTAGATGCCATGGCCTAGTTTCCAGATGAACACCCGCACCCATGCCACCTACCTACTCTTCCCTCGAGGGCGGAGTAGGGGCTCGGTGGAGTCAATCCAGGGTTCTGGTCCTGGGTTAGCAGGGAGTGAGGCCAGACCCCCGCCGGGAGGCTGGGTGGGTAGAGGGACTTCAAACCTGGACCCTGAAGAGAGGAAGGATGGGAGACAGGATCCCTCAGATCTGAAGTCTGAGAGGCTTAGGGTTCCAGAAGGAGACGGCACCAGAGTGGGTCAGCATGGTCCAGGGGTGGTCATCAGCTTCCCCAGGTGGGGGAACAAGGCTTCTCAGCAATCCCAGACATGATCCAGCTGCTGCTATAGACCCCACCCCCATTTTAATGGAGACTGGAGTCACCCCAGCATGACAGCTACATTTTTTGGCCACCTGCCATGTGTCAGGCACCCTGCCAAGTATTTGATCCAAGTGCTGATTTATCATGGTGGAGCCCCCTTCTGGCCACCTCCCTCCTGGAGTTCGGGTGGCTTGAAGCCCAGGCTCCATCCAAGAGAGGGGGCTTGGTTCGCAGGGCTCCTGGGTGGCCTTCAGGTCTAGGGCTGGGGGCCTGGGCCACCAGAAACCAAATGCCAAGGTAAGGGCCAGGGCCCCTCTCCCCTGGGCATTACAGGACAATGGCAGCATCCCCCACTTCACCCCTGCAGGAAGGATTAGGACCGAGTCACAGGGCCTGCCAGAACACGATGACAGGGGTGCAAAGGTGCTTGGGTGACGGTGGAGGCATCCATTGAAGGAGGCAGTGACAGGGTGGCCCTGAGAGGTGGGAGGAGTTTGGGTGGAGTCCAAGTTCTAACACTCGCCTGGATGTGTGACCTGAAGTCTTGGGGCCTCCCAGCATTTCATGAAGACGAGATTATTAAAATATAAGAAAGCAATGGGCCGGGCCCAGAGCTCGACCCCCAGTAGCCATCAGCAGACGGTGGTCTCTGCTCACAGGTGCGTCCCCCCGGGTGGCTTCATTTACTCTCAAGTCTAGGCCACGAACAGCTCCGGGTTCCCAAACATACCTGGCGAACGTTCAGACCCCTTCCAGGGGCCAATATTTCTCCAGGCCCTCCCTCCATGGCTGGACTTTTTATAATTCATTAGGCTAAATATAAATTCTTAATTGTAATAAATTGTAATTATAGCTCCTTTCAACCATAAAACCCAGACACATTTACTAATCAAGCCCAAACAAAACTGCAAAACCTTGTGACGAAGGTGGGGTTGCCCAGGCCCCTGTCACTGGTGCCAGGGAGTGACTCAGGTCCCCTCTACTTTCCACTCCTCGGACCCTGTGAAACCTGTCGTCGTGCGTCCCCCTGTCCCCCTGGGTAAGGAGCACTGACCCTTTGGCTCCAATACAACCCTAGAGTCCTGGGTTCTTTTCTCCTTCCCACTCTTCCAAATGATCCAGGGTTTGCTGAAATTACTTCTTTAAAATGTTCATCAAAATGGAAACCCTGGTCTGAGCCTCCGCCTGCTCAGCCCCCCCAGGGCCCCTTCTCTGGGCATCTCACAAGACAAGGCTCCAAGCCCAGCCCCCACACAGCCCACGCGGAGGCCACAGCTATGACAAAGTGCAGGCACCAGGGTGGGCCGGGACTCTGATGGCATCTGTGGGCACAGGGCAGGGACAGACGGGAACGGAAACGGGAACAGCAGGGGCCGAGAAGGCTGCTCAGAGGAAACCACGCTTGAATTGCATCTTGGAGATGAAGGAGATTCGTCTAGAGGGACCGCAGCCTGGAGGCCAAGCTCTGCCTCGAGTATCTGCAAGAGGCTGCAAGAGCAGTTAGGGGGCTCCCGGAGAGTGGCCAGCAAGGGCAGGGCACAGAGGGCTTTGGCCCCAAGCCAGGGAGCTTAGTGCTAAGCGGAGGGTCGGGGGAGCTGCAGTGGTGCCTGGGCCTTGTGGCTCAGGACGTCCCTCTGGCGGCCACACGGAGGGCAGAGGGGGGCGAGGCCGACCCCGAAGGAGCAGGAACCCGCGCGTCCCCCGACCAGTGTCAGTGAATCCGGGGCCGCCTGGACGGAGAGGGTGGGGCCACAGCCGGTCAGCCCCGCCCCCCGGGCCTCCTGCGGCTGGAGCAGGTGAGGCTGGCCTCGTCCCGCCGCCTCTCCTCTCCCCCATCCCCTGTCACACTTCCTGCAGGGGTGAGGTGGCTCCCCGCCCCTGGCTCCCGCGTGCGCTCTGCGGCCAAGGGAGGCGGCCCGCCAGGCCAGAGGAGTGACGGGGAGCCTCGCCGGGGGGTTGTGTAAACTTAAGTGTTGGCCGCGAGGCAAGCTATTTGTGGAAATCTGCTGCCCCCTGCAGGAAGATTCCAGAACCACATTCACTCAGGACCCTCAGTCCGGGAAGGGATGGGAACTAAGTGCCCCTCTTCCAAACACGAGGGGCAGACCCCCAGCTCTGGTGGCCGGAGTGGTCTCCGCTGGGCCTGGGGATGTCTCAACACCGCCCTCTGAGAAGGACGACAGGTGCCAAGCCCATCTCACCCACCCTCAGTGACCTCACTCACCCCACCAGGGCCTGGCAAACTCCGCTTATCCGACTTCTGTAGGTGCGGCTCGCAGAGGGAGACAGTAAGCCCGAGAAGGCCAGCTGGTTCAAACCCAGCTCTGTCCCCTTCCTAGACCCATGCCTTCCCCAACGCCCGGTCCCTATGCCCGTCTCCTCTCTTCTTGGCACTTAAGTGACATTTTGTGCTTCTGTTGTTGGGTCTAGGTGTGCCTTGCCAACCCTCAGCTCAGAGGGTGGGGCCCTCGTCCTGGTTTGCCGAATGTGCGTCCCCAGCTTCCAGAACAGGGCCTGGCCCATGGGAGGCGCTCAAGATCTTGGTCAAGGGAAAAACTTTCTCTCTCGTGACTGTCTAGTCCCCACGGCACTGTGAGCTTCCTGCTGGGCCTTCCTAGCGGAGTTTAATCTCCTCCTAGAGAGAGCCCTCTTGCTGGGCCCCTCCAGTGAGCTGGGATCCAAGAGGAGCAGCCCTGCTGGTCTCGGAAGGTTCTGGGCTGAATGCTAAGCCGGGGCTGCCCTCCGGGCTGGGCAGGTGCCCTCCTCAGTGTCCCCATCCTCCGCCCTCCCAGCAGGGACTGGTGAACACTGTCTCCCTCTGCGCAGGCCATAGGGGGGGTTACAGGCCTTTAACCCCGCGCTCTCCCGGTAAAACCACGTGAACCCGAGAAGCCAGCTCCTTCATGTGCAGATGAAGGTGCCCAGGCCACCTGCCCAACCGCACACAGGGAGGGGCCGAAGGGAGACAGTGCACGCCCTTCCTGCCAGCCCCCTGTAGGCCCCCGGGCCCCCGCAAGGCCACCATGGTGCACGGTGTCAGCGCACACCGCGCTGTGGCAATGACGATCCCCTTTTGCCTCACAAGAAGTTTTAAGAAAAAGATACCAAGTGTGAGCCCTCCCTGGGGCAGCTGGCTCCAATCAGGGGATATTCTGCCTGCTTTTGAGGGGAGAAGGCTGCAGGTCGCAGACTCGCCCGTGTTCCCGCACAAAACCAGATCTCAGGGCCACACAACCGACCGGGAGACACCCAACCCTCAAGCCTAAGGCGGGGGGTGGTCCCCCAGCACCACGAGGGGCCTGATTTCTACGGGGCCAAGAGCTTTTATTGGGTCGGGCTCTGTCTCTTCCCCAAGGCAGAGAACAGAACAAATAGGCAGGTTGGGAGGCGACGGGCCGAGCGGGATTCCAGCCTCAAGGTGTGGCGGGCAGAGCGGGTGCGGGGCGGGCAGGGAAGGCACGGGGCGGGCGCTGAGACGGGGCCTCGAAGGCAGACCTGGTGCTGCTCCTTTAAGAGCCACAGGTTGGAATCCCGAGTCCAGACCCGTCTGGCAAACTGCAGGGCCTTGTGTTTCAATAAGTGACCTTTCTGTTGGTGCTAATTGAGGAGGACTTGCTTTGATGCCAGACATGCGAGGCCCCGCCAGGGAGCAGGGAGGGGGCCTGGGCCTGCTTCTTCCAGTAAAAGGCAGGCTTCTTGGCAGCCATGGGTTTAGAAGCCGCGTTGCTATTGTAAATCATAAGCTGATTATTGCAGCGCTTTAAAGTTTCCCAAAGCGGTTCCAGCCGAGCTGTGAGTTGCAACACGATTGCTAGTTGTTTATCGAGTTATCGGCGAGAAGAACCCTCAACTCTTCTTTGAGTCTTTGACTCAAGAACTCTAGGCGCTAAGAATCCCAGCCTCTCCTTCCCGCCCAGACCAGGATGAGCGAGGGCCCCTGCCACCAAGCCTCCGGGGTCGACGGTCACGGGAGCTGAGTGAACACACGGGTTTATTTGGTATCAAGAATTGAGAGCCTCGCAAAGATGGGAGTTTGGTTTTGCAGTCCCCAAAGTACTAGCAAAACCCCTTGGGTCTGGCAAACTCCTCCAACTCCTACTCAGACGGGATCTCCACCCGTGGGCTGTGCCACGCTTCCTCCGTCTGGGCCTCGCAGGAGCTGGGCCTGCCCCTGTGCCAAACTGCTAGAGTTAACATTTGTGTCAGTGTTTCCATTATAAAATGCCTTTTTCCCCCTTCGTGAATATATAACCCAACTGTTAAATTACCCTCAAGGCAGTGCGCTGGCTGACACGGTGTTCTCACTTCCTCTGGATGGCGGGGGTGGGGCGGGACAACAAGGGTCTTCAAATGCACCTTCCCGGGCTCCCGGGCTCCATCCCCGGCACCGGCAACATGGGAAGCTAAGGGAAGCTCTGCTCCACCAGGGGCTGCAGCAGCTCCTCCGGCTCATCCCTCCTCACCCCGCCCGCGAGCTGCTCGGCCAGGGGCTGTTACCCTTGGCGGGGGCTGCTCAGAGACAATCTCAGAAACCTGCGGTGGTCAGGTCCCGGGCCCAACGCCACCGCTGGTGCCGGAAGGAAAACCGATGAGACTTTTAAGAGGCTCCATTTCAGAAGCCGGCAAGCAGTCTGAAGGCCCCAGCGGCCAAGGGAAGGCAGCAGCCAGAGGTGTAGCCAGTCAGAGTTCACGCCGACGCCACGCAATGTAACAGTGTTCGCCCGATTCTAAAAATCCTTAGTAACACTTTTTAATATACAAGAATCAAAAGTACAGCAGTTTTACAATGTAGGAAAATTTAATACATACTATATAAACAACATTATTTACATCAGAAATCACTAGGACAGTGGCATTTTTCACAAATATAAATTAATTACTGTTTAGTCAACAGGTTTTAAAAGTCCACAATTTTACAATAAAGAAAAGCCACCCGTCCCCAAACGCGTGGGGTACGGACGGACTAAAGCAGCCTGGACCCTTGGCCTGGCTCTCCCCGCCCGACACGGCAGCCCCCAAACAAGCCGGAAGACCACTGGCGCTGGGCCCCGGGGCCACCGCTCCTGCTGACGAGTGGATTTTGGTCTGTAGGATCCCAGTGTCCCTGTGTGAATTCGTAACTGAATCGCGTGTGCACCGCACATCCTGACGCAGCTCTCGGGCATCAGACTACAGTGTCTGCAGCACGATGTGAGAAGTGTTCTGGTTTCCCGTGGAAGGGTTAAAGGAATGACCGGGGTGGCGGCGGCGGGGCGGGGAGGGGGGCGCGCACATCAGATCGGGCTCTGCAGAGGGCCTAGCTGTTTCTCTCCAGTCTCTGAAAAGACCACAGTGCCATGCCTGGACTTTCACGGCATCCTTGCGCAGGGTATTTCTACTCAGATCTCAGGTGATGCTAACTCCCCACCCTCTTCCTCAACCCCTGCTGTTTCTACCCAATCATTAAATCCTTCAAAGCCAGGCTCCGCACAATACCACCCTCGCCGATTCCTGGGGCACTTTACCCCATCCACAAGGGAGAGAATCCCTACCTGTGCAAATGTGTTTGTGATAAAAGCATACAATATACTGATTCAGGTCAATGAGGAAATGCCTTTTTCCCAACCCACTCTTCAAACATACTTCAACACCTAAAATAGTTGCTTTTACGGGGATACTGTAATTTTATAATCAATTTAACACTGATCTGGCGAATATTGCCTTTTGCTACATCATATGGCACTAAAAGTCCTGAATGTAAACAAAAGGAAGTTCCTTTTTCTTCATGATGAGACATCTTTGGGAATAACTCACATCTCTTACCAACTCAGAGAAAACCACCCTTTCCGAATATTGAAATTCAGGGCCTCCTATAAGGGGAGGGGGACGCTGCGCCTCCCAGAGGACACAGCCGGACTTCCCAGGGGAGAGACATGCTGGGGCTCATCCCTCCCCCCAACCCCAAAGGGCCAGGCAAGCCAATCTAGCCTTCCTCTTCGGCCTGGGCAAGAAAACACAGGGTGGCATCAGTACTGTCAGCAAGAAGCTAAGCTGGTGGTGGCCAAAGCGGACACATGCTCTCCCCGAGCAGTCACAGTGGGATGACTGTGGCCAGGGGCGCCTATGCATTCCTTTGGGCTGTGCCCCAGGCCTGCTGACCCCCTACAAGCCCACGCTGAGCAACCCTAGTACCATGAGATCAGTAAGGATGGGGCAAGGCCCACTAAGCTCCCAACACAAGCTGTGAGGACCCAGACTCTGCTCTGGAACTCACCCCCGGCCAGCCCCAGGATGCTGCGTACAGCAAGCAGCAATGACCCACCAAAGCCACATCTGCTCCACTGGGGTGCCGGGACTTGGGGATTTCTTAGTAAAGGCATGAATGGTGCTGCCCAGGGTACCGGCAAGTAAGTGATGATCATTTTATGAAGTCCTCACAGGTTGGTTCAGGGAGTTTAACCCTGTGTGTGCCCAATGGGAAGGTTTTCACCAGCTCTGAGCCTGGACACGTTTAGGCACGGTGTAGGTTCAAGTCAGTTATTCCATCCAGAAAGGCCTTTGGATACTCAAACAATACTGGTGATATCTAAAATGAATAAAACGGAAGGCCCAGTATCAGAACGAAAGGAGCCTGATGAATTGGGTGCAACCAACTTGCCTTCTGACTCCGTTCAACCCTGGCAGGACTCTGTCGGCGCAGTCCCCCGTCCTTGGGGGCTTCCTAGTTCGCAAAAACTTTAACTTAGGTTTGTACTTTCTTTGATCTCATTCTAAAAAAACACCGGAGTTCAATTCTACTGATGCCCGACTAGCCGTACAAGCCTGTTCCCCACAGGTCACTGAGCTTCACCTGCCCACCCACCACACGGGTCAGCAGACGTTGTGCCCCGCGCCGTCTACTTCTTCACGCCGTGCGAAGGGAACTGAAGTCACTACAAGGCAGCTGCAGAGGCGGAGCGGGCACAACACCCAGAGCCCCCTCCCCAGAAGCCGCTCCTCACCTGCACCTGGGCACCTGCCAGCAGCAAGCCTCCCCCTCCAGCCGGGCCCTGGACTGACACTTCTCGCCCCAGGATCAGAAATCCACCAGGGAATCCGAGGCCCTGGCCTCACTGCCCCCACCCCAGCCCCTCTGTCAGCCCACCCTCAACCAGGAAGACCCACGCCAGGGCCAGTGCTTCCCCACTCACAGTACTCAGGAGTCTGCCGGACGGGCGCTCACTCCCCTGGCACCAGGGCGGAGGCGGCCCACTCCGGAGACCAGGCCTCTGAAATATACAGATAGTGTGGGAAAAATTAGTGTTGGTCGGGAAGGGGCCGCTGCGGAAGCTCTTCCCCTCCGTCCTCCTGCAACACAGGTGTCAGGTGAGGCCCGAGTGTGCGGTTTCTCCCAAGAACACGTCTGAGGAGCGTACCTGCTCCCCTTCAAGTCCCATTGGCGAGACCCACGCCCCGCTCCCCGTCAGCAGCATCCGTCACATCACAGTGAAGCAAATCATGTGCCGTCCCAACAGGTCCCGGCAGCCTGCACACACACGCTCCTACCCAGCCCACCGCACCCAGGCTTCCTTCCCTGGGGAAACACAGCCCACGAAGCTGGTACATACACAAAAGTCACCTCTCCCTCCTAGCACCCATCGCAGTGACAGGCCAGAACCAGGCTGGAATGGGATGGGGTGTCAAAGTGCAGGAGTGGCGACCCAAACCCAAGCTGGACCAAGTGAAAGGCCCCACTCCTTGAAGTGCTCCTTCCACCGGCAAGCTGACAGCAGCAGCATGTCCAGAAACTCCGCTTGCTGGTCTAGGTAACTGGCTCCTACTGGATCAGACCAAAAATATCCAGGTGCTTAATGACTCTTGCTCTCCCCTTCTTGCCCAGCTGTCCTTTATGTTTTCCGAACATTCCAGTTATAATCTGGGTTGTTTTTCTGTTCTAGTGATCTCTCCAAAGGAGACCTGTGATCCAGGGGTGACTTGGAATCGTGGGGAGACTTCTGAGAAGGGGGCGAGCGAGGGTCTGAGACTGCAGGGTGCAGGGGAGGCAGGGGCTGTTTATACTCCCCCAGTTTGTCTGTGTGGAAAGAGCGGTAATGGTCCGAAGGTCCTTGGCCATGGTAGCCCATAGGGGGGCGGTGGTCAGACATTCGTCGGAAATCCTGCTGGTGGTAGTTCTGAGGCCGAAATTCATCGGATCTCCTCCGCTTAGAGTCATGATGGTGCCTGAAATGGAGATGCAAGGATTAGCTGAAAAGACCAAACCCATCCCTTCCTTCTTCATCCACCGGCTCTTCCTCACGCACTCATATTCAAGGACACTTCCAAAGGACTCGAGTCTCTACAAATGCTTACATTACTAGGAATCGGGGGGAAAAAAAAAAACCCACAAAAGCAGTAACAAAGGGCTATTTTATAGTTATTGGCAAAACACAACCTATGAAATGACATAAGCCTCAAGTCTGCAATGAAACAAGTACACACTTGAATCACTGGTGGCTTTGTAAAGCCGTACTCCCTTCAGGAAAACTGGCAAGATCTACAAACATTTTCACATTCTTTGACCTGGCCCAGGAGAAAAGAGCCACGGAAATTATTTGAGAAGTTATTAGTAACAGTAAAAGCCACAATCAACCCAAACAGTCAACAGTAAATGAAAGGTTAATTAAATTATTTTAAAAATTGACTCAATGTGAAGAATATTAAAATTTTTAATTAGCACCACAGTAAACTGCTTGTTATCCTGTTAGAAGAAAATTGGTACTAGTCAACAACAAAAAGACGAACAACCCAATTCTCCGAAGATCTACAAATGGCCACTAAGCACATGAAAAGAAGTTCAACATCTTTAATGAAACAAATCAAAATCACAATGAGCTACCCAATTCACACCCACTAGGATGGCCTCGTTTAAACAAACATACAAACACATACACACACGCACACGCACACACACACAAGGTAAGTGTTGGCAAAGAAGTGGGAAAATGGCAACTCTGGTACATTGCTAGTAGGAGGGTAAAATGTTTCAGCCACCGTGGAGAAGTCAAACACAGAACTCCCATATAACTAAAAATTCCCTCCTAGGCATATACCCCAAATAACTGAAACAGGTATTCAAACGAATACTTTTACACCCATGTTCGTAGAGCACTGTTTACAAGAGCCAAAGGTGGAAACAATCTGAATGTCCATCAATGAATGGATAGATAAAAAATACACAATGGAATATTATTCAGCCACGAAAAGAAACAAAGTACCAGCATGTGCTACAAAGTGGATGAGACTCAAACATGATGCTACATGTTCAAAGATGCCAGGCACAAAAGACCACATCTTTATGATTCCATTTATACAAAATATCTAAGGGAAGTAAATCCATAAAAACAAAATACAGATTGGTAATAATCAGGAGCTGGGGAGACAGCAGAATGGAGGGAATGCTTAATGGTTATGCAGCTTTTCTTTGGGGTGATCAGTGTTTAGAACTTGAGACCGAGACGGTTGCACGACATTGTGGATGTATTAAATGTCACTGAATTGTTCCCTTTAAAATAATTAATTCATATTATGTGGATTTTCCCTCATTAAACGAGAGAGAGAGAGAGAGAGGGGACAAAATGTATAGAACAATGGTTCTCAAGACACCAGATGTCAGGTAAACAAAGAACAGTGATTCCCTGAGGGATGGAAAGCAAATGAGATGAAGCTCATAATAAACCCCTCACTGCCTTGAGACAGTTTCCAGGCCTCAGCACAGGGGGAGGGAGACTTCCAGAATTAATAGGCAGGGGCAGAACCAAGGCAGCTGGAGTTCAGAGGATGGAACGCAGAAGAGAATTCTGCACACAGAAAGAAGTTCAAAGACCTGCAAACGGTTCCCCTTGGGGATTCAGTGAACACCATTCAGGGTGTGCATGTGAAGAAACTACCCAAGGCCAGGAAATAACCACCTGGAAGGCTGGAGGTGCAAGTGCCCTGTTCTCACCAGCTATACCAAAAAACCTCAAGTTTCAAGGGACATCAGTGGAGTACCATGAAGCATTCCTGCCTCCGGTGGGAAAAATCAGCCCTTGCCAGAAAGCAGCTCCCATTCTGCCCAAAGAATCTTAACAGCAAGACCTGAAAGGGTCGAACTGTTTGCAAGTAACCTGTGTCTCACAACAAAGCTCCAGAATATTTATAGGAATACAAAATACTTGGCACTCGGTGAGGCATCTAATCAAAAATTACCAGGCATGGAGAAAACCAGGAAACTAAGACCATAATGAGGAAATAAGCTAATCAACTGAAACTAACCCAAATGGTAGAATTAGCCAACAAGGATAAAACTATTTATAAGCTGTATTCCAGATTTCAAAAGGTTAGAGAAAGATTTAAATTGGGGGGGGGGGGGAATGCCCAAATACAACTTCTAGCAATAAAACTCCAATGTATGAAATGCAAAACATATTAGATGGGCCTCAAGGCAGGTTGACATTGAAAAATAAATCTCAGTGAACTTGTAGACACAGCAATAGAAACTATCCAACGGAGACAGAGAGAAAACAAAATTTAAAAAAATAACCAATACAAACAGTCTAATTACAGGTGTAATTAGAATCTCCAAAAGAGGTGAGAAAGAGGACAGAAGAAATAATGGTAAAAAAATATTCCTAATTGGTAAGAAAGATAAACCCACAGATCCAAGAAGCTCAACACTTCCCAAGCAAAACAAACACGAGGAAAAATACAGCAAGATGCACTATAATCATTGATAAAAACTAGGAATAAAGGAAAAAAAACACACGTTATGTAAAGAGAAACAAAGAGATGACAGATTTTTTTCATCAGAAACAGTTCAAATTGACAGAAGAGGAACATCTTTAAAGTGCTGAAAGTATTCATCTAGAATTTATACCCAGCAAAGGTATCTTTCATACATGAACGCCAACTAAAGACTTTCTCAGACATAGAAATGCTGAAAGAATTTATCACCAGCAGACCCATAGTAAAATGACAGTCCTTCAGGCAGGAAAAAAAAAAGTGATAATGGAAATACAGATCTAGACAAAGAAATACAGGGCAAATGCCCACTGGAGCCTGACTAGACGATACGGAAGGGTGGGAGGTGAGGGGGACACAGACCCCTCTCAAGGAGATAGCAGCCACTCGGCTAGAGCCACTGGCTAATGTGTTACCAGATCCTCCAAAAAAAAGGAGATGTTTATACAAAACTTTCCAAATTCAAATTCAAGCCCAAAGCATGTCGTTAGCCTAAGGAAAACCAAAGCGGCTATGAGGTTAAAATATAGTCAAGTCCTAAAATTAGGAAGAATAAATAAAACCTCTTCAGCCCTTCCCATAGTTATTCCCACAGGTTACAACGCTAACTGGCTCATAATGGTCTTGTACAGTTGTAGACAGGGTACGACTTCAAAAAGCCCTTCACCCCTAAACTGTGGGGTCATGGCAGACAAGGACCAGGGGCTGGGACCCATCTTAGGATCCTGCTGCCTGAGAGCCTCGCACCAAGGTTAACAATTTGGTTGCAGACTCTAGTATTTTAAGGCTACCACTTCTCTACATTTCCTCAGAGGAAGGCAGAAAACCTTTCCTGAAACTACAGATGGCTCCCTATGACCCAAAGAACACAACTTAAGACCTGTAACTTGGCATTCAAGCCCTTACTAGCCAAAGTGTTCATCTTCTGGGCTTCCCTCTCTGGGTGCCGACCCTTGGCCTGGGCCTGTGATACCTAATTCCATTTCTCTCCCCTTAGCAGACTCTTCAGGGCCCAAAGCAAGAATCAGCAACCTCTCCTCTTCCTCAGCCCCCAGGAAAAACCTCAAAAACCTCTACTTTCAACCATCCACTCAGCACATGTGTCAGCTGCCTACACCAGGATTCCTCCCCAATACCCTGAGGATGCCCTGACAGCAAAAACATCAGCTCAGACTAGGGACCATGCCTGGCACATGATGAGATGTTCAACGAACACTTAATAAAGACATGAATGCATATGTTACTTGTCTCTCCCCCTCCAAGAGTAAAACTCCTGGCAGAGATCAGCGTCTGGTGTCTCAGGACCTTCCGCCTACCTGTCATAGTAATCTCGGTGTCCCCTGTGGTCTCGGTCACTGCTGTACTGGTCATAAGGTCTCTTTCTGGACAGGTTGTTGGGTCTATAGCTCCCAGAACGGTGGGCATCCATGTGTCGCCGGTCCCCATAATGGTGGTCCTTGTACCAGTGCTGCTCATACTGATGGTGCCTGTCACTGCCCCACGGAGGGTTGTTGCCACCACCATAGTTGAACTTTCTTTCCCTCTGCCAGTCTCCTCGATCTGCAGGAAAAGAAAGAACAGTTTCACGACTGCAACAAATGGCTGAATTTCACAACCACTGAAGTTTAAACTCAAAGGCTGACACGTGTTACAGAAATAGACATTGTATTTCCTCCTTCATAGCCTCTTTGCTGCTGGTAAACATACCAGTACTGAGTCCCAACATTCTCTCCTC
Organism: Mirounga leonina; assembly: GCF_011800145.1. Classification (NCBI taxonomy): domain Eukaryota; kingdom Metazoa; phylum Chordata; class Mammalia; order Carnivora; family Phocidae; genus Mirounga; species Mirounga leonina. The sequence continues at coordinate 17,097,889 of NW_023270464.1, forward strand.
AAATTTTAAGGCAAAAGAAAATTCATGGCCTTTCTCTTAGGAAGTCCGAAGAACTATGGCTTTTTATTCTCCAAGCCCCTTTACCTTCCATTCTGCGTCAGAGCCTTAAAATGGGATTTCACTCAAAAAAACAAAACCAAACATTAATTCAGAGAACAGAACTTGCGGAGTTTCACAGCCGCGAGGTAGCATCCTCTGCTCACATGTCGGAAGTTTACGTACCTGCTAGTAACCATAAGCTGTGCCCGGTCTCTGAAAGTATTTCCAGACTGGACATACTGACTGTATTACTCTCTCCCAGCCCACACCAAAGAGACGAACCTCCTCCTGTAAAAAGTGATTCCTTTCACTCTGGGTTTGGATCAGTATTGCTACCTCTCAAGGGCAGGGCCAAACTGAAATGTTCTTGCTTCTTCAGCCTCCCTTTTCCCCTGAGAAGAATCACACTTATTTGAATCAGAAAAGGTAGTGAACACACAGAAGTCCAGGAATGGAGGCTACAGTGGGCTCAAGTGTGACCCCAAAAATATAGGTCCACTTAGAACCTGTAAGTGTGACTTTTGAAAATAGGGTCTTTGCAGATGTAATTAAGGATTTCGAGATGAGATCATCTTGGATTTAGATTGGGCCCTGGATCCAATGACAGATACTCTTCTAAGAGAAAGGCAGAGGGAGGTCTGAGACAGACACAGGGAGGAAGGCCATGCACTGATGGAGCCAGAGACGGGGACAACACAGCCACCGGTCACGGAGCACCGAGGAGGAGCAGGCAGGCACTACACAGCAGGACAAGGGCTGGCAACAGATTCTCCCTCACGTCTCCCAGGAAGCAACAACCGACGGACACCCTGGCTTCAGACTTCTGGCCTCCACAAGTGTGAAGAATACATTTCTGTTGTTCTAAGCCACCCAGTTTGTGGTTCTTTGTTACGGGCAGCCTTAGGCTTAACCAGAAGGAACTATGTGGCCTCACAGGAAATCCATCTTCTATCTACAACTACGCTAACACCAAAAATAAGCCATCAGATAGATGTCTCTCTACTCATTTTGCTGGTCTTCTAAGCATTTTTGTATAGTCACAGAACAACACCCTGAAGGAACCTGTGCAGCTTATTAGAATCTGACACCACTGAAGTAACTGCTGATCCACGGCGGGTCAGGCCAGAGAACCAACAAGTAAAAAACGTCGACTACTCAGCCTAATAACTTAATGGACAACAACAAGAAAGAGACACCTTCACGACATGAAAACAAATCACTTGAAGATGGCTTTAAACCGAATGGACACAAACAGGGTGTCAGTGTCTGCAGGATAGTGGAGATGCTTACAACTGGAGCCAAGCCATTTATTTCCAGAGAAACCAAACAGGGCTTTTCTTTCTTCCTGAACCCACCATGAGGTAGGTCGCTGGTTAGGAAGTACTGAGCTATTAAGGAGATGGGTGAGAATCCAAGACTAAATAAAAGACTACAGTGAGTGCACTAAGAAGAGTTCTTTCAAAGGATCAGAATATAAATTCAGTGACGTCACATGAATAACACAAAACCAGTCTGATCCCAGGGAAAAGTCAGGACAAATACAATTAGATCTACGAACACAGAAACACCGTCCAATCGTCTTGTACAGTAATCACCTTTTTCCCTGTCAATCAAATGGGGATCAGTTAATTCTGAACTACTTAGATCTTTAAGATTAGAAGACATGGGACTTCTGCTTCCGGGCAGTTTACAGCAGCAGAACTACATTCCGCCAAGAACAGTGAGAAAGGCCGCATAAGCAAAACTTACCTGCTGGAAGACACCAAAGATCAGCCAGAGCCATCAGGACTAGAACGAGTAAGACTCCAAAGAGCAGAAAAGCTCACAGAAGTAAGAGGTGACTGCCGAAGCCACTGCGGGCAGGGAGGCTGTGATTCTGCGCACAGGTGAGAAGCTGAGTATCTGCGCTGCTCCCAGCACAGGACCAGAGACACCAGCAGAGCCTCCGGAGGGCCTTCAAGGCTAGAGGGGCATGGCAGAGCCGAGGGGCTCAAACGCACAACCAACCTTCCCTTAGGACATGTGCTGAGTCTGCAGGGAGCAGAAGGCTAAAAACCTAAACTGGAATCCTCGGAACAGCAGATCAGCCTGTGGCAGTCTCACGGTGCTGAGAAAACCGAGACTGAAGCTTAGAGCCTGCGGAAGGGGAGGGGGCAGAGAATGCTGCTACAGGCCCTCTGCTGAGCACTCGGAAGAGCTAAGCTCCAGGAACAGGGGACCAGCGGCAGACTAGATCAGAATGATCACCTCACACTCCATGTGCCCAGGGGAGGAAAGAATGAATCCTCCCCAGGGAACAGCAACATCACCTGGAGCTTGCACAATTTCTAAAACATAGGTTCCCGCTTTTATTTTTTTTAAATATTTTGAGAGAGCGAGACAGAGCGAGAGAGAGCACAAACGGTGGGGAGGGGTAGAGGGAGGTGGACTTGATCGCAGGACCCCTGAACCCAGGACCAACTAAGCCACCAGGCATCCCGTAGATTTCTCCCATTTAATCAAAAATAATTAGGCATAAAAGACGGGACTGTAGAACTGAAAACCAAGAGAAATAAAACATACAACATATGATGCACAATAATTCAGATACTGGAGTTAGCAGGTTAAAATTTTTAAATAACTATAATTCATATGTTCAAAAAAAGAGGGAAAGATGGAGAAAATCAAGTTTTCTAAAAGCTTGAGAATTTTACAAGACTGAAATGTATTTTTTAAAAGAATCAAATGGAATGTTGGCGGGGATGCGGAGAAAGAGGAACCCTCCTACACTGTTGGTGGGAATGCAAGCTGGTGCAGCCACTCTGGAAAACTGTATGGAGGTTCCTCAAAAAGTTGAAAATAGAGCTACCCTATGATCCAGCAATTGCACTACTGGGTATTTACCCCAAAGATACAAAAGTAGGGATCCAAAGGGGTACGTGCACCCCGATGTTTATAGCAGCAATGTCCACAATAGCCAAACTGTGGAAAGAGCCAAGATGTCCATCGACAGATGAATGGATAAAGAAGATGTGGTATATATATACAATGGAATATTATGCAGCCATCAAAAGGAATGAGATCTTGCCATTTGCAACGACGTGGATAGAACTGGAGGGTATTATGTTGAGTGAAATAAGTCAAAAAGAGAAAGACATGTATCATATGATCTCACTGATATGAGGAATTCTTAATCGCAGGAATCAAACTGAGGGTTGTTGGAGTGGGGGGTGGGGTGGGAGGGATGGGGTGACTGGGTGATAGACACTAGGGAGGGTATGTGCTCTGGTAAGCGCTGTGAATTGTGCAAGACTGTTGAATCTCAGATCTGTACCTCTGAAACAAATAATGCAATATATGTTGAGAAAAAAAAAAAGAAGAAGAGGAAGGTAGCGGGAGGGGAAGAATGAAGCGGGGGAAATTGGAGGGGGAGACGAACCATGAGAGACGATGGACTCTGAAAAACAAACAGGGTTCTAGAGGGGAGGGGGGGTGGGAGGATGCGTTAGCCTGGTGGTGGGTATTGAGGAGGGCACATTCTGCATGGAGCACTGGGTGTTATGCACAAACAATGAATCATGGAACACTTCATCTAAAACTAATGATGTAATGTATGGGGATTAACATAAGAATAAAAAATTTTAAAAAAATAAATAAATAAAAAATAAAAGAATCAAATGGAAATCCTAGAACTGAAGTAGAAAGAAATTAACACTTCATCCTAATTAATATGGAATACATGACCCTTTGCAAAATCCTACACTATGATTTCTATATATTCCATATACTTTTAGCTTTGATTCTATACACTTTTTTCCCTTTCTTCTTACTTGTATCTTCAAAATCCATGCTCAGTATAACCAGTAAAACAACAGATGGAGAAATTATTAACTTCCTGCAGTCACCCCTCCATTCCCCACATCCTGAGGTCACTGGTACTGGGTGTGTCTTCACATCTTTCTCTATGCTTATTCAAACATATACTACAGAAAACAGTTTGGTGGTTCCTCAAAAAATTAAATTAGAATTACCATATAACTCAGCAATTCCACTGCCAGGAATATACCCGAAAGAGTTGAAAACAGGTCCTCACATACGTATTACACACAGATTTTTCACAGCAGTACTCTTCATGATAGCCAAAAAATAGAAACATCCTAAATGTCCATTAACCCATGGATGGATGACTGTGACCTGTGTCCATTACAAATCAGCCACAAAAAGGAATGAAGTACTAACACACGTTACACTGTAGATACACCTTGGAAATATTATACCAAATGAAAGAAATTAGACACATATAGTATGATTCCATTAACAGGCAGTGTCCCAAACACATGAATCCAGACAGACAGAATACACACTGGGGCTGCAGGCAGGGGATGGAGAGAAACGGCCCCACAGATGTGGGATTTCCATTTGAGCTGATGGAAACGTTTTGTGACTAAGATAGAAGTGGTGGTTACGTAACACTGTGAATGTACTAAATGCCACTAAACTGGATATTTAAAACGGTTAAGTTTGGGGCGTGTCTGCCTTCAGCTCAGGTCATGATCCCAGGGTCCTGGGATGGAGCCCCACATCAGGGTCCCTGCCCAGCGGGGCGTCTGCTTCTCTCCCTCTGACCCCCCCTGCTCCTGGTTGCTCTCTCTCTCATGCTCTCTCTCACAAATAAATACATAAAACTTAAAAAAATAACATAAAAATAAAATGGTAAAGTTGATGTTATGTGAATGTCACCTTAATAAACCTAGACATACACAGATTTTGTTGTTGCTGCCTTCTCTCTCATCTTTTTTATCTCTAAAGCCAACTCATTCTTTTTAATAATAGATAATATGGAGCACCAGTGTCCTACTATTTATCTTATGATTCTCCTGTTAATGGATACCGAAGTTACTTCCAGCTTTTTGCCACTGTAAGACTGGAATGGCATCCTCATACATTCTTGTACAAACCAAAAAAAAGGCTTATGTATTTAGATATTTCAGATTAATTTCTGGAAACACTGCAGCAATTCACACTGTTAGCAATTTCTGTGTATTCCACCCTTTTAATTTTTGTTGATCTGAATGGGCAAAAAAAATTGGTTAGTTTGCTATTGTCTTAATTTACATTTCCCTAGGGGCAGTGCTGGTCACCTTGTCATAGTGGCCACTTGAACTTCCTCTTCTGTATGAATTCTCTATTCCTAACCTCTGTCCGTTTTTCTATTTGCTAATTCTTTTGTTGTCAATTTACAAGGCTCTTTCAGTATTAGCAGTTTTAACCATTTCACCATCCTATATAATGTAAATTGCTCATCTCAGCCTATTACTTGTTTATGGTGGCCATGTTCTTCTTCAAGCTGCAGTAACAAACGGCCTTTTGGACCTTTACTTCACCCTCTGTCTCACTGAGACAGAAGACAAAGTCCTAAAGGAGAAGACAGCACAAAGGTCTAGCTGCTATCTTCAGAAAATAAAGTGATTCTTTTGGCATCTCTTTTTAAAACTCCACTTAATGACCTACCTGCGTTACTAAAGTGTCTCTTGTTGGGGTGATTATAGTTATCTCGTGGGTGTCCGTGCATCTGTGGGCCATGGGAGGCGGGCAAGTGAGGCTTTTGAGGGTGAAGGTTGTGCGGGGCGTGCGACTGAGATATCAGGGAGTCCCGGCTGGAGCCCGAGGCCTCTGGTCGAAACGGCTTCTTACCACCAATCACATCATCTTTCTTCTTTTGCTCCTGAGAATAAAAAGAAACCAAAGCATCTTAAGCCCCCCGGCGGAATTCCCAAGAACAGTTCACAGATCACCACCTCCAAGTATTCCTCTCTTGGCTTCCAACCCGCCATCTACTACATACTTATAGAACATGTTCCGAAATTCCCCTGAGCTCCCACAGCACACCAGTCTCTCAAAGCAGCACGTGCTGCTCTGACAAGAAAGTCACCCCCCCCTGGCAAGTCCTGTGAACACGGATCACGGACTGCTGGATGCCACCACACCGGGCATGCGCGGAACAGACGCCCAGGCCTTGCGCGTTCTCAGAGATTCAGCTTGGACCGCATAAAACTAGGACCACCAGCTTTCCTAGACTAACTAGAACCAGCAAGGCCTGACTAGCCCAGGGGGTACTAGTTCCTACGCCAAAGTCAAGCTAAACATCTGTTTGCTTCTTTACCACACAAGTAAAATGTGACATAAAAACAGAAAATACAGTAAGAAAAAAATAAATGCAAAGTGACCTAAAATCTCACCACCAAGGGAATTAATGTCTGTAATTTGGTCCATGTCTTTCTAAGCTTTTTTTTAACAACAAAAATATTCTTTGGTACTCTTCTTTCACTTTATGTATTGTGAACATCTTCTCATGTAAACACTCATTTGCACTATTTTATTATGGCTGAGTAACTCCCCAGTATGGATATATCATGACCCATTTAATCTATTCCTTACTGTTGGACGTTTAAGTCATTCCCACTGTAAACACGTTTGAATCCTTAATTACCTCATTAAATTCTCAGAACTCTTTGTCTGCTGACAAATCGGACCTGTCCTTCAGCACAGCTGTGACAGTGGTACTCCCAGCAGCAGGACCCCACCACTTTCACTCAGCGACGCTTCCTTCTGAGACTCAGACGAATGTGGCCCTTGACCACCATGTGTCTGACTTCATCGTGTGAAACTTCCAATCCCCACTAGAGGATCTTTCCCCCCTCGGGCTTTTCCTGACTATCCTCTCGGACTTTTACAATGCTTAAAATTTACATTAACATGCAGTGATATTAATATATTATTTCTGTATGTTACTGTTGTATCATACTCTTCCATGTAAAATTAAATTAGAAAGTACTTGAGAGTACTACTCTACAGTCCCACACGATGCTAAGCATAGTGTTAAGTTCATGCAACAAATACTTCTGGGCACCTGCCCTGTGCCCAGCACCATTCCAGGCACCGAGGACATAGCAGAGGATGAAAGATGTAACATCTCTGCCTTCATGGAGCTGACATGTTAGTGGCGGAGGTGTTCAATGTTCACAGATCGGCCCTGAGTGGCTGATTTGGGTAAGGACCACATGGCAAGTCAGCAGATCTGGAAACAGGCATGCAGGCACAAGGAACACAGCCCCTGCAGAATCAGCCAAGTCACTTATGTGCCCATCCCCTATGCCAGAGAAGGGAAGGAACTTCTGGGTACCTTCTCCTATCTGCTCCTTTACATGAGCAGTTGAGACACTACGTACGAAAGCTGGAAGGACACCAGGTATACATGGCCAGAAAAGAACAGAAAAGTATTTTCTGCCCACAACCCTGTTACTAGTCAGGAGCCACGTTTATAAGCTACCACAAGATTGGTGAGTAAGTCGGGGCGCCTGGGTGGCTCAGTCGTTAAGCGTCTGCCTTCGGCTCAGGTCATGATCCCAGGGTCCTGGGTTCAAGCCCCGCATCGGGCTCCCTGCTTGGCAGGAAGCCTGCTTCTCCCTCTCCCACTCCGCCTGCTTGTGTTCCCTCTCTAGCGGTCTCTCTCTCTCTCTCTGTCAAATAAATAAAATAAAATCTTTAAAAAAAAAAAAAAAAGATTGGTGAGTAAGTGATTCCGGGACATAGGAACACAGGGTAACAACTCCTTGTCAGAATTTTAATACGCTTTGGTTCTAATACGTTGGCTATTTCACCCGTCCAGTCTCACTGTTACTTTCACCACTAGGGGAGTGTGCCGAGAGACTGCAGAGCTAACGTGGTACCAGAGCACACTGTGGCGGGGACAGGCGGGGACAGGCGGGGACAGGCGGGGCTGTGCTGGGCACCTCCACCCCATCTGTAGTGAGGGCGGGGAACCAAGGACCCTTCTAGCACCAACAATATCATCCCATGACCATCTCCCCAGGGAAAAACTGTAATGAATTTTTCTGTGGAACTGGTTTTTATCTGTTTATATAAATTAGGATTAAATTTGTATTTTACCTCCTCTTCTTGAGATCTTTTCTTATGAGCCATCTTGTATAACTTATGCAATTTTCGAGCATCAAATTCTGTAAACTTGGAAACAAAAATCCATAGATTCCTAAAAAAAAATAAAAAATAAAAAAAAAAAACAGTTCTAAGCAAATTATAGAATTCTTTAAATGACTTTCTATTCTCTTTATTGATGGCAAGCTACTGAATTCTGCCATGGATACTCGACCAAGTGTAGAAATTAAATAACAGAAACATTCTTTCAGGTCTGCGTTTCATTAACACATCTTTAGATGCCAGTGTCCACAGAGTCTGGCCGATGGGTCTGGAGACGAGGGCTCTCCCACCTAAAACCCCTTACTTCACCGGCACCCAGGAAAGTCTTGGAAGTCTTCCTCCACATTCCACACCTCCAGATTCAGCCACACAACCCAACCCATCATTACCACCATCTTCCTGGTTGGGACCTACATACATTCGGGCATCCCCATGTTGCTATCCCTTCTTCCGTCCCAGTTGTCACCACCAAGACCTCTCGTTTCTTCCTTAAAACGCCAAGCAGCACCTCCCTACAATGCCACTGCACTCACCCTAGCAAGGCATTACCCTGGATGGCAGGGTGACTAACAAGACGGGCATCTAGAACAAGGAGGTAGCGGTACTCGCAGTGAGCTAGAAAAGGAGTGTCACCTCCTTCCACACTTTGTAGAGAACAGTTTGACCACGTCATGCCACCCACACAAATGGGACTGCTCCCGGAGTAGTAAATCTGCTGCACCTTCCCTTCCTTTTTAAGATCGCCTAGAAGGGGCTTCAGTGGTCTTAACAAACTGCCTTTAAACCCTAAAAACCTCCCAGCCCCCCTCACCGGCCCACTTGTAAGCCTGTGCCAAAGCCTGAGCAAGTCCGCCCTACTCTTCCACGCCCAGCTCAAGTACACCTGCCTGCCTCTCAGAAGAGCATCCTCCCTGACTGCTCTTCTGCAGGCCCTCCTCCTTCTCCAACACCTACCATACCGGGTCGTGCAATGACCACTTCAGGAGGGACAGTGTCTCTGGAAGGGCCAAGGACCTTCTTATGAACGACTGTTAGCCAGTCCACAGTGCCCCACACACTCCAACACAGGCCCCAGTGCCCGGCAGGAAGCTTAGCTTCAGAGATCTATGTATTAGGATGACCTTTTGTTCTCTTCCAACAGGGATTAACTTGACTAGAAAAACAGCCCAGTGGCTAGGCACAGGAAGAAGTTGGTAACAGTATACATTTTGAACACTTAAATTTTCTTGATAGGTGTGAAGCATGCTATGGATAGCATCATGACAGAAAGTTTTCTTAAATCCATTTTTCACTCAAAACCAATCCACTGTGATTGGGCATATTATACCAAATAATTACATGAACCATGAAGGACGTGAGTTCAAAGTCACTTTGGATTATGGAAAGAGACTTAATGTTACAATTATCTTTGAGAAAGAAATTCCAGTTGTGTTTTCCTAAAAAAATCAAAAGTGAGTATATAAATGACTATATATGAACCATGATACGCCTTACAAATTAAAGTTCTGGATTAAACTGCATTAATACAACTTACTACTAGAGTTCTTCAATTATCAGAGAGAATGGAAAAATCATAGTTCTGGTGATTTTAATCTTTGTTTCACCTCATGTGTTAGTAGAGAACTATTCAAATAGTTATTATATCTATCAACCTGAGGTGGGTGAAGTAGTGAGACTAGATGATTTTTATCCCTTCCAGGTTTACAGACCAAGTCTTTGCTCTGAGAACAGGCCAGCAAATCCAGTCTCCCTGCTGTTCTCTTATAAAATAATGACATCATCCCACCTATTCAAAAGACTGTCTCAGTGGAATGGCTACTGCAGGAAAATGAAATTGAAACCTGCAGGTATGCTGCCAATAGATGGGTTTTATCTCATTAGATGGCTGTGTCAGCTTTTGTAAAACAAACACAGATCCCTCCCCACACCCACATTGTCAAATCACACCAGGCAATCTGAGGCCGGGGTCACTCACCTCCTCCACAGTTTGATATGCTCCTGGTCTGAGTAGGCTTTAAGGCACTCGGCTATCCGGTCTCCGATTTTCAGCAGGCAGTTTCGGGTGTGCTCTAGCTGCTCTTGCACGTTGAGCCCCTTGTCGGGTTTGTCCAGTTGTTTCAGTGCCTTCTTCACAGGCCTCATCCGCTCTTTGCACTGGAACAGGCCAACAGAATAGAGACATGAAACACTTGCAGCAGAGACATCTTGTCTTTGTTCCCTGTGCCCTAACTTCCCAGAGAAAACCCAGCCCACCCTCACGGCATGTTACCGCCAGGGGAGGAACGGGTTAAAGCCCAGGGAACAAGCACAAATGTAAAGTCAGGAAAACCTGAGGTGCAGGTCCCAACAGGCATCTCTTAGAGCGATGACTTCTGTACCTTGCTTTTATCATAGCTCCAAATGCTGTCTCCTTGTCTGCAAGAGGGCTGTGATGATGCCTCATCAGGCCATTATGAAGATAAAATGAGAAGCAAGATTATAGGCCTAACCCAGAAACGTCCCACCACCAGATAAACTATCTGAAACTGCAGGATAAAATGGTTACAAGTCCTTTGGGCGTATAAGAAACTAAGGGGGAAGGCTTGCAGATAAAGATGTGAGCTGAACACAAAAGTCGGTTTCTCCCCCGCCCAACTCCACTGAACAACAGTAAAGGGAATGTTTCAAAAAACCCACAAAGACAAGGGAAAATGAAAGAGAAAACAAAAGCAACAAAATATTGGCAGCAAGGGAAATGACTTAAGAGGCCCGAGATGTGAACCAACCTGGCTTATACTGCCACATTCCACCCCAGAGGCAAGCTAGGTGCCTCTGAAGTAGGAGAGTTAAAACTGAGTGGTTTTTTCCAACAATGCTTAGAAGTAACAAATACCCAGATTCACAAGAGACACCCAAACTTCCAGCTGGGCCCAGCAAAAGGTACAGAGGTTATTCTCTGCAGAAGATAAAGGAGCGGTCTCTGAACTGGGCTACATACTGAAGCAGGAGCGTATGAGCAGACACACCCTAGAGGAGCCCGCACCTGGCCTTCTGCCTCCCAGACTCCAGAACGAAGAGAGCCAGGCCTTCACCCTCCACTCAGGAGACTGGAGGGTCCTTGTCCACAAAATCTGACCTTCTAAGAGGGGCAACTACCCAGTGCAAGCCTCCCAATGAAGCAGCGCAGCCACATCACCAGAGAGTAAACACAGGAAGTCGACCAAGCCCCAACCACATGCTCAGAGCTTCGGGTCGGATGGTTAGTCCCCTACTCCCAAATGTGTGTGCAGACAACCAATGATTACAAGTCATCTGAAAAAATATCTAACATCAACGATGGAAAACAAGTTAAAGGGAAATATAAAAAAAAAAAACATTCAGAGAACCATGGGCAGGGGAAGATCATGGATATAAAACATGACAAGAGAAGTAAAAAGCTTAAAAGAAATACTAATGTGAGAAAGTGGAGGGGCTCTCCTAGAAAGTAGAATTTAAAAAGCAGAAATGAAAAACATGTAGTAGTATTATGGACCACTCCCAAAATCCTGTTTCCCAGAACAAAAAGTTCTGTAAAGATAAAACTAAGAATTAGGAGGAAATCACCACAGAATAATTCAAGAAAACTCAGACCCATAGGGCATGGCTGTCAACCACAAGCTATCTGGTACAACAAACTACTAAGGCACATGAGCACAAAATTTCAGAACACAGAAAACCCTACAAACTTCTATCACTCTGTGGTAATTCCATCTGTTTACTTTTCAGAGTTAAACCTCAATTTTCAAGAAGTACACAAGATAAAAAGATGTACCATAACCTGGAAGGTGTCTGTAATGACTGTAATGGGTAAGAAAGAGATCAATATCATGAATGTAGAAAGGATTGCTATAGAAAAGGTAAGACCAAATTACCCCAAAATAGGCAAAGAATACAACAGACAATCCGCTGGAAACATGAATGCCTAACAGATACGAAAACAAATGTTCAACTACACCACTGATCAATATTTCATACCCCTCAGACTGGCAAAAACTGAGAAGTCAGAAATAACCAAGTGTTTCTGAGACTGGGAAGCGATCGGAACTCCAATTCCCTGCTAGGAGTGTATAAACCTCCACCATAGCTGGAAGGGCTAATTCAACAGTACCTAGTGAAGTGGTCGATGTGCGTGCCCAGGGAAAGACCTAGAGCTCTGCGCAAGCAGTACACTACTCTAGAGAAGTGCTTACACGTGTGTAAATAAAAATATTTACAAGACTTTTGCTGCCATTTTTGGTAGTTAACCTTTGGAAAGCCCCAAGGTTCATCTACAGGAGAAACAATGAGTTGTGGAAGTCAGGATATAAAATACTATGAAACAGGTTTGTTTGTTTGTTTTAATTTTTATTTTTAAGTAAGCCCTGTGCCCAGTTTGAGGCTTAAACTCACAATCCCGAGATCAAGAGTCACATGCTCTACCAAGTGAGCCAGCCAGGCACCCCCTGAAAACAGTTTAAATTACCAACATGGACAAACCTCAAAAATAGAGATGCTGCGGGAGGAAAATCAAGTTACAGGATATACACAGTATGGCATTTTTATGAAGTTTTTAAACATGGAAAGCAATACTGTATGCTGTGTAGACACACGGGAGGCTGTCCAGAAGGGTTAAGAACCCAGGCGCACTATCTGGGTCAAACTTTTGCCCTACCATCTTAACTATGTTAACACACAACTTCTGTGACTCTCTTCATTTTATTTTAAGATTTTATTTTTATTTACTTATTTCTTGAGAGAGAAAGAGAGAGAAGTGTGAGTGGGAGAGCTGGAGGAGAGGGGCAGGGAGAGAGGGAACCTTAAGCAGACTCCCCGCTGAGCAGGGAGCCCAACTCGGGGCTCGATACCACAAACCTGAGATCATGACCTCACCCGAAACCAAGAGTCAGATGCTTAACCGACTCAGCCACCCAGGCGCCCCTCAATATTTTACTTTTAAGTAATCTCCACACCCAACATGGAGCTTGAACTCACGACCCCAAGATCAAGAGTCATGCTCTACTGAGTAAGCCAGCCAGAAGAGAATTACCTACCCCATAGGATTGTTGTGGAGAAAAAAGACAAAAATGCACAAACAGTGCCTGGCTGTTTATTGTCGTTACTGTCTTTACAGACAAACAGAAGTCGTAAAATGCTAAAACCAAGCGCAAGAACAATAACTGGATCTAAAAGTACCCTTACTTATGGGGAGGTAAGAAAGGAAAACCGCGGGTTTCTTTATTTATTTTTAGATTTTTACTTATTTGACAGCGAGAAAGCACAAGAAGGGGGAGCAGGAGAGGGAGAAGCAGGCTTCCCGCAGAGCTAGGGAGCCCAACGCGGGGCCCGATCCCAGGACCTGAGCCCAAGGCAGACGCTTAACGACTGAGCCACCCAGGCGCCCCAAAGTGTGGGTTTAGAGTGAGAAACACCAGGGGCTTCAACTTTACTCTGAGTCTTAAAAACTCACATTTAACAAGGCTTCATGGTACCTGTTATCAATGTCTATTTTATTTCTTAAATTTTTCTACATTTTTTAAAGATTTCATAATATTAAAACATGGTAAAAAGAGCCAATATGTGAAAGCATTTTTTAAAATAAATGGTTATTATTAGAAGCATTAGGTTAGGATTTTCTCTTATAAATACTGGACTAAGGAAAAACCAGAACAGATCAGATCAGATCAGATCAGAAGGCTGGCTGTACAATGAATTTATTCATTTAGTCAGTTTATGCATTTACTGATATCCCTTTTTCTTTAAAAATACTTCTAACACCTAAATGTACTTTACATAAGAACCACTACTTGCTGTCAGACAGCTGAGGACAAAACAGTCCAGAGAATTAAGAAAAATGAGGTAAGTGCAAAGAAAAAAAAAAAATATATATATATATATATATATACATATGTATGTACACAGATTTTTGAGAACACAGAGAAAGGAGCAATGAGAGAGAAGACTACCTTACAGGATGAGGTCAGTATTCTATCCTTTGCTGCCACACAGCAGGAGTATTTTGAGATTTGGAAGATGCGGTTCTCTTTGAGACTGAATTAACTGATCAAGGGAGCTGTGATTTATGGAAGGCTGGGCAGAGGAGGTGGGAGGAATCATGGAGCAGCACAATGAAGACCATGCAGCTCCACTGAGGGGCTAAGGTCCCTGGGGACACGCTGGCCTGTTTCCATTCCCGCTCAAGCTGGTCCATGCGCTCCCCTCCTCCATCATATTCCCTGTCCCGTATGAGGAAAGAGACCATGTCCTGGACATGTCTTAGCCCTGAGTACCGCAGTGTGGGAGCATGGAAGACACACCACGCTCATGCTCACCACTGCTCTCACTCACTCAGCCAGGACCCTGGCCTCATCTCGTCGTGCTGTCCCCTGGTTCTCACCACGCCAGCCACTGTGGCCTTCTGTGACCTACTCATTGCACCACAGGTGGTCCTGCCACAGGGCCTTTGTGCATGCTGCTGCCTTGCCTTGACATGTTCTTCCCTTCCCTCATCTCTTGTGACCTTTCCCTCTTCCTTCAGAACCCAATTCAAACATCGCCTCCTTAAACATGCCTTCCCAACAGCCCCTGCCTGGGTCAAATCCCCTTCTCCAGGATCTTCAGAGCATCTGCTAAAGATCCCCCGCAGTCCATCAGAGTAGCACGAGCACGATCCGTGTGGCTATCTATCTCCCCTACTCAAATGTGAAGTCTGCAGAGACAGAAGCAATTCTCTTTGCAACATGGTAGGTAAATTCAGGGTTGACACACAGAAAGTACTCAATAAATGTTAGCTCAGGGAACACTTCTGTTTCCCAAATGCCTCTAAGGGCCCCTGCAGCCTTTCCCTTTTTTTAAAGATTTTATTTATTTATTTGAGGGAGAGAGGGAGAGAGCGCATGCACGCATGGGGCTGAGGGGAAGGGAGAGAGAGGAATCTCAAACAGACCTACCCTCAGTACAGAGACCAACCCGGGGCTCGATCCCACAACCCTGAGATCACAACCTGAACCAAAAGCAAGAGTGTGACGCTTAACCAACTGAGCCACCCACCATCCCCCCCTCCCCAACTCCCACAGCCTTTCTTCCTAGGAGCACAAGATAGGAAATCGATTTCCCAAAATTCTTTCTCACTGGAGAGTAAGAAAATCTCTTCCTGCCTGCCTAGTCCAGAGCAAAAGGTCTCCAGATAGTAGAAGCAATGTGTTCTAAGGTAACATACTAATGCTCAGGCCGGCTGAGGCTGTGTGGCTGGACCTGGGGAAGGCAAGCACTTTAGCCGCATACCCCAGCACCCCTCAATTTCAAGACTTACTATGCTGAATGTTTCCTGGTCCAGATCATCATCCTCATCCTCTCCAATAGGGACAGGCTCACTTCCTGCTGTAATATGGACAGGACCCTGAGATCGCTTTGATTTACTTGAAGATTTGGCATCACCACCTTTAGGCTTTTAAAAAAGAGTTACAAGGAATCATTGTCATTTGTGCAATCCTGCCTTGCAAGGTGGACATCTTACTTATGTCACATCACTCCAGAGAACAAATGCGACAGGCTAAGTTTACAAAAAAGATAAAATAGAGTCTTCTGAAACATCATGGAATCAAATCTACATGATTAACGAATGGCTTAATCGTACATCACTTCCATTTCTGTCTCCAAACACACCCAATTATAACTTCGGCTTCAGGACAATGCTGTTTTGGCTTCTATTCCCTCATCCATAAAATGCACAAAAACATCAACAGGTGGAGATTATAATAAACTGGCAGAGCTCTTGTACAGTATGATACAGCAACTTTTATTAACAGCTTATAATCGTACACTTTGACCTAAGAATCTGTATTAACTACAGTGCTGTAAATGACTGAAATGTACATGACACCACATGAATAAATCTCATTTATCCATGAAAGGATGCAGAAGGATGGAGGTGACTTTGTATATGAACATTTAAAAAAATACTCTACTTTGTTTACAACTGTGTAATATATAGTGGAAGTATAAAAACATGGATAGGAAAGGTCTCAAGCCATGGGAGGAAAAAGGAGAGAGGCAGAGTAATGAAATCATGAAAGAGGAATTGGGGGGGTGGGGGGAGCTTCAACGTATTGGTAAGATGTGCACAAAACACAAAATACACCAGCCCAACAAAAGGCACTTAGAGTAAACATGAAAAAATGCTGGCCACAGTTCTATCTTGGGTGATGGACGAGTGGATGCTTGGTAAAAGGCTCTCTGTGCTTTTATTTTGGAAATATTTCCCTTAAAAAAAGAGTATCTTTCTGTGGGAGCAGAAATGCAAAGGTATCTGGCATAGCAGGTTTCCTAACATAAGACAGTGAAAGTGATTTCAATATGGGAAGTCTACATTGCTTCCAAGATGTTATAATCAAAGAGAATCTTCTTTATCTATTTAGAGTGATTTTAACACGTATTTACTCATTGGGAAAGTTGTTTCTGATGTACTGCTTCAGGGGGGAGAAAGGGCTACTCAAAGAACCTGATTTGATCTTCATTTTGTACTTGTACTTATACGTATAAGACAAAAATTCCAAAGATCAAGAAATTTACTAGAGATTATCACTGGATGGTAGAATTATAGCAGTTACTTATTTGTACGTTTTAATGATTAGGGCTAATGACAAAATAATTTCATCAGAAGCCAGCAAGCATTCGTGCAACATTCTCTGTGGTTTGGAATTAACCTCACAAAAGTCCCAAAGTGAAAATTATATAACAGCAGGGCTTTTCATCCATTTCTACTCCAAAACCTTCTCTTGATATATTTGGGTTGACTCCTAAACTTTTCAAATATTCAAATTCATCTATGGACTGTACTCTTCTACCATGAATATGAGGATGGACATATTTCCCATCATTACCTGTAAATGCAGCTTTCTCTCACCTGTCCTATCTCATCAAAATTTCCCCTCTGAAACACACAGTAAGAGATCAACTAAAGACCTTCTATATTTAAAAAAAAAAAAAAAAAAAAAACCCACAACTGCATGTTCCCCTCTCTGTAAGAAGAGGTGCAGGCATCCCTCTGACAGCCCCATCCTTCCTTCTCGGATGTACCCTTAAAGAGACGATTATTTCAGGATGCTCAAGCCCCATTCTGTCTAAATCCTAGAAGAAATTTCAGAGGCTATGGGTATCTCAGTAAGCAGAAGGACACGGATACCTTCTCTTTCTTATCTTTTGACTTCTTCCTTTCCTTGTCCCCTTCTTTGTCTTTCCTAGAACTCATTTGTTTCTCCTTGTTCTCCTTGTTCTCTTTCTTCTTCTGTTTCTTTTTCATTGGACTTTTTTCTAAGCCATCATCCTAGAAAACAAACAGGACTATGAGCTTTTGCCACAAACTTTAGATCTACTCGTCTACTTTCTGGAGAGAGGAGCACTGTCCACAATGGTTCATACTTGCATCTACACTTAGAAGCTTGTTTTCAAGCACACAGCCCTAAAGCACTTGCCCATACAATTCTAAGCTCTCTGGTAATAACCAGATAAGCCGGTAGAAACAGATGCTCTGCAACTCACATCCTCTCTTTAATTCTCATAGCAACCCTTCCACCATAAGCATTATCATCTCCATTTCACAGATGAGGACCAGATATATTATAAATCTGTCAGCTAATAATTGTCACGGTTGCTACTTCTTTTTGAATTTATGCGTGCACAACAATTCATGCAGTTTCTGTCCCCACTGCTGATCCTCTTGGAGCTAATCTCAAAGTACAATCACACTCGAAGGGCAACGACATAAAATCCCATAAAGCTATCACTCACTGAAAGAACACACTGAATGCTACCAATTTTTTACTTTACTCAAACGAGAGGTCACAAACTGGCAAGCCCTGGGCCAAATCTGACCCACAGATGTGTTTTGTTGGCCCACGATGAACTCAACTGCACAGGCATGAGGCCCCTGGTGAGCCACAGTCCCCACCACCACTCCCTACCTTTTTCAACCACAAGGCTGGGTGTCATGGGCCATTTATCATTACACCTTGCATGGTTCCCCCTTCACTGACTTCCATTACCTATGAATCTGTGACGGCTGGCTTAAATGAACAAATCGCTCTCACATGGTAAACAGAGACATATATATTCTATTTCCACTTTATTGACTCTGCATGTAAACCAAACACATTTGAATGGTTTTACACCAGCTGGCACGATAAATGTAGCCTAAACGACAACCCTCAAGTGAAATCCAGCCGCATACCTTTACTTCTCCCTCTTCCGACGGATTGTCTGAGTGTCTAGGAGATGAAAACTCAACCCCATGCTCATCTTTCAGCCTGGGTTCTTTGTTTTCCTTCTTTACTCGAGGCTTCCTCTTCTTTAATTTGGCCTGGAAAGGAGAGAAAACGATAAAACCACAAACTTCAAGAAGCATGACCAAATAACGTTATGACTATTCAGACCAGTAACAGCCACGTAACTCAAACGAGAAAATTCAGAGGCAATTCAAAGGAGTGCAACCAATTTTACCTGGGGGAGAAAAAGGAAAACAGTAATGTAGGCCCTGTACATGTCCCTACACCACATAAAAGCATCCATATCCTTGAATCTATTGATTCCAGTGTTCGAAATTCATGCTAAAGACAGAATTCAAAAGAAGGACACGTACTTTTATGCACAAAGACACAAATAAATATATGAGACTTAAGAGTAACATTAAAAAATCCAGATGTATGGTCTATCTAAAAATTAAGGTAAAGGATAAAATGCTCTCAATCCACTCTAATATGACACAGAAATCTAAAACAAGTATAAACATGATCTAAATCCTTCCCTCCAGAACCTAACGTGTAATTCATGCGCGTGTTTATCTGAAGAATGACACTACTTATGACACTATTACATGAAAAAGGACAACGTATGTGATTATGGTGATTTTTCTTCCCTAGAATTCATTTTGTTTATAATATAGGGAAATTAATGCAAATGGCAGAGCTCTAAGAGCACTAGGAACAAGCACCCAACAAAGACTGCTAGTACCAGATATAACATCTCACTGTGATTCCCACCTTTCTAGGCCTGACTTTGAAATGAAAAATTGGGAAAATAAAAGCAGAAAAGGTTCAGATGAGTTCGTTAGCAACTTCCGTTGGTATTCTGTACTGAGTAAGGCAGTCGTAACTGAAGGTCAGTTTCTGCATGAACTGTAGATTCTAACTATCCATTCTTTACCTCTGGGACCCATCATTACAAGCAGCCCAGAGTCAGCTGTACCAGGTAAACCTGGTGGTATTCATACAGTAACCACAACTATGTTCCAAAACTGAGGAAGCAGCATAAAGAAACAGCAACATATGTCTGGACCAATGGCACCTGCAGAGGTGAGGACTATTTTGAGGCAAAACTGGAGGAGAATGGGCATCTAAGAAAGTTGCCAATTATCAAATGAACATTTCTATTATCACCAACGAAACCATCATGACTGGAACCTCAAAAGCAACACCTGACTGTGGGAAGGTACCATTCTGTGCAGTGCCTGGAACGGGCAGGCAGCCCTTTTCCTCCCTAACTCTGCAGGGTCAGAGCCTAGGCCCTCTGAAGGATGCCCGGCTGGCAGCCGCACTCACCTCTTCCCCACCTGTCACGGCCCCCTTCTTCTCCAGACTCTTCCTGAGCAGCTTCAGCAAGTAGTCCGCTCGGGTCTGCAGCTGCTTCCCCTGAGGCTTTTTATCTGTCTCCACAGGCAGAATCTTCAACAGGAAAGGAAGAGAAGCACCCGCCACCACCCATGTCCCGGTTAGTGGATCAGGATACACAGAGACAACAAAGAACTGAGCAGTCCTTTCCCTCCCCAACCACCCAAAATACAGATAAAGCCTCAGATCCTATCTCATGTCCATGGCTCCCAGTCACTGAAAATCCCTTATGAGCCGTTCTCGTTTTACAAAATGGGATGGAGAAATCCAGCTCTCCCACTGGCTCCTACCTGTGCTGTTAACAGGGTAGAACAACTCAGGTAGGAGGGGCTTGTTGGCTTCATCTGCTAGAGCATCCCAGCCGTCGTGGATTTCCTCCTTCCAGGAGCAGGGAATCCCTGGAGCTAGGTTAAAGCTTCGTTTTAGATTGAAAATGCTTCTTAGAGCATTGCCGGAGAGCACTGAGCTATGCCAGGACATGGTCTGTCCCTGCTACCCCAGCTGGACCTCTCAGGCCAGACTGGATTTGGTCTCAGCGCTTATGGCGGGGTGCTGTCACCCTCTGAGAACATCACACATGGGATGAGCATTGTTTGACGTGCCAGGAAAAGCCCTGCCAGGAGCACAACATGGAGCGCATCCTACTAAAATTTGAGCCAGTCAGCCTTCCCTGCTTACAGCTCTGAGCACGGCCTTACTACTCGGTAGCCTGATTCACAACGGATAGGGTGGGAGGCTCGATTCTGTGGGAGAAGTACGGCCAGTATTTAATTCCATTACAAAAAATACCAAGGTATGGCTCCTTTGTGTGGAGAACTGAAACACGAGAGCTTCAAATACAGTTTTAAACAAGAGGCCAATATTTAAGGCCGAGGAAGCCTTAATAGTTAATAATCTTACCCTGGTATTTGTTGCAATGAGATTGGATGTATAAGAATTAGAATTTTAAGATTTCTCCTGTGATTTCCCCAAAATTTCACCTGACTATTATCTTTATCTAACAGTTCCACAGTCCACTAAAGATGGTGATACTCCCCAAAACAAAGAAATCCCAGGAATGTATTACTGTACTGATTTCCGATTTGATCCCCCACCCCCCAGAAAATAGTTAAAAATAAGTTATCGATATAAAAATATTGTATGTAACAAATCTCTGGAAATCTCCAGCATCACAGATTTACTTACTTTGTCAGTTAACTTAAGCTCTGGATCCGTTTTAATTAGCTCCCAGTTTCCATAGCCATGTTCATAAATTCCCAGCAGGAGTCGTGAATCATCCTCCACTCCCCACTCTACATCAAAATGTGCAGCTTTCACTCGACAGGTTAAGCAGTATCTAAAGGGATTTCAGAAACAGGAGGACATGAGAGGAGAGGCCTTTCGAACTTGGAAATGAACACAAATGAACATGGACAAAGTATCCTGATGCGTTACACAAAAGACAATGAAAACACTACATAACACACAACTAGAACTTCAACTCTTTCTTACAGCACAACCACTCATGCATGTGCACAGAATAGACTCACTTTTTTTTTTCTTCAGGGTCCACAGGGATCGATTTATGCAGCATCTCAAACTCTTCCTCATGTTGTATAATGGATTTCACATTAACCTGAACCCCCGATATTTTGATTGTTGGGCCTCTTTTTTTCCCCGGTCCTTTCCCTAAAGGATACGAATTTCACATCAGTTAAGTGAGAATTCGCTGGAGTTCCACAGAAAACATTATCGGCAAACCCTGAATGCTTACTCACTTGATATGTATCTCTGACTTATTTTTAGTTCAAAAATATTACATAAAGTCAAAAAAGATTCTCAACGTTCATAAAATGATCTCTAAACAATTAAGCTTTTTAAGATTTTGGATTTTTTTTTAATCCACTGGTGTTTGTAATTCTATTTTAATCTTCCTATCTATTTTATACTTTTGTTCTAAAATTGAAAGTAAAAAAGATTCTGTAGGATTAGTAATAACACTGAAGGTTTTTTTTGTTTTCTAACTATCCTATTAACAGAGTTCAAGAAAACTCAAGTGTTTTAAAGATGATTTTCTCTACCAAAAAAAAATAGGAGATCAAGTTAATACCATTTGAAATGAACAAAAGGTGTCATGGAAAGATTTCCTTAGCCCTAGTACCAAATTAAAATAATCCTAGAATTAAAAATGAAACCCAGTCAACTCTAGCCAGATGTTGGCAAGATGATGGCACAAGATAATGACACTTGTCTGTGAGGCGAAAGATGGCTCAGAGCCTGGGAGAAGATTTTTTAACATTCAAGTTGATGAATCATAAATATTTAGATATTCTCCTGTAATCCTCTAGAATTCACTTGCAAATGCTATTCCCAACAATTCTGAAGACAGCTGGAACAGAATGTGTGAAAATGAGAAAGGCACTTCCCTAAAAATCAGAAATCTGGGATTTATTCCCAAATGTGCACAAAGTCCCCCTTCCTCCCTTCTCTTTTCCCCTCTCACTTCTAGTTATTGACCTCTCTGGGTCTCAGTTTCCTCATCTGTAAAGCAAAAGGATTGCAACAGAAATACGGGCAAAGGTAAAGAGACAATTCAGAGAAGGAAAAACAAATGATTCCTAAACATTTAAAAAATACTTGATCTCACTCCTGATGAGAGAAATGTAAATTAAATATAGACACATACCATTTCTACCCTATCACAGTGAGAAATTCCAAAATTTGAAAACATTATGTTGATGAGACCAAAAGCAGACAGACACCCTCAATTCAATGCCTGGTGGGAGAGCACAGTGCAAAATGGCGTGCATACAAAATTAACTACCACAATACTAAAGCAAGAGATTATACAGCTGAAATGTCCCTTAACAGGATTATGCATGTCTTTCAAAAAAAAAAAAAAAAAAAAAAAACAGCCAGTGGGAAAAAGACTAACCATTTTTAATGGCATTGAAATATATAGTAACCATATAGAAAAATAAATAAAACTGGATACACCAGGAAAAACTCCAAGTGGATCAGAGATAAAAAAGTAAATGAAATCACACAAGTACAAGAGGAGAAAGTCACAGTGAATTCCTCTTTATACTGGGCGTAGAGGCAATGTTTTTAACTGACTCAAAATCTAAACACAGTAAGGTAAAAGACTGATACATTTAAAAAATTTCTTCTAAGTTTTCTTAAAATGCCATTAGCAAAGTAAAAAGACAAATCACAAACTACAGGAGAAAACCAGCAACTTTAATCAGAAAAAGAAATCCTAAAAATTAAGACTAAAAATTAAGAAAATGGACAGAAGAGAAAATGGGTGGTTCACAAATGGCTCTTAGAAAACACAATCTTACTCATTAGAAGAAAAACAAGATACCATTTCTCACCTATTAGTTTGGCAAAAAAAAACAACCATTTGACAATACCCTCTTGTTTGTGAGGCTTGTAAACAAGCACCAGTATCCATTGCTGGTGGCAATGTAAATTATGGTACCAGACTGCTGAAAAGTTTGGTAAAATCCAACCAAGTCATGCTTCCCCAGGACCTAGCAGTCCCACTTCCAGAAACCTATCCAGAGGACATGTTGGTAGAGATACAAAAGAGCATATCCATTATACTACGAATTCATTGCAGCTGTCTTTATAACAGCCAAAGACTAAAAACAACCCAAATATTCATTATTCAGGAACAATAAAGTCTGAATTAAGATCTACCTAAGTGGTGGAACACTGCAATTACAAAAGGAAAGAAAGAGGATTTCTACACGATAGGGAGTGATCTCCACACGTGAAAATACATAGGTGCAAAACACAACAAATGGTATGCTATCTTCTACAGAAGAGGGGCACACACACCGAAATTCTTTGAAAGAAACAGTGAAAAGATTAAGAAATTAACAGAAATGGTGACCTATGAGAGGAGCAGAAAGCAGGACTTGGTGGTGCGGGGGGGTGTTGCTGGCAGACAAGTAAGGTTCTCCAAATGTACCTTGTTTCAGAGTTTTGACTTCGGGCCATGCAAGTGTTTCAAAGTTAAGTCAAAATGAGAAAAGCAATCCCTAGAAACTGAAAATAAATGAAAATGAAAAAGACTGTACTACCTATTAAGTTGGTGGCCTAACTACACAGAGAAAAGTACTTCTAATAATTTTAAAACACGGTATTTTGACTGCACAGAGCTAGTGGGATGTATTCCAAAGATGAAAAAAAAACTTTATTTTGAGCAGTAAGATAGGCACTGATGTTTAGAAACTCGTCTAATGTAGGAGAGGACAAATACATAATTATGTTAGCACTGTTAGAAACAAAAATTTTCCACTTAAGAAAAGAGTTATCAATAATCTTCCATCTGAGGGGCGCCTGGGGGCTCTATCGGTTAAGTGTCTGCCTTCAGCTCAGGGTCCTGGGATCAAGTCTCGCATCAGGCTCCCTGCTCAGCAGGAGTCTGCTTCTCCCTCTCCTGCTCCCCCTTCCCCCTGCTCATGTGCTCGCACTCTCTCTCTCAAATGAAAAATCTTAAAAATAATAATAATAATAATCAGAATCTGAATTAGAAATGCCATCCTGGATCCAGAGTACACTAAACACCAGTTCATGGCAAATACAGGTAAGGGCAACGAGTTACGCAATGGCAGGAGGAAGCAATCAGCCAGATCCAGAACATGCATCAAAAAAAGAGGGATGTGGGAGGCAGGCGACTGTTACAAAGAACTATCTCCAAAATATATTGTTGAGATGGAAACAGCAAGGTGCTTCTAGAAGACGGTGCCTGCTGCATTTTTTGTAATACACACTTTCTCATTTCTAAAAGATAAAAGAAATAGGGATACCAGTTTTTCAATCTGGAACCATGCGAATGTGTAATTTATTCACAACAATTAAAATGAAAAATGAAAACATGGTAAACTTCAAGTTGACTCTTGGCTGTATTCTGAGTGCTATATAAAAGCATGTATTCGGATCACTGTCCAAACCACTTCAATTTCTTTTACAAAAAAGGAAAATACAACCAATGAAAGTTTTGACTATACTTAAGACACTTTTAAATTCTACTACCTTCAATAATATCATTAAAAAGAAAATCAAAAGTACAAATACTTCTTTCCTGGTATTAGTGAACACCACATTAAGCACTTCTTGTGAATGGAATTAGCCAGGAATCACCCAAACCCTCTGAGGCAGAGTTTATTCGCCCCTCTGCAATCAGACCACTGTGAGGGTATAACCTGTCCAGCCCAATTATAACAAATTTTAGTGCCATGAAAATCTCACTGTAACAAAAATGTTTACAATATTCACCCAATGTTTTATTTATTCCAATTAATTCCCTAAATTCTTTAAGTATGCCTAACACAATCCGTATTTGTATATCCAGGATAACTAGTGATGCTTGTGATCTGATGTCCTCATTTGCAGTCAAAATACAGATGTATCCACTCAATTTGCCCACTCGGGTCTTTACGTCATTCAAACCAATCTAAGGTTTCTGTAGCAACATCAGAAGAAACCATTCTCGTTGCTCATTACTCTCCATTCTCCACCTTCTGCAAATCAACTTCGTTTGTGAGTTCTCTGATGATCTTACAACACTGAGCTCACAGAAAGGCAGGTCAGAATACACACCTCAAGGATTAGGGATGCATGGGATAGAAGTCTGTTCTTCAAAAACAAAGCCCCTTAAGCAGCACAATTCCCAGTCCACATGTGCCGGGTTTGGGAGAACTTACCCTCGCTGGCATTTTCCTTCAGCTGTTCTTCATACTCCTGCATTGCTGACACACAGCTGTTGTGAATCAGTTCCCCCAGGCGTTTCAGATCTGCTACGGACTTATCCACCAGCTCAGCATCGCGTGCTATGCACTCCAGCCTGAGGAAGGTCAAATACGGGGACACATTAATGCCCTGTTCCCACTTTTCTAATGTCCCACGAGATACCACTTGGTCTCATATAAGCTTGCTCCTGCAAAGACATTCTTCTTAACTTTACTGATCATTCCAAGTGTCCAACAAGAAGCCTCCAACAGTGACTGAGGGCTAACTCATTCATTTTCCATCATCAAGAACTGTGCTTTGGAATAGTCCACAGAGTAATTTCAAAGAACACAGCGGAAAGGAGTCGGCTTTCCTTACTAACTAGATGGGTTGCCTGACGATGGCAGCAAATGTGCCAAGACTGTCTGCACTCCTCTGCTCCTTTCATTCACTACAATATTCCTAGAAGCAAAGTACACTTACTTCTACAATATGTTTCACTGATCTCATATGGAGCATGCAAACACATTAATGTCTAAAAATCAGTCTGCCAGAAGGGGCCAGACGAACTTTTCCACACCCTGGTGCTTTTTATGGTCACTGGCTTACAGGCAAGCATTCCATCTTGGGTGGCCAACAACAACCCTGGAAAGGTGCACCTGACTTCTTTGGCCTCACTGTTACTACTGCTACCCATCACTGCTTCCTCTCCAAATGGAGAGGCAAACACACAGGCTATAATCTTCCTCCACTCCAGAAGTTTATCAGGAAGAAGAGAAAGGCATCTGCTATTTCCTTCAAGTCAGTACTATTATTCACACGACATATTGCTGATTCTGGACAAAGCAAAGTACTGAACTAGTTGACATAGTCTTTTGTTAAAATCCAACTTCTGAGTTCATTTCCTGAATGCTTCTAAGACAGGACAGCCAACCCTTTAGTAGTTACTGCTGGCAAGGTGTTAAAAAGTTACTTGCATTTAATCCTCATGACACTCTAAGAAGTAGAAAGTTATAAAATCACAAATTTACTAAATAAGGACTAGGATGCAAATACTAAATAGGTGTATTCTTCCAAATGGAATTATCTGAACATCTCTTCTGGAAATTATTTCTCTGTATTACAGTTTTGCATATACTTGCTTCATGTTCCTCAAGCAAAATCTCTGTATAGATGGTCATCTTTGTCATCCCTCCCCAAAAGGACATGTACAATAACACAATATATAAATATTTGTAAAAGAATGTTTCCAGGACAAAAAAACATTCCCAGCATTAGTATTAAGTGGAAAACAGTACCAAAAAAAAAAAGCCACTACATAATAAAAATGAAAAACAGGTGGATAAGGAGCTTACCGTTCAAGAGGGAGACCAAACTTCTTATATGCCTTGATGAACCTGAGAACATGATCAATAAAACACATTAAAAAACAGACACTTTAGCTCTGTTACTGCAAACATATCCTGTGGTGAAATATGCCACACACACACTGTGTCCAAAGAGACTGAGCCCAAACCACGTGACTGCCACGAAATAAAAGAATGCTGAATGTCTTTGAAACTGGTCCACTTAAAATAATGAGTGCTAAAGATGCAGTCAAATTAAAGATCAATGTTATTCTCAGTGAATGATCAAGAAAATGTTAAGGGACTTTAACAGAGAACAGTGACCTAAATCTAGTATTACCCTTTTTAAAAGGTACAAGTTCATGGAGTTCAACACGTAATAAATGATTCAACCACAACTCCTGTGATAAGACCCCGTTATGGGGCGCCTGGGTGGCTCAGATGGTTAAGCGTCTGCCTTCGGCTCAGGTCATGATCCCAGAGTCCCGCATCGGGCTTCCCGCTCCTTGGGAGCCTGCTTCTCCCTCTGTTTCTCTCTGTCTCTCATGAATAAATAAATAAAATCTTTAAAAAAAAAAAAAAAAAAAAAAGACCCCAATATGGTTAACTGCTCTATTCAGTTACCGTTACTACCGATTCCCTACCGTAGTATTTATTATTTTCTGGTCAATGACACAACTATAAGATTTTTAAGACTGCCTCAATACTTTTGGGAATAAGGCAAAGTAAAATAAATACGTGATTTAAAACTTCTTAGACAAAACTATTTTGGAAACTCTGCTGACTCCTCCTGACCAACCTTGTCCCCAAACAAAAATCCAATCAATCCTACCACAAGTCTCTACCTTATACTACATGCCAACCATGTCATCCGCTACATCAGTCATCACCGTAACGAGCCACATTACTAAAATCATCTGGTTAGGTAACAGTGTAAGGTGAGATACTATGGGGGGATAAATGGAAACAGAGAACATAGCAATTAAAGAAAAAGGGGATGGGAATGAGGAGGCCCTTAGCTGAGAAACAATACTAAAGGAACAGCACGAACACAAGGATTAGGGAAGTATTACATGGGAAAGTGAACGTGAAGCATATTCCTCAACTCTACATTTCTCCTTCTTAATATATACTGAAATATTTTATGTGTGAAATAGTAAGATATTTGGGAATTAGTTTGAAATAATACTACAAGGGAGAAGCATTTCTGGAATGGTGGAGTAAGAACCTCTGAAAATCTGATGCTCCATAAAAGCAACAAGAACACTGGCAAAATATTGTCAAGATGGACTTTGTTAGAACTCGAAATTAACCAAAGGCTTGCAACCATCTAAGGAGCATTTACTCAAGCAAACGGCTGGATCTCAGTAGGAACTGAAAGCTCTCTGGCATTTTATTTATTTATTTTTTAAGATTTTATTTATTTGACAGAGAGAGATACAGCGAGAGAGGGAACACAAGCAGGGGGAGTGGGAGAGGGAGAAGCAGGCTTCCCGCGGAGCAGGGAGCCCGATGCGGGGCTCGATCCCAGGACCCCGGGACCATGACCTGAGCCGAAGGCAGACGCTTAACGACTGAGCCACCCAGGCGCCCCTCTCTGGCATTTTAACTTGCTCCTCTCTCCATGCTTCACGACAGCCTTGAAACCAACACCTTTCAACTACAGTGGTTGTCCAAAGCAGCAGCAGAACAGGTCTAGAGCTACCCTAAAGCTCTTTTCCACAAGAACAGTGCTATTTGCCCTGACAACACATTAAGAAGCTCCATTCTCAGGCTTGCTTTACTTGACCTCTCTGTGAAAACTACTGTCCATAGTTCACTGGTGAAACAATTAGAAGCAAAGGTTTAAGACCACAGCTGCTTCAGGCAACATTACCAGGTTGGGGTAAGAACATGATGACCAAAACCTGAAAAGGGAAAACTGATGGGAATGCCCACAGGGAGCTTTGAAAAGCTGACATGTTCCTGAGAATCTATAAAATCTTGCTCACGAGCAAGGCTATGTGAGGAAAAGACCCACCTGAGAGGTGGTTCATCTCTCACCTCCAGGTGGCCCAGGGCTCTGCGCAAGCAAGAACTGAAGGGAAGGCAGAGCTGTAAAACATGCCCCCGACATACACACGGAGCCCTTCAGCGAAGGCTGGTAGACTTACTGGCTCAAGGCACTTAAGGAAACCTCTGTCCAACCATCAGCTAATGGCTAAGCTAGATGAGCAGAGACTGGAAACCACATGACGAAGACTAGGTTCACTAGTCTCAAGTCTTAAGAAAGTTACTTAATGAACAAAAAGCAAACAGCAAACACAACAAACTCTGGCTGTCAAGGGAAATTTGATTTCCACACCTGCCACATTATATTACTTACAATGTCCAGCTTTCATCAAAAAATTATGGAAAACACAAAAACAAAAAAGTAAGGCCCATATGCAGGGAAAAAAAAGCAATCAATGAAAATGGTCCCTGAGGAACTCCAGAAGTTGAACTTAAAAACTGGACTTCCAACACAAAGAAGAAATTAAGACATTCCCAAATAAACAAAAATAAAGAATTTGCTGCTACCAGACTTGCCCTAAAAGAAATACTAAAGAGTCCATCAGGCAGAAATCAAAGTACACCAAACAGTAACTCAAATCCACACAAAGAAGTAAGAGCCTCACTAAGAGTAACTGAGCAAATATAGAGGCAGCATAAATGTATGTTTGTAAGTCTTTTCTTCTGATTTTTTAAAAACAACTGCATAAAGCAGTAATTATAAAACTGTGTTGACAGGCTTATAAAGGGTAAAGATATAACTTCTGTGACGACAGTAACACAGAAGAGGGGAGAGGAATGAAGTTATACTGGAGTAAAATTTTAATATACCACTGGAATTAAGTTGATGATAATCCAAACTAAACAATTCCAAGTTAAGGTACTAATTATAATCTCCAAGGCAACCACTAGAAAAGTAACTTGGAGAATATAGTAAAAGAAACTATATAGGAGAATAATAAGAAACACAAAGAAAAACAAGGGAATTAAAATGGTATATTAAAAAATACAATAACACAAAAGATGGTAGTAATGGGGGAGTAAAGGAACAAAAAAGACACAAGACAAAGGAAAGAGCAAAATGCAGACATAAATTCTATTTTATCAGTAATTACATGAAATGTAAATGTGATTAAAGACTCCAATCAAAAGGAAGAGACTGACAGATTTTTTAAAAATAATAGAACTATATATTTTAAGAAATACAAGCTAGATTCAAAGAAAGGCATACTAAAGTGAAAAAGATAATGTGCATACAATATCCAAAGGAGAGCTGAAGTGGCTATATTAATATCAGATTTTTAAAAATGAACTTTAGGACAAAAATTATTTCTAGAGACAAAAAAGGATATTTTATGAGGATAAAGGGCCAATCCATCAGAAGACCTATAAACTATAAAATGCATGCACCTAAAAACAAGAGCCCTAAAATACATGAAGCAAAAACTGACCAAAGCAGAGGGAGGACTAGATGATATAACAATAACAGGTAGAGACTTCAACACCCCATTTTCAATAATGGCTAGAACCACCAGGCAGAAGATCAATAAGGAAATGGAAGACTCAGATAACCCAGAATCAAACAAACATCTGTAGAACACTGTGTCCACCTACAGCAGAATACACATTCTTTTCAAAATAATACTGAGGGTAGGAGGCGTGAGGACGTTACATAGAAGACTGACTACAAATTCAAAATGGTTAGGATGATGACATGGTAAGTATGGGGGGTATATACCCTATTCTTTCAATGTTTGTATATATTTACACTTTTCCATAATTAAAGAAAGAAGAAAATAATATTTAGGGGACAATAAAGACGTCATGATTTAAAGTACATTGACCTAGAGGACTATCTGATATAATTATAGTATGGACTGGATCATAAAGCTACCGTCATACTATTTTCTTCAGCCTAAAATATAAAATATCATGCAAAGTGGTTGGAAAAATGGCTTGGAAGCAACAATTTTAGTTGGAAGGCAATGTGTGTGAATTAAATACCAACAAATGCGCAGTAAGTACGGACATAGATATCTAAAATCAATTACAGGTGGAAAAAAGGCTGCAGAACAGTATGCGGGGTGTGTAACTACCAATAAACCAAACCACCACCAGACTGGTATCAGTACTAACACTCACAGGAACTGAACTGGGCAGACGGGGAATGAAGGCAAGGTTTATCCACTTTTTATATTCATACTCTTTCTTTTATATACATAGATACACATGTGTCTCTATGTATGTTTTCATGTATGTATTCCTATTCGTCAATAAAAACAAGTAAGGAAGGCTCAGCCCAAGTCTGCCTCCAACGGTCTCTTTTGCCTTGGCTGGACTTTCTCTGTGAAAATGCTCAGAGTAACCAGAGAACGGGAAGAAAACAAGAAGAGCTGAGCAAATGACGAGAGAGTGCTCGAGCGAGGAAAACCCTAGAGGGCAGAACCTTCTGGAGACTTGGGGGCAGGACTCTGGCCCCTGCCTTCTTTGCAGGTACCAGCCTCTGCCCGCCCTGTCTTCAGTGTCAGGAATGCCATCGACCCACAGCTCACAGCATACCCTCCACACACACCCCAGACAGAGAGCAGAGCCCCACCAACCTGCGTATCTCTGCGTCGGTAAAGCCCTCGACGAGGTCCTTCCGCACGCTGCGGGGGCGCCCTCTGCGCTTTGGCTTCTTGTCATCATCAGAGTCATCTGTCTCACTCTCAGACGCAGAGGATCTCTGCGCCTGCCTCTTAGACTCAGTGTCAGAGTCACTGTCATTTGTCTGAGCCTGAAAAGGCAAAGTCACATTGCAGCAAGTGCCAGGTGCAAGAGGGAAAAGGACTAATTCAGCCCATCTTAATTCTTTCATACTTGGGAACTTTTCATCGTATCAAAGTCCATTTTCCTTTAAGAAAATAAGGAGGCAGGTGTCATGTAAAAGGAAGACCTGCTTGCGACAGTCACCTTTCCGGAGACATACTGCGACATAATGACAAATGAAGTAGAATAAAAGTATTTGAATTGTAGGTTCGTGTTTACTTCCTTAGGTAAGTTACCCCTTTGTGACTTTGCTTTCCGTTTGTAAAATGGGGATAACTACCTATTACTTGGGTCTGCATGACGATTAAGTGAGTCAGTAGGTGTAACAGCACAACTATGCCTGGCACACAATTAGTGTTCAATCAATACTAGCTACTATTAGCTAATACTGATTTGCTATGGTCTTGGACAAATCTACTATGTCCAACAAACTGGGTGAAAAAATTTACTCTACCTGCTTTAATGTTGCAAAAATCAAATTAGATCATGTTTATAACGGTTCTTTATAAGCTGTGAAGTGTATGTTCTTTGTTTACAGTTATATAATCTCTTACAGTAAGTATTTAAACCAGTGCCACAAACAAATACTTAAAAGGCAAAAAGAGGTTGGCTCTGAAAGTCAAAGGCACTGTCAATTAGAACCAAATCTTTAGGATTATTGGTTCTGATCTCAACAGCAAACTGCAAATGTCTGCCAAACTCAAATCCCAGCCATCTACCTCACCCAGAGCCAATTTACAAA
Source organism: Mirounga leonina (assembly GCF_011800145.1). NCBI lineage: Eukaryota > Metazoa > Chordata > Mammalia > Carnivora > Phocidae > Mirounga > Mirounga leonina. Next base: position 17,130,210 of record NW_023270464.1, read on the forward strand.
GATCAAATGTCCCACAGGCGTACGCAGGGGCACGCCACAGTTTCCCATCTCCCTCCACTGGTTTCGCTGTAACCGCCTCCCATCCCCAGGCAACAATGCCAAGCCTCTTCCTTAAATAACTAGCACTTCCGTAGCCTTTACAACAGAAGAAGGTCCCTTCTTATCTTTCATCTCACTCGATCACCTTTTTGGTGGAACTCCGAATTCGAGGCAGCATGTAAATTTCTTCCAGCTCCTTCTGACGCTCTTCCTCCTCAACTTTTTTCCTTTGCTCCTCCGGAATGATCTCATCCCAGTCCTTGTGAGGACGCTCTTCCAGCTCTTCTTCGTCTTCCATTGTCGCAAAGTTGGCAACCTTGGAACATGGACAACTCATTGTCTGACATGTCCCTATTTCCCAAACACCGCCTGCTAAAACATCAACTTACCCAGCATTTTTAATCTAAGACACTATGCGTAATATCAGAACTCCTGTGATATTATACAATCAGATAATCAATTTTCTGCTAATCTCTCCCTTATCCTCCCCCCAAATCATCTTGCCAAACCCTCAAGTTCATCAGAAATATTACTGAGAATTAGGGAAACAGATATAAAGTTATAAACTGTCTTACAAGTTTTACGGAAAGACTTATTAAATCCTACACATTTTCTAATAAATATGATACTAATTGGAAAATTTAGATTTACTTAGATTATCAAATGCTGAATACTTAATACCAATCCATTATGAAGTTACAGTTCCAAATTATAAATTGCTACTAAATAGCACTCATTTGAAACAATGCATAATTCAAAGCCCTAGCAATCACTAGCCAACTACCTACCTTATTCATTTTTATCAGAAGTACAGAAACTAAAGGTATGTAATGATTTCATATACTCCAAAGTACAATGTTAGAAATGAAAATGAGAATTTAAAATGCAAAAAATTCAAACAAACCTAAAAGAACACTCCATTTATGACATACCAAATATTTAGTATCTGGCATCAATTTGTACTGAAAAGATATACATATCCCAGAAGGAAAACCATCTAAGTGTATGCATTTCAAAGACTCAGCTGTGGTTATTACACAGACACATCTGCCAGCTCTGGCCGGCCTATGAGCAGTGGTGGGGCAGGCCCCAGGCACGGGCTCCACATCCTTTTTATTCCTTCCCACCCAGTCTTTAAGGCTACAATCAAGCACAAAACAGCTTTTGGAGGCTCCATTCCTCAAAGTCATTTGGAATGGACAGTGAAGTCAGAAGTTTATGACTTTGGCCACAATTAATTCTAACTTCCACCACAGATACCGTGATCTTCACGATCAGATTTTTTTAAATTCCAAGACAAAGACAAGTGTTAATTTCTTAGACTGAAAACTTAACATTTTTTGTTTTATAAAATGAATCATTTGACCCATCTCTTAAATTAAGTACTATCGGTAATTACTTTAGATCTGACTTTTAAAACAGCCAGACGAAAATTACATAAATGATGTAATGAGGGTGCAGAATGGTTAAGGGCCACATTAATCAGGCCAGACCACCTGTCTAGGATATAATCACAACTCCACATATGTGTAACCTTAAGAAATCTACTTAGCCTGTCTGTGCCTCAGTTTCCTTATATATAAGTGAAGAAAATAATATCTGATTCATCCTACGGTGGTAACAGGGCTTGACACAAACAGTAAGAGATACAAGTATCAGTTATGATTACTTAGGAAAATTATAATCTTAAATTATCTCAAAAAAAAGCTTTGCGTGTTTCCAACATGTTAAATTAGGGTTTAAAAAAAGAGAGAGAAAGGAAAAAAAAGAAAGTGTTAGTGGAAAAAACAAAGTCAATTCAGTTGAAGTACTCCAGAAATAAAAGAGCCCCTAGGGAGGCAGACTCCTACTGTTAATTACATCACCTGACCAGGTGCTAAAATGTAACAGCCAAAAGAGCTTTAGCAAGGCAAAAGTCACCAGCTGACCACTTTTGATTAACCTGTTAATATGCAGAAATTTTTATACCTAAGTCATCACATAATATTCTGACTAAAACATTATCATGAGGATTACTGCTCTTTAAAAGGGAGCAATGGGTGGCTCAGTAGGCTAAGTGTCTACCTTCAGCTCAGGTCAGGATCCCAGGGTCCTGGGACGGAGCCCAGAATCCGGCTCCCTGCTCAGCAGGGAGCCTGCTCCTCCCTCTGTCCCTCCCCAACTCGTTCTTTCTCTCTCTCTCTAATATACATAAATAAAATCCTTTAAAAAAATAAAAAATAAAAGGGAGCAATAGTCCTAGAAGCGGAGTCCAGTTGAAACAGTAATAATTTACCCTTAACCTCAAAACACACTGACTCTGATCCTAGAGCTTTCTGGTCTATTCAGTTCCTTCTGTGTTCTTCCTCTGAGACAACTTCAAGATCAATAAGGAAATGGAAGACTCAGATAACCCAGAATCAAACAAACATCTGTAGAACACTGTGTCCACCTACAGCAGAATACACATTCTTTTCAAAATAATACTGAGGGTAGGAGGCGTGAGGACGTTACATAGAAGACCGACTACAAATTCAAAATGGTTAGGATGATGACATGGTAAGTATGGGGGGTATATACCCTATTCTTTCAATGTTTGTATTTACACTTTTCCATAATAAATTAAAGAAAGAAGAAAATAATTTTTAGGGGACAATAAAGACGTCATGATTTAAAGTACATTGACCTAGAGGACTATCTGATATAATTATAGTATGGACTGGATCATAAAGCTACCTTCATACTATTTTCTTCAGCCTAAAATATAAAATATCATGCAAACACCTCACCATGTCTCCCTCAATCCTACAGAATCTACTGAACTTAACCATCACTGGAACCTTCAGGTATCTCCTGCTTCTCTAACTGGTATGGAACGAACCCATGCCAATTCTTTCAACCATATTCTCACATGAGATTGGGAAACCTTTGCCACTTTGACTCTCCTTAGTCTCCCAAGCCCATCTTCCACTTTGGGACCACCAAATGATCAGTCCCTCTGACCTCAAGTACTTGCTGGAGAAAATCATAGGACCCTGCTGACCAGCTCCAATGTGAAGTCTTACCTTCCAAATACAGCTCACTCCTTACCAAGTTCCTCCTTCCTGGCACCACCTGTGGCTGTCCCAAATCATTTCTACTTATTTACTGGGAATTACGGTCACGAAGGAAGGAATCCCACCTCTTCTCTCCCCTCCTATTCCCTGAAGTGCACTCTCCTTTTTCTTTCGAAGGCCAACTGCGCCACCTGCGTTTTTTATTACATCCCTTCCAGTCTCTTCTAAGGCAATGTACTATCAAATTTTCCTTCTTTCCTTAGAACCTTCCATCTTTCCCTTTTCTCAAGCTCTTTCCTCAACCTGGAGACATTATAACGTCTTTCAAAACCCTCGCCTTGACGCTTCCATCCTCATAAATCACCTTCGCTGTTCTCTTTATGAGCTTTTAAATTAACTCCACACTCAGTGCTGCCACCTCCTCTTCATCTGGTGCCCAGCTTCTGCACTTAGTCCTGATCTCATTTAATTTTCTATCAGATACTTAAAAAAAAAAAAAAAACCATCACCAAGTCATCAAGAGCTTTCTGTCACCTTATGTTTTTTATACATTTGACCTCTCTTTGTCACCTGATTCTATCAATGTCTCTCCCATAACACATTCCACACTTCCCAGAGCTCCACACTATCTGGGTCTCCACATATCCCACGGATGCATATTCTTCCCTCTTCGCTGACTTTTCCTCTGTCCACTGACTCTGGGCAGGACAGACCACGTCAGCCATTACCTCCATGCGGAAGACTGAATGTACACTCACAACGCGCCTGGAACTCCGGAGGAGAAAGAAAGGAGTCAAGTTAGGTAAAGGAAAAAGTAGAGCGCCTTGCACACAGAAGTACTCACAGACATTAGTTATTATTAGTTAATAAATCAATGCTAAGGACTCCCTCCCACAATAATTTCCATACCTTAAACTGTGACAGAAGCTCATCTGTTGCACTTGTTGACACTTCGTTCTCTCTGGTTTCAGCCAAGCGCAAAATTTCATCTATGTCCATTTCCTAAGGGACACCAACAACACAATATGGTAAACAGGCAAGTGATCAGTATGGACTGAAAACACTTGGTGCAAATAAACCAGATCTCCTTCCTGGGATCCCATCTACCTTTACAGTATTCCGATTTATATCCTGTACCTCTAATGTCTCAAACTATTATTTATACAAATGACAAGGTGAACTTCAGAGATTACATGAAATACAATTGGAATTAAAAAGACTAAGGACAGAATCCTCAAATGTTTTTCTCTTTCCTATTCTATTTAATAAGACCTTTGAGCTCTATAATAATAAAAGAAAAAACAAAAACAAACTATATCTTTCAAATAATTACTATTCTTTATAAAAGCCTCTAACAGATTCAAAATCTGCTTCCAGAAAAATTAAGACTCTCACAAATACTTGTCAAGAAAGTTTTTTCCTCATTGTTAATTACCTGAGGCTCTGACTCCTCCCCTTCCAGTTCTTTGAAGAGATCCTCTGCTCCAAATTTCAAAATAGCTGTCAGCTCTTCTTTATTAAAAGGATTTGAGCTGTAGAAGTAAAATGTAGTTGTAATCTCTCAGGAATGTCAAATAACCACCATGAAGTTCTACTATAAAATAGCTACCCTTCATAAAAGGGTGAAATTACTGGTGAAAATATAAATTCTGCCAAGAAAAATGATCTCTCAAAGATTTCATTTTTTTTTTTTTTATCCCCAGGATGAGTCTGTGATGGTAAACCTAACCCAGCAGAAGACTAGAAAATCAATTATTTTCCTGATGGCTCATCTATTACATGACTAAGCAAGAAACCTAATTAGCAACATGAAAGAAGAGAGTTCTTTGCTCTTTGTCTTTTGACTCAGGAAGTTATCATTCACCAAGAATTTTCAACCTTCTCATCTCTGGTCTAAAATAAAAGAACTAAGCTTTTTCCCTTTAGGTGACTCTTGAATGGAAGATTATCTGAACATATTCTGTTTAGGGAAGGGCTCATTTGATTTCCACCTGTGACGCAAGCTGCAGGACTGCCACAGAAGACAATGAACAACTGAGTCAAAATGTAAACTCAGAGAAATAGCTGTGCTTCTAAATAAAGTCAGTTGAAACTTGACTATTTTCCTTCTACACCCTTCTGTTTTCAATAGGAAGAGTAACACTCTCCACACAAACATTTTTACCAATAATAAGAAACCAGCTGCCAACTCCATCTGGCAGACTCTTAGTACTGATACTGACACGTTCAAGGCAACCCTGCGCTGGGAGGAAAGCCTAATGGAGGACACACAGTGATCATGCTGCTGCATCATATGTCACAGAGCCAAAAGCAAAAGGCAAGAGAGAAGGGCAAGAAAGACAGAGGGAGAGCACATGAGCACAGGGCCGACAGGCAAAAAAGAAAAAACAGGGAAAACCGATAAAATGAAAATTACATCTTCTCGTGGTCTTGGCTTGGCCTCTTCTAGGTAATTAATAGGTAACGTCAATTATAGAGAATCCTATTAGAAGGATGAATTCTATCAAATGCTGATGTAAAATCACAGTTTGGCTCTGACCACCTCCTCCACCTGGAACTTACTTGGACCTTCCCGAATTGTTTTCCAGAACCGTCCGGCCAGTGGTATCCATGCGCTGAATCACCAGATGGTCCAATACCATCTTCTTTTTGGCCCGTTCGATGATCTCCTCCTCCACAGTCCCCTTTGTAACCAAGCGGTAAATATTTACCTATAGAAAATAGAAAAAGAAAATGTTATGTTTATACCTAATCACCAAAAAAAAAAAAAAAAAAAAAGCTACCTCTATCTAAAACCAAGAGGAGAAATAAAAAAGACTTTTTCTCTTCTACCAGAAATGCCTGTAAGCCATTCATCCAAAAAGACAGCTTAACTAGATCCAATATTTTTACTGTAACAGGTTATAATCTTAAATAAAACTGCCTCTAAAAAACTATTTCAGCCTATTCTAATGATAAAAATCTTGTTAAAGAATAATCAGTTTCACTGATGGAAAGTTTCACTAAAACCAAACCTTTGGCCGAGTATGAAACTTAGGAGTTACCCAATACTAGAGCAGACTTTAAGATTCTCACGTGAAGGAAACACGCATGTATTTCCCCAATGTAGCTCAGAGCTACGTGTATAATAAAAGTAGACCACCCTGAACAATGATAGATTAACAACTTATCCACATTAAAATAGAGAAACATTCCAGTTCTGAATCTATTCATCATCGCTCTCTCTTGGAGTAAACCTGAAAGCCACTGGTGACATAATTTTCAAACAGGAAAAGAGAACAGTTCCCTACTAAGTTCATCTTAGCCCCAAAGACACCTTTTCTCTGTACTAGTTAACAGAAAGGCATCTACCCTTGGGGAAATGAAAGCAAAACAGGAAAAATACCTTTTACAAACAGCCTGAAAAGGCTAAATAACACACCCCCTCTACCGCCTCCCCCAAACCATGTCCAGATGTCTCTCTCCACTGACCTGCTTCTTCTGACCAATTCTATGGGCTCGGGCTTGTGCCTGCAAGTCGTTCTGGGGGTTCCAGTCAGAGTCAAAGATGACAACTGTGTCCGCCGAAGCCAGATTGATTCCCAGGCCACCAGCCCTTGTCGAGAGCAGGAAACAGAAGTCCTGTACACAATGCAATATACTACTTTATGCAGTGGCCTTCTCAGAAACAGTTTCACAGTCCAATAAGCCCTTATACCTGGAAACCCCTGCAGGTGTGAAGAAAAGTGAGATATGATGGACAAACTTTATGGAGGCTACAAGAATGCTAGGGATTTGATGGTAGAGTGAATTTTCATTTCATTAAGCTGAAAGAGTCAGTGCAGGGAACTAAGGAGTAAAGCTGATTCCGATAAGTCAGCCAGAACAGAAGAATTAGTATTCTCTCCTGGCTAAAACTAGTGTTAACAAGCAATTAACAAAATCCAGAAAAACTTAATTAGCAAGGGGATCATTCCAGCAAGTTGCCTACACACTCATTCTCTGCGTAAAGGTAGATTACACCACATAAGGTAGTTGGTATAAGCAAGGATACTTTATTGTTAGATGGGTGAGAAACACAACAACACTGCACCAACAGATCACGTGCTGGGACTGCTGAGAAGCACAGGGTCCTCGATCAGCACAGCACATGCACAAAGAAAACCAGAGCACATGTGGCTGAAGACCCACGTGTGGGAAAGATTCAGGCTCTGACATATTCCGGGGTGTCCACAGCAATGACAGAGACTGAGCAGGCATGGTACACCTGCCTACATCTGAGAGCTCAGAAATATGGGGCAGAGGGCAGAAAATAAATTACCCAAAGAAAAGAAAGCCACAGAGATTTCTATTTTTAGGGCATTTGATTATGTATGTCAAAGGCTGACACCCTTTTGGCACACAAATGATACTCAAAAGCTGGTAGTTTTGAGTTGTATTTTGATCAATCGGTGTATTTAATATACACAGACACAATGAAAAGCTCTTCACATTCTAACTACAGTCACCAGCATCCTGCCACAGAAATAAAAATGGAGAGAATGGTCTCAGAAGAACTTTAAACAAATGCTGAGGCACATATACTCTGTGATCCTTGGTAGAGATACCAAGTGCCATCACACTCTAATTTACAGAAGCCTACAAAGAAATAGTAGACACCTGAGAATGAGATACCTAAATCAAGTAAAATCTGGGGTCTGAATAATCATATAAATAATTTTCACTGTCACTCCTTTTTTTTTTTTTTTAAGATTTATTTAGGTGGGGGGGGGGGCAGAGGGAGATGGATGAGCTGAGGGAAATGCTGAGCACAGAGCCCAACATGAAGGGTCGATCCCAGGACCCTGAGATCACGACCTGAGCTGAAACCAAGAGTCGGATGCTCAACCGACTGAGCCACCCAGGCACCCCTTCACTGTCACTTCTTACCAAAGATAATGTGACTTATAAGATGTTATTTGTGTCTATTATCAAATTGAAAACAAACTCAGTGAAACACAATGCTGCTAAAGGTGAGATGGAAATATTCATCACAAATAATATGAATATAAACTGCTTTGGGAAATCTAGCAAAGTGTATCAAAAACCTTTTTTAAATGCTTGTACACTCTTAACACACAACAAGAAGTAAGTCATTAGGTTTAATTATTGGGTTAAATAAATAATGTTACAAGCATGAGAAAACATTAGAAACTAAAATTTTTTTTAAATCTTTAATGACATGGGAAAAATGCTCACAGAATTTTGAATAAAAAAATGACAACAAAACTATTTGCAGAATGATCCCAGATAAATAATCCGTTTCATCTATTATGAATGGAAACACACCCGAATGATGTGAACAACAAAAGTTGTCTCTGGGATGGGAGATGGGGAGGGGAGCTGTGCAATTTTTCTTCTTTGTACTCTTCACTATCTTCTAAATCTTCTCATTGTGCATATAATATTTCCCCCAATGATAAAGTATTTAATTTTTCTTAATAAAAAAGGCTCAGATATGCAGAATAATGGTAGAGAACCTGTATTCTATAAATAGCCATGGGGTGGAGAATTGAGAATTATAAAGAGAAGGCAGCTTTAATAATGTTTCTCTGAGAAAGGGCAATATGAAACATTCATACTATTTTTTTAACTAAGATTGGGAACACAAAACCAATTTGAATAAATACTAAATAATAAAACTAGCTAGCATTTACTGAGTGCTCACTATGTACCAGGCAATGAGCCTAGTGCTTGCTGGGTGTTGGTCACTGCATTTAATCCCCACAGCAGGTACTGGAATTATCATGATTTTACAGGAGGAAATGGAGGAGAAAAAGAAGGGACGGGAATTAGAGGGTGAGCAGTCTTCAGTGAATTCAATTCCTTTTCTCCTGAACTATTCAGAGCCTCGGTTCTGTCCAGATTCACACCCTAAGCTCCGCAAGGAGAACTAACATTTTAGGCTAAAGAAGCCAGAATGCTATAGTCTACCTGGGACCACATGCATTTCTAGAGGCAGAAGACGTTACCATTTTGGAGTAACACAGAGTTTTTAAAGCCCTACAGAAAGCAGAATATGAGGTCTGGTCTGTCTATACGAAGTAGTGGCCCAGGCTTCAGAAGCGCTCATGTTCTCCCCAAAACACTAGTTCTTCTGGCTCTCTCCACTGCAACCTTCACCCGCACACGGAGCTGCAGCATTATGTCCGTGGAACATCATCTCCCCAACTTCTCTCACATCCCACAGCATTTCATAGCTTCCTATACACAAACTACAATGTTACCACGGTTTCTCACTTTTCCTAAGCACCCCTTCTATATGTGCCTTAAAATCACTTTAGAATGCAAATCCAAGCTGGACAAGAGAACTTAAGCTGTATCGATCGTACCAGCAATCCACACATCTGAGCCATGGCCAATGTACTTTTCAAGCCTCAGTCACCAAGAAAATACAGATGAGAACCTTCTGTCGTACATACATGTCAAAATTAATCCTACTGGCCAGCCTTCCCGACTCTTGCCTTGCTGCTCTCCCAGGCCCAGAAATTTGGTATCTGGAAGCCACCAGAGAACACGCAGTTGCTATTAGAACTACTCTGCCACTAATCCAGACCAGGGCAGATAAACAAGCATGCATATGCTCTTCTGGAATAACAAACAACAAAATTAAGAGGCATCTTTTATTTTAGTGATCTCTCACTTCCTTCCCAAAGCAGGAGAACTTAACTGTGAACTGTTTCTGAAACGAAATACATTAAGCCAGAAAGGCTTTCCCCTGGACAGAGAGCCCACGCTGCCCAAATAATAAAGCCATGCATGGTGTACCTCAGACCCATCTGCATTGAAGTGGTCCAGTGCCTGTTTTCGGATTTCTCCCTTGATGGAACCATCCAGACGCTGTAAAAATAGACCACAAGAAAATCATAAGGTAGGACGATCAGCTATACTCAGAAGAGAACACCAGACTTGCAACCTTTATCACTCCAACACCCACTTAGCAAAAATAACCAGAACGCACTGGCAACATGCTGTCAAGGGACTGTGCTTAAGCAGCATATCCTACTTGTCCAAGCTCTCCCATTACAAACTCAAGGTCAGAAGCTTCTGACTCAGAGCATTTACATTTGATCAGAATGACTGCTAGGACCTGTAATGAGAAAGATGGCAACCCCCACTGTGCTCAGAAACGATGTTTGCTTCTATATCCGTAGGGACTGAAGAGATTAGGTCACCGTACCACTGCTCACCTAATTAGCTCATGCAGAAAATGATCGTTCTTAACTAGTATGACTACAAGTTGCACAGTTATTAAGTGCTACACAAATCAAAAAATCTTTACATAATTTTGTTTGGAAACATTCTGCCATAACATTGTATCAGAATTAAGTTGATCATATATTCCAGCCTTTCCAAAAATTACACTCTGAAATCAGAGCAAAGTGTTTAAATAACCAAAATGCATATTTAAGAAAGCCTCTGGCATTTACTAGTTCTTTTATTAGAGTTATGTGTCAGTTCTAGGTCCCAAACAACGTCACCATGGAAAACCACATGTCAAATAAATACTTGAGAATTACCTGTATGCTATACATATAAAGTGCTTATTTCTTACTCTTTAAAATCATTTTCACATGTCTTCCCCTTACAATCACATCTTGAGATGAACAAAATACCTCATTTTACACAAGGCAAATCTGACCCAAGAGGTGATGTCAGCTGCCGAGTGATGGGCGAGTGGCTGGGGACATATCTGTAGAAGGACCTACCTCTCCCCAGCTCAGGTCTCTGCTGTTCAGGCCCACCTGAACAGTCAAATCACACCAGGGAACCCCCTTTCTTCTTTCTACCAACTCTACTCAGAGCTTCAACCCAAAGATATGTTTAAATGGCAGTTAATAGCCTATATTTGATATGAGAAAACCCAAATGCCTTCCTTTTAATATTCCCACTAATAGAAGATAGCAGACATGACAGACCTGAGTGGACTCCAGCCAAATATTCCCTACAGAGAAAAGCAATGCATTTTTACTTTACTTGACATCAAATGATTAGCTTGACCTGAAAGCTCACAGAGATCCGATGCACTGAGAGACAACAGTCTTTTTGCAGTGTGCTTGGTTTTTCTTTTGTTTTTGTTTTTATTCCTAAAATAACCACAGTATCAAACCATATTCTAAGACGGCTGCTGAAAGACCACATAAGGTATTTTGGATAGGACAATAACTTTCAGGGCATTTTTAAAAGACAATCTGTTATTGAGCTTAAAGCTTGGCCTTCTTAGGGGAGAATCACTGACCCCAGTTTCTTCAATACCAGGATAATTTGTAAGTTGGTCGAACAGTCCAACCAAAGAAAAAATATTAAGTCAATCTTAAAAATCAAAACACTATAAAAATGTTATACCGAAAGTCAAGAAAAATAGCATACACATCCATAAATAGATCAGAGAGAAATTTCACACAGTCTAACACCCAGAAAAAAATACTGTGTTGAAGAAACTCATTTCCCCCTTATCTTTTCTTCTTATCTTGTAGGCAACAACTGAGTGAAGATGAAAATCCCCAGTAACAAACCTACAGAGAAGAGGGGGCCACCACCACCTGCTTCAGGGACCAGCAAGCCTTCACGTGCACGGCTCTGCTGAGTTCCCAGCCTCACAGCCAGGGTCAGCTATCCCCTGGCGTGAACGCACAGAACTATCGCCTCTCTTTCTTCCTAGGATTTGGGCTTCTGGAATTAGGTCCACACCTCCTTCCTCTCTACTCTTACCCCAGAGTTGGAGCTGGAAGACATCATCTAACACCCTTTCTCTTGTCTGCTTTTCCTCTATTACCCATCTCCTTACTGCCCCCCAACCCGAAAAACAGAATGACCTCCCATGACCACTTTCATTATAGGGTAGCTTAAAGGTATGGAAGTAAACATAAAGACCCTCCTGGAACCTTCGTCTCAATTTGTTTCCAACTAGAAAATCTGTCTCCTAATATTAGGATAATTTAGCAAGCAAAGCATACAACCTGGTGGGAGGGAAGCAGAGAGGGACTCCAATCGCTGAGCATCCTTACCTGGAAAGGATAGTGCTTGATCGTCAGGTACTCAGCCAGGATGTCCAACATTCTGACCATCTGGGAGAAGATAAGGACTCTGTTGCCCCTTTCTCGAAGTCTCGTCAACAGTTTATCTAATAGAATCAGCTTCCCACTGCTCCTGATCAGGGACTAGAGATTGAAAAGACATTCCAATCATCACACTCAAACCCATACTTCAATCTGCCCTTAAATGCTAAGAGTTCCTAGCTTGACAATCTTCCTTCAGCTTGGTGAAGCCGCCTGCAGTCCGGCTGACAATTCCTGAAATGCTCTTTACCTCGCATCTGTGACATCAGACTTCCCGTATTTTTCCTAGTGAACTACCCTCACCAATTTTCAAAGCTTCTTCTGATGCTCTTTGAAGAGTCATCAGAGGAGGAAAGAGCTTCTACCGACACTGGAGGATTTGAGAACGTAATTATAAACAAGGTGGCCACGTACCAGGAGAACCTCCTGCCCATTCTCTCGCTCATTCTCCTCGGGGGGTTTGATCAGGTAGCAGTGGTTACAGCACTTTTTCAACTCCATCACAATATTCAGGAAACCAGACGTGCTGCCTCTTGTCCCTTTGGCAAGAGCCTTGTAATTCCTGGTCAGGATCCATCTGCAAATCAAAATAATGATGTTCTTCAATTAGAAGAAACAGAGAATCAGAACCTCAGAAGACTGTGAGAGAGAGCAGCGCTACTGGAAGCACAAAAACAAGAACATAAAAGACATGAGACCGTTGAGAAGGCATGGAGGGATGTGGTATTCTGCACCTCCTGCCACCTGTCTGGGTCTGCTCACATCTTTGGTCTGATTCAGAATGTTAACCACCGGGTAAACACTGCTCTACTGGGCATTTCGACCTGAGCACAGAAAACTGAAAGGAAATAACAACAGTGAAACACATATATACACACACACGCACGCGTGTCAAATAAGGACGGTTACTGAAGCACTCTTTCTCACAACATACAAACGGAAGAAAGCGATCTAACAGGAGGAGACTAGTTAAATTAGGATTACGATCAGATGGAAGCTATGTACCCATTTACAAATTGTTGTGAAAGGGCATTTTACACGATAAAATGCTCCTGGTAGCTGTGTTTTATATCCAAATTTTAAAAAAGGGAAGGAGACATATATATGTATATCCACAGGTAAGCTTTAACCATACACTATAAAATATTAAAAGTACTTTTCTCTCTCTTTTTTTTAAAGATTTTATTTATTTGACAGAGACAGACACAGCGAGAGAGGGAACACAAGCAGGGGGAGTGGGAGAGGGAGAAGCAGGACGCTTAACGACTGAGCCACCCAGGCGCCCCTAAAAGTACTTTTTTTCCTGAGCAATGAAATTTCTTTACACTGTTAGCAATCCCACTTTCAGGACTCTACCTCAAAGTAGAATGCTCAAGGATTTTCACTGAAGCCCTATTTCTAAGAAGAGTAAAGTAAAATTGTGAAACAATCTAAATGTCCACCACTAGGGGGCTGCGCTGAATAAACTATGCTACAGATCCACAATGGAATACTACACAGTTGTAAAAACAAATGAGGAATAGCTTTATAATCTACTGTGGAGTGTTTTTCAATCATTAAGTCAAAAATGTAAGGTACAGAAAAATGTATACGGTATGCTGTCGATGTAGGAAGGAGGGAGACAGCAAAAAAAGTTAAAATGCATTTGCTTGTGTTTTAAAAATTAAAAAATACAGGAAAGGTAGACATTAAGAATTTTAAAACTCGTAATTATTATTACCTCGGGTAAAGAGGGACTAGAATGAAGGGGACAAGGAAATAAGCTAGGTATCTTTGAACACAGCAGGCTCTGTAGCTTTGCCTTTGGAACTCTACAAATATTACAAATAATTATGAAGCAAAATTAAGCAAAGCCAACTTTAAAAAAAAAAAAAAACTAAATGAAATAAATAACCCATTGTATCTAGCTGGCAGCCTAACCATAAGTAAGAAAAACTATCTCAAAATACTTTAAGACTCATCCATTTCTAATGGAATATACCTTTAAAAACAAAAAAATACCATTAAAAATTTTTGCCCTTCCTCTGTTTTTGTTATTCACATTGCTGATGGTAATCCAGGCACTATTACTACTAAGACTGTGTGTGTGGTGTTAAACAAGTTGGTGCCGTTAAGAAGTGGAATTTCTGGTATGGGTATAAGACCATTAAGGTCAAATAAAATCTCTCAGTTAAAAAAATCATGATGTATTTCTTATCTTTAAAAACAAATTTCCTAAAACAAATAAAAATAAAAACAAACAAATTTCCTAATTCTGTCCACTGAAAAAGCCTGTCAACGACGTCCAGTGCGGCTGCAGTCACAGCTCCCGTGCCCATTCTGAGGTCTCCAAATGCCACTTTCCAATAAAACAGTACACAGAGCTTGTTGGATATATGGCTGACTCCCGCTGTGGAGCAGGAAACAAGATGAATGTGAACATTTTATTCCAGAAAGCAAAAAGCGCTGAGCTACAACTAGGATTATGTCAAAAGGACTCCAAACTAACTTGACTGAGCTCCTCCTGGCTAAAAATGGAGCCATGAGACCAGGAGTATAAAAGAATAACTGTCACAGAATAAAACATGAATATGCTTATCGATGAATTTAAAATCATACCAAAACAAATCTCACTGGTCAAAACCTTTGAAGAAGGGTCAATATAACCTATTATTTCTTTTAAAGATGTAAAAACGCCAACACGAATGGACCTTAAGCATATTATGCTAAGTGAGATAAGTCAGACAGAGAAAAACAAGTACCGTATAATGTCGTTAATATGCGGAATCCGAAAAAGCCAAACTCAGAAAAACAGAATGTAAAATAGTGGTTACCTAGAAATGGGGGAATGGGACAGATGTTGTTTAAGGGTACGAACCTGCAATTAGTAAATAATCCCTAGAGATCTAATGCACAGCATAGTGAATACAGATAACAGTATCTGCTAAGAGATGGAACTCAAACGTTCCAACCATTAAAAAGAAAGGGTCATTATGTCATGTGATAGAGGTGCTTAACTATCGCTACAATGGCAACCATCTCATTACATATAAATGTATCAAAGTAACGTGTTGTACATCTTAAATTTACACATTATATGTCAAATATATTTCAGTTTAAAAAATAATAGAGGCAGGGCGCCTGGGTAGCTCAGTCTGTTAAGCGTCTGCCTACAGCTCAGTCATGATCCCGGGGTCCTGGGATCAAGTGCTGCATTGGGCTCCTTGCTCAGCAGGGAGCCTGCTTCTCCCTCTGCCTGCCGCTCGTGCTCTCTCTCTCACACAAATAAACAAATAGAATCTAAAAAAAAAAGAAAGAAGAGAAAAAAAACGAAAGCACATTCTATACCACCCCCTGTCCCAAACCCAGCTTTCTGCCTATCATAACCTAACCAAGCCCACAACCTGCCCAGGCCACGTGGAGTGCCAAAAAGGAGAGCGTCTCGCCCTTGTAGCACAGAGCTGAGCACTTTTCCTTCTCAATTCCCACAGTGCCCTGCATATGCCTTGGTTATTAAACAACACTGTACTGACCCCTTGTCTCTACTCTGTCTTCCCTCTTAAGCAACACTTCTGGCAAGAACACATTCCACTCATCTTCATACTCCCAGTATGTAGCAGGATGCCTACCACACTGCAGAATCTTAATACATGATTCAGTGAATAGCAGAGAAGAAACAGATGAATGAGTGAAATATGCCTGTTTGTTGGAGGGGGATTAGCACTAACTAACATTACTTCAGACCACCTACAGAATGAAAAGTGCTAAAGTGCTCTGCAAATTCTCACCCAAATAAAAGAGCAAGAACAATAAAACTTCCTCTTTCTAACCATGAATATACTGCTACTCACATCTGTGTTGAGGCATCACTGAAAAAAGCAGTTTGTCAACTGTGTACCTCATGGCTTCCTTGCTAATCCTAACAGATGCTAATCCTACTGTGGCGCGACCCAGCCCGTAGCTTACTTGTAATACTGCTTCTGCAGAGCCGACATCTCCACCCTGAGGATCTGTTCCACTTTGGCAGGAAGGGATTTCTCCACGTCCTTTTTAACCCTCCGGAGGAGGAAGGGCTCCAGCACCTTATGAAGACTCTGGTAGCCATTCTCCCTCCCTTTCCCGTGGTCCTCTTCAAAATCTTCCCAGAATTCAAACCTGGAAATAAAACAAAACAGCATTTGTTACAGAAGCAACCAGGAAGGGAGAAAAAAAGCATTTTCAAACTAAAATTTCAATGAACTAAATGGAAAAAAACAAATCTGAGGGGGGAAAAAAAAGTCTCTTCCCTATAAGGAAACGTAAATTTTACCAGTCGCTAGCTCATGGACACAAGAGAGGGGAAAACAAAAAGGGAAGGGAAAACCAACTGACTCAATCCCATCTGTCTACAATGTGATAACATTAGGTTTCCAATGCTCAGACTGGGTCTAGAGTTCACGAGCATTTCAGTATAATATGCAATGAGTATATAAGCATAGATAAGTTATTGTCATGAAACATTCTGCAGAAAAATTAATAAGCTATCTTTAATAAGCTGCAATTTCTTGGGAAAACAAATTCAGAGGTAAGAGAATAACTAGTGGCAATATTACAGCTGTCACCGCGTAAAGGTGAAAGTTTGTTACACAATTTCCATCAATAATCTTCGCTGTTCCCAGATGAAGAAATGGATTATAATGACCATCAACAAGACTATGGCCCCCAAATAAAAACAGCAATACAAGTGATACCTATTTAACAGTATTGGAACTTGGGGACATAAATTTTACTAATAAATTTAAAAACCTGTCACCGTAGTAATTCTGCCTCAATTCTACAGATAAAAGTTATTCTCATGTTTAAATCTTAATTCAATCATCTCTGACTCACTAAAAGACCTATGGCAGAAGTCCAGAATAGGTCACTGTGAACAGATTTCTTTCAAAAAACAAAAAAAAAATTGAAGGAAACTTCTTCTATGAGGACTGAAAAAACTGTGCATTGTCCTGCCACTAAAAGGCCGGGGAAGCACCTGGAGAACCAGCTGGACCCTGTGTGCAGACTGATGCTCAGCTGGGGAGAGCAGGCCGAGGAAGGAGGTGAGAACCGTAAGCTTCCCGGCCTGCTCTCTGACAACCAGGCGGCCCTCCTGTGCTGAGACCAGTCATGCCCCAGAAGACAGAACACTACCCAGAGTCTGGAAGATGCAAGAGCATCTGCCCTCTGCGTCGCGACGGCAAGTCAGAGCACAGATGCCAGCACCCCACAGAGCACCACAGCGTCAACAGCGTCTGCTGCTGTTTCTGCACGGACGATGGCCACTCATGTCATCACGTACTGGGAGGTGGATCAACACCTGAGCCTCAGTAACACCCGGTAAACACATGAAACAGCCACCTTTGGAGAAGCAGACAAAAAGACCCCTGGAGTAGAAATCTAAAAACATCACTAACACTTACAAACTGATAAACCTGAGTGTATTCTGTCACACTGCTATGCAAATACTCCAGGAACAAAACTAAACGAGGAATTAAAACTAGTAAGCGGATTAAAAGGAACTAGGCCAACTGGACTATCTCAGTGCTAGGGGATGGCACGTCACCCACAAAACGTATAAAGCAACTGGAAGCCAGGGACTATCACTGAATTAGGCTATTCTCTGAAAAGCTGGGTGACAATTTCAAGATAATATTTTAATTCACATAATACTCGCTATCGTGAAGTAAAACTGTATTAGTCTAAAAACTTCAATATAAACCTTATTTACAAGATATACTTCCCCTACTGTTTTAGGCAACAAGTATTTTCACCTGCCTAGTGTACTCTGACCAAATTAAAAGTTAACTTGACACAGTATTTCTTTATATACACGCTGAATGGTCTATGCATTGTCTATGACTTCTTTCCCTCTAAACAGCAGAGATGAGTCGCTGTAACAGAGACCATAACACCTATAAGCTAGAAATGTTTCTTATCAGGTCCTTTAAGAAAAAGTTTGCTGTTCCCTGCAATAGAAAACTATCAACTTATAAGAATAAAAAAAAAAAAAATTAAAAAAAAAAAAACTATCAACTTAAAATACTACATACATAAAAGATAGAGGGTTACAATGATGAATTTAATAATGACATCATGCCACAGCCTAGAGATTATTTTAGATCTATCCCTGTTATTAACTTGCGAACATAAAATGTGACTCTTACGAAAGCACAAATAATTTTGATTACTTAAATTTTCCAGACTTTGGGATTTTAGAAAATAGAAGTTCACTCTACTGAAAAACAACAAAGAATAAAATTAAATCAAAGCAGTGAAACGGTATGCTAGAAGTCATGTGATTAATACGTGAAGGAAAAGGTGCAAAAAAAATTCAGACTGGCCTAGACAGCAGAAGCAAAAGTAAAACAAAACAAACAAAAAAACCCCATACATTTCTTATACTAAGAGCTTACATCTCTGAAATATGCTCTATCGAGTTATTTTGTGGAGTGGGTATGCAGTATACTTTGCAAGTGATTATAAACAGGCTTGCCTTATCTTTTTCTACCTTTAATACCAAGCCCCATGCTTTGCAAAACAGTACAAACAAAATAATTGATTGGCACATATTTATAATAAGGGTAAGTGATCAGATTTATAAAAAGGGTGGTTGTGTGGTCAGAGCCACCATGCAGGAAAGAAAGTAACATTTCAGTAGGTTAAAAAGAAGACTAACTTCTGGATTTAAAAACCAATGGCCTGTCACAGTCGAGGAGGTAAAGGTTCAAAAGTTATCTGACCAAACTTAATTCCTTTCTATACACTAATATTTCTCCAATGGATCATTTCTTTGAAAGGACTAAGTGGTTCCGTAGAGCCACCTGGAACCTAAGGAACTACCACTAAGGATGGGGAAAATACTGCACAGGATTTTGGTCCCCTGCAAAGCAAGCTCAGGCAGAAACAAAGGTAAACCTTAACTCCTTGACTAATGGAATTATATACATCTTTGTGGCAAACAATCTTTTTAAAAATGTTTGAAAATGATAGTATTTTTTTAAAGATTTTATTTGAGAGAGAGAGTACGAGCACAAGCGGGGGGGGAGGGGCAGAAGGAGAGGGAGAAGCAAGACTCCCCACTGAGCAGGGAGCCCAACACAGGGCTCAATCCCAGGACCTGGGATCATGACCTTAGCTGAAGGCAGACACTTAACGCTTAGCCGAAGGCAGAGTCACCCAGGTGCCCCGAAAATGATAATATATTTTTTTTAAAAGATTTTATTTATTTATTTGACAGAGAGAGACAGCGAGAGAGGGAACACAAGCAGAGGGAGTGGGAGAAGGAGAAGCAGGCTCCCACGGAGCAGGGAGCCCGATGCGGGGCTCAATCCCAGGACCCCGGGACCATGACCTGAGCCGAAGGCAGATGCTTAACGACTGAGACACCCAAGCACCCCGATAATATTTTAAAAACAAAGTTTTCAAAGAGAAAAAGCTCTCTTAAACACACACACACACAACTGCATCTCTAACTCCATCATTCCAAAAGTAATTCAACTGGCCACAAGGAACATTTTAGAAGAACTATTAGAATGATAATCTCTACTAGGAATGCCACAGTTGCTAAACAGCAGCAAAAAAATTAATTATGAACAATTAGGAGCCAAAATCTCTACCACCCAATTCAGTAGTCAAGTACAAAAGGGCAAATCTAGCTAACCGTTCATTGGTGAAAACTACGCACCATTCTTTTTTGAGGTGACAAGCACAGATGTCCCCATGGTGCCTCAAGACTCCTACCATGGAGAATGCTTTTACCTCATCTCAATGGTGCTATGAAGGATATACTTTTTCTCTTAGAATCTAAAACTCAAAGGACATTTACCTTGGTCACAGAAGACCTCAAACTAACCTCCGTCCCACCAACTTATTAATTGTCTGATATGGGACACACTTCATCATCTAAGTCAACATTCTGAAGCTAAACTGTTCCAGTGTATCAAAAAGATCCTACACGAAAAGTTTAAAGTAATAGTTTAAAGTAATACACATGAAAATTCTCTATTTCAGAAAACAAAGATTAACAATAAATAATAGATAATCTCGACTATTCCTGAACTTTTATACATTATCTGTTTTATAGCACCTGTACCTTTGAGAAGCACGCTTTATAAAAACATGGCCCTCTGCTAATACCTGACGAATAGGGTACTCAAGAATGTTTAAAAAAAGAAAAGGGCATGGTGAGTGGGGGGATGGGGTAATCGGGTGATGGGCATTAAGGAGTGCAATTGAAGTAATGAGCACTGGGTGTTGTATGCAACTGATGAATCACTAAACTCTCTCTCTGAAACTTAAAACTTAAGTTAAAAAAAAACTTAAAAAAAAAAAAAGAAGAAGAAGAAAAGGGCAACTGCCTCCATCCTCAGGCCACTATTGAGTCAGAGTTCTGTGGAAGGGACAGAGGACCCAGGTGAGAAGCAACAGGACAGACAAGAGAGCAGCAATGAGATGGGTGAAACATGACAGGAAAAGGAACCTTCTATAGAACACAGTGTTTCTCGACTGGTGGTGATTCTGCCTCCTTGTGGGACACTGGGAATGCCTGGAGACATTTTCGGTTCTCAAAACTGAGAAAGGGGGCAGCTACTGGCACATGGTGGGTAGTGGCCAGGGATGCTGCTAAACATCCTCTAATACAAAGGACAGCCCTGACAAAAAGAATTACCCAGCCCAGAATGTTAACAGTACTGAGACTGAGAAACCCTGCTCTGAGAGAAGGCAGAGGAAGGAGGGGTGTCGAGGGGGCTCCACTCCCAGAAGCACACCCCATCATGAGGATGCCTGCAAACACAGGAAGTACTGACAGCTGTAGTGAGGGCGGCACAGAGTGGTCAAATTTCTTTACTCATCTGAAGAGTCTTAAAACTCTCTTGAAAAATAAAAGTGAAAAAAGGACAGCCACAGACAAATGAAAACACAGAATTCGTTGCTAGTAGGTCTGCATTACAAGAAATAGTAATCTGTTACATTTTACCAGAGGTAGGTCAGCATTAATCTGAAGAAGAATGTGATGAGATGCATACTAAAAACTCTAGCAAACAGTAAGAAAATAACTTTTACAAAAATCAATTAACAGAAGAAGTAAAATGGCACATTAGAAAATAATTGTTCAAACAAAAAGGCAGTAAAGGAGGAGTAGAAACAAAAAAGACAGACATATGGGGGAAAAAAACAAAATAGCAGACATAAATCCAACCATAGCAATAATTACATTAAATGTGAATGAACTAAACCCTTTAATGAAAAGGCAGAGATTGTCAGACAAGATCCAACTATATGCTGTCTAAAAGAGACACATTTTAGACTCATAAAAAAAAGTTAAAAGTAAAGTGATGGAAAACAATATACCATGCAGTTACCAAAAGAGAGCTAAAGAGGTGTCATATCACACAAAATAGATCTAAGGAACAAGAAATATTACTAGAGATAAAGAGGGACATTTCATGATAAAAAGATCAATATATCAGGAACACAGAACAATTATGAATGTGCACAAACCTAACACCAAAACCCCTCAAAATACATGAAGGAAAATCTCACAGAACCAAAAGAAGTACATCATTCAACAACCACAGTTAATTATTGAAATGTTTCACTGTCAATAACAGAATTAGACATGAAGTCAGCAAAGGTATGTAAGACTTGAATAAGACTATTTATTAACTAAGTTGATGTAATGGACAGAACTCTACCCTATGAAAGCAAAGTATTGTTCTTTTCAAGTGCACAAAGAACATTCTCCAAAATAGAAAATATACTAGACCATGTAACAAGTAACAGTAAATTCATTTAAAACATGTTCTCTAAGACAAAATTAAATTATGAATCATTCAGGAAATACCTAGATATTTCAAATTAGCCAACACACTTAAAACAAAACCCATGCACCAAATAAGGAATCACAAGAGAAATCAGAAAACAGGTGAAACTGAATGAAAGCCAAAACACATGGTATCAACATTCGCTGTAGAGGGAACCTATCCTTTTAAACACCCATATCGGGAAAAGGAAGAAAGGCCTTAAATCAGTAATCTAAGCTTCCACCTTAAGAGAAAATGAGAAAATTAAATAAAAGGCAATAATAAAGATGAGAACAGAAATATGTAAAAGAGAAAACAAAAAAAGTCAAAAGTTGGTTTCTTTTGAAAACATCCCCCAAATTGTTAAACCTTTAGCTGAAACGACCATGAAAAAAAGACAAGACACAAATTACCACAATCAAAAATTACTGAGATCACAATTTATCCTTCAAAAAGTAAAAGGATCATGAGGAAACACTGTAACATTATGCCAACAAATCGGACAACTTATAAATGAAGAAGAAACAGAAAACCTGAATAGATCTGTAACTAGAAACTGAATTAAGTCATTAAAAATTTTCCCACATAGGGACACCTGGGTGGCTCAGTCGGTTGAATGTCTGCCTTCAGCTCAGGTCATGATCCCAGGGTCCCGCATCAGGCTCCTTGCTCAGCAGGGAGCCTGCTTCTCCCTCTGCCTGCTCTGCCTGCCACTCCCCCTGCTTGTGTGCTCTGACAAATAAATAAAATCTTAAAAAAAAATTTTTTTTAATTTTCCCACATAGAGGGCGCCTGGGTGGCTCAGTTGGTTGGGCGACTGCCTTCAGCTCAGGTCATGATCCTGGAGTCCCGGGTCGAGTCCCGCATCGGGCTCCCTGCTCAGCAGTGAGTCTGCTTCTTCCTCTGACCCTCTTCCCTCTCGTGCTCTCTATCTCTCATTCTCTCTCTCAAATAAATAAAATCTTTAAAAAAAAAAAAAAATTTCCCACATAGAAAAGCTAGGGCCCACCCACATGGCTACACTGGTGAATCCTATCAAATATTTTAAAAAAGAAGTAACACCAATCCTAATAAATTCTTTCAGAAAATAAAGGAAGAAAGAACATTTTCCATTTCATTCTATTATCCTGATACCAAAGCCAGGCAGACATCACACACACACACTCGAGCACACGCACACTTGCATAGAACTAGAGACTAAAATCCCTCAAAAACAAAGATGCAAAAGTCTTTTAACAAAATATTAGCAAAATGAATCCAGAAACACAAAAAGGATGTAACATCAAGACTAAGTCAGATTTATCACAGGAATGCAAGACTGTCTTAACGTGTATAAAGTAAGTATTGGTAGAATAAAGAACAAAAACCATAGTCATCTCAATAGATCCTGGGGGGAGGGGGGGACGATGACATGAGACAAAAATCTAACACTCATTCATTATAAAAACTAGGAATAGAAGAAAACTTCCTCAACCCATTAAAGGGTATTTACAAAAATTCTATAGCTAACATCCTGTTCCCAATTCTTATTCAACATGGACATTCCGAAGAATACCACAGGGCAGGAAGAGGCATCCATCCACATTGTAAAAGTAGAACTTCTTTTACTTGGAGAGGTGATCCTATACCTAGAAAACACTAATAAAGAAAGAACAACAACAAAAACAGTGGAAATAATTTTTGCAAGCTCCTAAGGTACAAGATTGCTATAAAAAACTCACTCTATTACAATCTGAAAATTAGATTAAAAAATCAAAATAAGTATGAATAAATTTAACAAAAGAAGTATAAGCCTAATAACATTGAAAACTACTAAACACTGTTGAGAAAAATTACAGAAGATCTAAATAGAGGAAACTTTCTATGATGATAACTTAGAAGGCTCAATATTGTTAAGATGATAACTCTAAATTGATACCTACATTCAACACAATGCCTATCAAAATTCTTGCAGAATTTTTTTCCTTTCAGAAATTAACAAGCTGATCCTAAAATGCCTATGGGAATACAAGGAACTAGAATAGCCAAAGTAATTTTGATAAAAGAACAAACTGAATTTGTATTTCACCATTTTAAAAATCAGTATAAAGCCACAGTGATCAAGACAGTGTGGCATCATTGTTAAGGGCAGAAATACGTTATCAACAGATTAAAACTGAGAATCCAGAAACAGAACCTTACATTCATGATCTCATCTG